>NC_090451.1:101863080-102173348 GCF_031143425.1 Pleurodeles waltl | reverse complement strand
CAATCCCCCTTTTAGGACTATTAAGAATCTCCCTCTAGGGTGAGTTCTTAGATTTGACGTGCAAGATTTCAGCAGGACTCCTGCAACGTTTAGACTTCTGGCCACTGGAACCTCAACTGGACTTGACAGGAACCTAGAATCTACAGCTCCAGTGACGACTTCGTCCTGCAACTTTGTTTCTCCGGCTCCTTCCAGCAACTGCAACATTTCACTGGCTGTGTATCCTCTGAGGGCGGCAAGTCTTCAGTCTGCACTAGAAGCAAGAAGGAATCTCCTTTGGAGTGAAGGACATCAACTGCATCGACTGGCGGCACGTATCCTCTCTCCTGCAACTCTGTGTGCATCCTTCAACACATGGTGGTCTGGAGTGTTCCCCTCATCCCCTCTACCAGCTGTCCAACTTGGAAGGTGGTGTGTCTTTGCCCCTCCTTGCAGTACAGTACCTCTGTGCACCATGACTCTTGCAGCAACCCCTTCTTCCCCGACCTTCCTGGTCCCCAGCAGCTCTGCAACTCTTGCCTTTGCCTAGGCTTGTTGGTGGTTTTTCCACTCTTCTTCCGACGTGGGACATTGACTGCATCACTTGGGGAACTCTTCTCCTGCTCCTGTGCTGCATAGTCTACTCCTAGTCTTCACCATCAACCTGGTCCTGCATCTCTAGAAGGATGGGTAGTAGCTCGTGCCCCAACTGGACACTCCAACTGGAACTGGACTTGGTCCTCTTCATTTGCAGGTCCTCTTCTGTCAGGATTCATCTTCTGTTTCTCCCAGTCTTGTTAGTCTTTCACAGTGTAGGAAGCTGGCCTAGTTTGTGGTGGGTACCAATGGTAGTTACACCTTATACTAGGTCCAGGGTTCCCCTATCGGTGAAATGTAGGCAGTGTCTAGAAGCCAGGCTCCTGAGAGGTAGCTGTGGATGAGCAACCACGGCTTATCTAGGAGACGTGCAAAGCTCATGCAATACCTCTGTGGTCACACAGCACTTACACACATGAACGAAAACTCATTGTTACGAAAATAAAGGGTCTTTATTACAGTAACACAATACCAAAACACGAGAGAGGCAACCCTCCAATAGGAGGTAAGTAGACACACTAAATATGTACACTAGTTATCAGAAATAGGCATAAAAAGTGATAGTAAACAGTGCAAATGCAGTAAAGCAATAGTGACCCTAAGGGGAGCCCAAACCATATCCTAAACAAATTGAATGCGAGCACAGGGCCCCCACCTAGGTAACTGGAATGTGTAGAGGGAAGCTGGGGGAACTAGGAAACCCCAAAGGTGAGTACCACAATGCCCCCCAGCAACTAGTAAGAAAGGAGTAGGTTACTGGCTTTTCCCCCAAACCACCCAAAAGGACTAAAAAGATTATGCAACACTCAGACAAGACTGCAAGAAACCAGTGGTGGATTCCTGAAGAAGAAGACCTGTAGAAGAAGGGGACCAAGTCCATAAGGCACAGAAGAGTCGAGGAGGGCTAGGCGCTAGTACCCACCCAGCAGTGGACGCAGGAGTTGATCGGTAGGACGAAGACTGTCAGGAATGCAGCCCTGGAGCAGGTGAATAGTTCCTAAAGGATGTAGTTGACGTCCCACGCCGAATGGATGATTGTAGTCGGTCAGTGGTGAGGAAAAGCCACCAACAAACCTTGGCAGAGGCAGTAGTCACAGTGATGCAAAAGTGGACCTGCCGGGGACCAGCAAGGTCCATGAGGACTCAACCGACAGCAGGAGTCCTATGGGGACCCTCAGCAAGGCAGAGTCCTAAGAAGAGGCAGCTCCAACAGGAGACCCACTGGATGAGGAACCAGGAGTCGCAGAGGAGCCCATGCAGCACAACTGTAGACAGGCTCCACGCCACAGGAGAAGCACGCAGAGGGCTGTTGTAGGAGGCTGGCCTGGTTTGTAGTGGGTACATAAGGTACTTACACCTTATCAGGTGTAAGTACCTTAGTGCATTTAACCCTTATTAGCGAAATGTAGTCAGTGTCTAGAAGCCAGGCTCTCTAGAAGTAGCTGTGGATGAGCATTTAAGGCCTAACTAGGAGACATGCAAAGCTCATGCAATACGACTGTAGTCACACAGTACTCGCACACATGAAAGTACTGAGTTACAAAAATAGTTACTTTATTTTGTTGATAAAAATGCCAAAAAACCATAGAGACTATACTCTCTTAGGAGGTAAGTAATATACACAATATATACACTAGAATGCAGAAATAGTTGTAAAAACAGTTAGAAAACAGTGCAAATAGTGAAAATCACAGTAGTTAGACATGGGCCTAGGGGGAACACAAACCATATACTAAGAAAGTGGGATGCGAAAGTCTGTTTCCCACCTAGGCAAATGCAGTGTGTAGAGGGGTGCAGGGAGTGTAAGAAAACACCAACGGTAAGTAATAGAACCTACCACAGAGCCCAGGAAAACAGGACTAAATCACAGTAACCTTCCTATAACACACAAGAACATGCAATAGAAGATTTTGCAAGAAGCAGAAGACTGCAATACACCAACAATGGATTCCTGGACCTGAAGACCTGTGGAAGAAGGGGACCAAGTCCAAGAAGCACTGAAGAGTCCTGGGAGAACATGAGCTCCTGCTAACCCTTCTTGCATTAAGGTGCAAAAGAAGAACCACCGGTGAATAACAGTCTACTGCACCCAAGAAGACGGATGCAGGTCCCGGGTTGGTGCAGATGATGTCCCAAGCCGGATGGATGAATGCAGTCTGGTTTGTGACACTGAATTCCGCCAACATGCCTTGGCACATGCAAAGCTCGTGGTTAGTGGAAAATGCCACTGTCCCGGAGCAGGAAGGACCTGTGGCCTCTACACAGGAGAGGGAGACAGAGGGGGCTCTCAGCAACTCGGCGAGCCCTCAGAAGACCAGGCAGTGCGCTCAGGAGTCCCACAGCATGGGGACAAAGGAGGTGGAAAAGGAGGCCCACGCAGCACTACACAAAGGGATCCCACGCCGCCAGAGAACCACGCAGGAGGCTGTGCGTTGCAGGAAGGAGTGCTTGGGGCCGGAGATGCACAGTGCACTAAGAACTTTGTGGAAGGATACCAACAAGCCTTGGTAACTGCAAAACACATGGTGCACGGGGGGGACTGTCTTGCTTGGGGAGGCAAGCTCTTACCTCCACCAGAGTTGTACAGCTGGACATCAGGACCACTTCAGTCCACCACCCATGTTGCTGGATCCACACACATTGAGGAGAGGGGACCCAAGCCACCGGTCGTCGCTGCAGAGGGATGCCTGCTGAAGCAGGGAAGTGACTCCTTCACTTCAAGCGTTCTTCTGGTGGAGGCTATAGACTGGCTGTCCTCTGAGAATGCACGACCTTGAAATAGTTGCAGGTGCTGAAGATACAATGTTGCTGAAGTCTTCTTTTCTTCTTTGTTGTAGAGTTCCAGGAGGGTCCAGTCACGGTTCTAGTGGCTAGAAGTCGAAGTAGAGGTTGCAGAGGAGTTCTGCTGGAATCTTGCAAGCCGAATCTGAGGACTCCCCAGAGAGACCCTAAATAGCCCTATCCGGAGGTGGCTTTGACGTCACCTGCTGGCACTGGCCACTGAGATGCTCCCAGAGAGCCCTGCCAACTTGGAATCCAAGATGGCAAAACCTCTGAAGGAGCTCTGAGCACCACCCCTGGAGTGGTGATGGGCAGGGGAGTGGTCATTCCCCTTTCCATTGTATATTTTTGCACCATACCAGGTACTGAGGGGGTCTCTGAACCGGTGTAGATTGGATTATGAAATTGGGGCACCATCTGTGCCCTTAAAAGCATTTCCAGAGGCTCTGGGAGGCTACCCCTCCCTTGCCTGTAGCACCTATTTCCAAAGGGAGTGGAAGTAACATCCCTTTTTCCAAGGGAAATTATTTGTTCTGCCTTCCTGGGCTTGAGCTGCTGAAGCAAACTGGAGGACAGAAACCGGTCTGTGAGATGGCAGCAGCTGGGGCTGCCTGGAAAACCTCACAAGGTTGTAATGGCAGTACTGGGGGTCCTCTAAGGAGCCCCTAGAGTCCATTGAATCATACAATCAATGCTTGCAAAAGCCTTGGGGTAGGATTCCAACATGTTTGATACTAAACATGGCCATATACGGAGTTACCATTGTGAAGCTGTACATAAGTAGTGACCTATGTATAGTGCACGTGTAAAATGGCATCCCCGTACTCAACGGAATCTGGGAAAATGGTCCTGGATGATGTTGGGGTACCTCTGCTAGTGGATGGGGGGGCCCTCACACACAGTTACTCTGCACCCAGCCTTCAGAGTTGGAAGGCCCGGTATATGGGTGACTTATAAGTGACCTGGTGCACTGTAAATGGCTGCGAAAGGGTGAATGCACATTTCACACAGGTTGCAATGGCAGTCCTGTAGATGCCTTTGCATGGGCTCTCTATTGGTGGCGAAAGAAATGCTGCAGCCCATAGGGATCCCCTGGAACCCCAATGCCCTAGGTACCATATACTAGGGACTTATAAGGTGTGACCAGTATGGCAATTTTGGATGAAATACAGGATTACCAGTATGCAGTGACAAAATTTAGAGGATAAAGAGCCTAAGCACTGGGGTCCTGATTAGCAGGATCCCAGTGATACAAACACATGGAGAGGCAGAAATTGGGGGTAACATGCCAAAAAGAGGGTATTTTCCTACATCTGTGCGTTGCAGGAAGGATGCTGAGGACTGGGGGTACACGTAGACTGAAGATCCCTTGGAGGAGATGCCAACAATCATCGGTAGCTGGAAGAGAAGTGTTGCCGGGGGAGGGGGCGGGGGGGCAATGTCCTGTGTGGGAAGGCAAGGCTTACCTCCACCAAAGTTAGATAGCTGGCAGAGAGGACCAAGAGGAGTAGTCCGGACCAGCACCTGTGATGCAGGATCCACACAGCTCAGAATGAGAGGAGATCTATGCAGCTGGTCATTGTTGCAGTTGGTGCCTGCAGATGCAGGAGAGTGACTCCTTCACTCCAAGGGAGATTCCTTCTTCCTTCTCATGCAGACTGAAGACTTGTTGCCCTAAGAGGCTGGAAGGAGCTGTGGAAACAATGTTGCAAGCAGAGTCTTCGTTGTGGATGCAGATTGTAGGTTCCTGGAGGGTCTAGTCACCGTTCCAGTGGCTAGAAATTGAAGTAGACGTTGCAGAGGAGTCCTCTGGAATCTTGCTAGCTGAATCTGATGACCCACCCAAGAGAGATGCTAAATAGCCCTGAAGGGGGATTGGTCACCTAGCCCAGGTGACCACCTATCAGGAGGTGGCTTTGACGTCACCTGCCTGACCTGGCCACACAGATGCTCCCGAGGTCCCTGGCAACTTTGAATTTAAGAAGGCAGAACCCAGGGACCCTCTGAAGGAGCTCTGAGCACCACCCCTGGGGTGGTGATGGGCAGAGGAGTGGTCACTCCCCTTTTTACTGTCCATTTTTGCCCCAGAGCAGGGACTGGTGGTCCCTGAACCAGTATAGACTGGATAATGCAATGGGGGCAACATTTGTCTACCTCTCCCATGCCTGTAACACCAGTTTCCAAGGGGAGCGGGTGTAACATCCCTCTCCCAAGGGAAATCCTTTGTTCTGCCTTCCTGTGCTTGAGCTCCTGGAGTCCCTGAACAGGTGTAGTCTGGTTTGTGCACGGAGGGCACCAAATGTGCCCTTCAATGCATACCAGTCGCTTGGGGAGGCTACCCCTCCCAAGTCATGTGACACATTTCCAAAGGGAAAGGGTGTTACCCCCCTCTCCTAAAGGAAATCCTTTATTCTTCCTTCCTGGGCTTGAGCTATTGAAGCAGCAGAAGGGCGGAAACCTGTCTGAGGGATGACAGCATCTTGGGCTGCCCGGGACACCCCAGAAGGCTGGTAGGGGCAATGCTGGGGGCCCTCTAAGTAGCCCCCACAGTGCATGGAATTATACTTCCAATACTTTCAACAGTATTGAGGCATTATTCCGACATTCTTGATACCAACCATGCCGAGGTTTGGAGTTAACCTTATGTAGCTGGACATAGGTATTGACCTATGTCCAGTACACGCATACAATGGCGTCCCAGCACTCAAAGTCCAGGAAAATGGAACTGGTGTTTGCGGGGGCACCTTTTGTAGTGCAGGGGTGCCCTTACACACAGGTACTTGCACCCTGCGTTCTGGGCTAGGGGGCCTATTATACGGGTGGCCTAGTGGCCTGGAGCAGTGCCCTGTAGTGTAAAGGGTGCCTGCACCCTTTCACGCAGGCTGCAAAGGCAGGCCTGCAGATAGACTTTGCATGGGCTCTCCATGGGTTGCATAATACATACTGCAGCCCGTGGGGATCCCTTGGTACCCCAATGCCATGGGTACCTGGCCGGCATATACTAGGGACTTACATGGGGGCACCTGCATGCCAAATGTGGGGTGTGAGAAACCAAGTTAGAAGGGAGAGAGCATAATCACTGGGGTCCTGGTTAGCAGGATCCCAGTTAACAGTCAATGACACTGACAACCAGCAGAAAATGGGGGTAACAATGTCCAGAAAGAGAGTACTTTCCCACAGTCTTTTTTACAAAGTTTACCTATAGGTTTGAGGGGCATAATTTACCTATTCCCTCCTGGTGGCTCTCTGGTACTCACTTTTTGGGTTCCTAGTTCCTCCAGCTCCCCTCTCCAGATTCCACTTCCCTGGGTGGGAGTCTGCTTTTTGCATTCCATTTACTTAGTAAATGGTTTGGTCTCCTCCTAGGGTCTCTAATATTTTCTGTTATTTCACTGTTTTCTATTCCTTTCTATGCTGTTTACTGATTGCTAATGTGTATATAATAGTGTGTCTACGTACCTCCAGTTGGGGCATTGCCTGTTCCGTATGCTAGTATTGGTGTTACTATAATAAAGTATAACACACTGGTTCTTTCATGTGTGTAAATGCTGTGTGACTGTAGAGGTTTTGCGTAAGCTTTACATGTCTCCAAGATAAGTCTTGGCTGCTCATCCACAGCTCAAATAGAGATCCCAGGCTTCCTAAACACTGTCTACACCTCACTAATAGGGGATACCTGGACCCGGTACAAGTTGATAACACCATAGTTGCTCACCACACACCAGGCCAGCTTCCTACACACAGATGGTGGCAGTTGTTTTTCTTTTTTCTGACTCTGAATTTTACTAACAACTGACATGTTTGGCGTCTTTGGTCTAACCTCATCTTTTTCTGACAAAATGTTGTCTTCTATTATCAGAAAGAGATGGCATTTTTAACAAGTGCCCAGACTGGGAGGGAAAAAAGGCCAAGACAGATTCTCACTAACTTTGTATTCTGTCTTCCCAATTCTCATATAACTGACTCATGTCAAATTTGCAAGACCTTTTCCAGGCGCACCCTTCATGACGGGGCGAAGATTCGCTTTCAAGGTGCTGAGGAACCACAAAAGGACAAGTCCCAGCTACATGTGGAACCTCAGGGTGAGGAGAGCGTCAGTCCTCTACAATGGCTCTGTCATCAGCCTCTGGAAGGCATTCCAGTCAAAGGCCGAAAAAATGTTGCGGGTCCCGGTCGACGTTGGGAAGATGTACAGTAGGAACCTGATCGCCGTCTATCCATGGCCGACGTTGAGAAAACACTGCAGATTGCCGTTGAAGCACAGTAGTCTGACGTCAATAGCAACACCGTTGTCTTACTGACAGACTTCAACGTCAAGGAGCTTATAAATGGCGACAGTCTGTCACATCTCGCTGTCAAGGTCTTTGTTGACACATCATGGCCATTTGACGGCAAGATCCAGATCGACAGACGTGCCGATCACAGACCAGACATGCTTCGACTTCGAGAGGTCAATCGCCTTCAAGAAGTAGGTCAACTCCTAGGGAGCGAAGGAGATAGACGATCACCATTTTTGACTTCACGAATACAGGAAGCTCGTAGAATGCATAAATTCTACAGTTCACCAGATTCTGACTAATATCACCATATTCTCCAAGGGAGACACCAGCTGACCCTCTAGTACCATCTGTTTCTTAGTTTTCTACTGCTTTTTCCACCTACATCACCAAAACCTAGAACGCCTTCTCCTATAACACCATCACCACTACTGCTCCCCTTGAGACCCTGATCAGTCTCCTTCAAAGCATCATTCAGGACAGCACTCTAGACACCATCTAGAATCCTCTCTACTGGCGGCACATGAGTAATCCCACTGGGTCTCTCCTCGACATTCGTGGTTCAGGCTCACCTCTGTAAATTCAAAGTCTCAACAGCAAGTACTTAATTTGCCATTCTCGGGTACTACTCTTTGGTTCTCACACGGACGATGAAATGGCGAGGATGAAAGCAGAACTAGAGACATTAAAAGACGTTGGTTTAGAAAAACCGAAAGACTTTAGAAAAACTTTCAGGCCTTTCCCAACATCTTTTCTCTTCAGAGCGTTCAAGCCCATTGGTATCCAGGTCTCCAACAGTTGGGTACACAGTCCCAGTAGTACCAACGATCCTACTAACCCTACGAGAGGAGGCAGGCTAGAGGTGGATCGAACCAACGACCTGTTCAGGGAAGCAAGCAGCTCACAGAATCAAAACCCTGAATCATCTTGTTCCCCCTAATCCATTATCCACTCCGGTAGCGGGGAAGCATCCAACGTTACCTGGAAGAGTGGCAAAAGATCACGCAAGACACTTGGGTTCTGAATATTGTTTGCAATTGATACTTTTACAGATTCACCAGTCCCCCACCGTCCAGTGCTCTGACGTCTTCCAGATTAAAAATTCCATAATTACAGGCAGAGCTAGGCATCCTTTTACGGAAGCAGGTGGTGGTCATGTTCCTCCTGATCGAGGAACCGGAACTTACTGTAGGTACTGTCTCGTCAAAAAGAAAGACAGGAATAAATATAGACCATTCTCTACCTCAAACTGGCTAACAAGTGGACTCGGCAAGAAAAACTCCGGATGTTGTCACTACACCAAATCTAGCGTCAGTTATATCAAGGGGATGGATCTGATCCATAGACATTCAAAACGCATACTTTCATTTTCCAATAGCCAGGAAGCAGTGGAAATTCCTGAAGTTCGTAGTAGGGCACAACCATTCAGTATCAAGTGCTTGAATTTGGCCTAAAGTCAGCACCCAGAACATTCTCAATGTATGGCAGTAGTTGCTGCCCACCTCTGAAAGCACAAAGTATTCGTCTACCCATGCCTGGGTGATTAGCCAATCAAGGAGTTCATGTTTCAAAAGGCTCAACTACACTACAATTGGACTTGGAATGTGCTTCGACGGTTGGGCCTTCAGATCAGCTATGGAAAATCAGCCTCCGTCAGTTTACAACTGTTACAAAACTTTTGGGCTTCCATCAACGCCCTCAAAACAAGCGTTGGCCTTCGGAGGATAGAAGCTTATAGATCCTCCTATAATCTCAAGCTCTCATGAAAACCTCTCATCCAAAAGTGTGAACAGTATCCTCTCGTCTCGGCTCCATGGCCTCCTGCAAATTTCTTACACCGAATGCCCGTTTCCACATGTGAGACCATTACAGGAATGCCTCGAGGAGCACTTTGAACATGGATAGGCAATTGTTACGACAGGATTCAGCTTTCAGACCACGCAATAGTCATTGAAAGGGTGGCGCACTCCGACCATTATCCTGAAAGAAACACCATTCCACCAGGAGATTCCTCCTCAAATAATAGTCATGAATGCCTCACTGCTAGGATGGGAAGCCCACATAGACCACCTACAAATTCAGAGCAAGTGAAAGTTAACATCAATTTCCTAGATTTGCGTGCATTTCACCTGGCTTTGAAAGTGTTTCTTCCATCATTCAGCTCCAATTCCCTGCTTGTTCAGACGGACAATACAACAACCATGTACTACCTCAACAAACAGGGTGAGACGAAGTCCAGGCCCTTGTCTTAAGAAGCCCAAACTATCTGGAGGTGGCCTCTGGCCAGGGGCTTGTGGTTAATTGCGTCTCACCTTCCAAGGGAGCAAAATACCCAAGCTGATTCGCTCAGCATACTCATCCAAGAAAACCATGAGTGGGTCTTAATCGATTCAATGGTGGGGAACTTCAGACATTGAGTTTTCGTCACTGCAGAAAACACCAAATGCAACAGCTTTGGATCAAGGTACTTAAAGCCAGGAACCCTGGGGAATGCCGTATAGATCAAATGGTCCGGCAGATTTCTCTGCTCTTTTCCGCCGATTTCCCCTAAACCCAGCATTCCTCATCAAGCTTTCCTATTTGAGAGCCAAGATGATACTTGTAGCTAGAGTTGCCATGTCAGTGGTGGTTCACGGCAGTGCTTAAGTTGTAAATAAAAATGTGCCGGTGCCCAAAGCCCGCCTCTTAAACATGAGGCTGCTGCAATTAAATGTGCAAACATGTAATACTGAGGCAGCGTATTCCTGAAGCAATCTCTGGCCTCTTCAATGCATTTAAAGCCACTCCTTCCCCCTTCAGCTCACTCTTGCAGCTTTCTTCTTTCTCCCACTGTGAAGCTTTTCGTCTTTCTCTTCCTCTGTCTTTCCAATGTTTTTTGCTCGCAGTAGATGCTTGAGGCAGAAAAATACGTGCCAGCCCTAAAAAATAAGTGCTGGTGCCCGCACCGGGAACAACAAGCACAAATTCAGCACTGGTTCACGGACCTCTTTCACCAGTCCATCTGTCCACATCTCAAGCTGTCATGCAGACCAGATCTGCTGACTAAATTCGGAGGCCAGATGGTACACCCCAATCTGTCCTCTTTAAGTTTGGCAGCAAGGCTCCTGAGCTGGTGCAGTATGGACATTTGAATCTGCTGCAAGACTACACGGACGTCCTCAGAGAGGCAAAGCGACCTTCCACACGCCCCGCAAATGCCTTCAAGTGGAAGAGATTTTGCATATGCTGTTAAAATAAAAACAAGAATCCTACCACTTTTCAGGAATTTGGCAGAATCTGGACTACAATTCTCTTCTATAAAAGTTCACCTGGCAGTTCTTACTGCATACAGAAAATATCCTTCACAATCCTCTTTTTTCAGAATTCTGATCATCAAGAATTTCTTAGAGGGTTTGAAAAAGGTTTTTCCTCCCATTAGGCGCCCTTCTCCTCCATGGAAGCTAAATGTAGTCCTTTCATGCCTTATGCAAGATCCCTTCAAGCCCGTACATAAGGCTTCTCTCCAACACTTATCTTGGAAAACTGCTTCTAGTGGCCATCACATCTGCTTGCAGAGTTAGTGCAGTCCAGGCATTCTGCTCACACAAACCATTCACGGTCTTTCATTTTAACAAAGTAGTCATGAGGACTCATCTGAAATTCCTTCCAAATGTAGTTTCAGATTTCCATGTCAATCAGACAATATCCCTGCCTACATTTGTTCAGAATCTTTCCACTCCAGCGGAAAGATTGTTCCATTCTCTGGATGTAGAACAAGTTCGTCAAATTCCCCCTTGTCAAAACACGAAGCATTCGCAAATCGGACCAATTGTTTATCAACTATGGTGCTCTTCGCACAGGCTTAACCACCTCTAAGCAATCCATCTTGCAATGGATAGTGTTGTATATTTTATTATGCTATCAAAACGCCAACAATACAACCCCAGTAGAGCAAAAGCACACTTTACTATAGGTAAAACAGCTACTTCTGCTTTGCTGCATAATATTCCTGTCCTAGAGATTTGAAAGTGCCAACCTGGAATTCAGTTTAAACATTCACTAAACACTACTGCATAGATTTGGATGCTAGAGCAGACGCTCTAGTAGGGCAGGCAAATTTATTTGCTTAAAATGTTTCCAGTTCATCCTCCCCCCCTGTATGGATGGGCTTGCTATCCTAGTCAGTGCATATGACTGTACATGGAAATCCCCTATGAGAGAAGAAACCGTTTTTTACCTGTAACTCCAGTTCTTTCGTTGAGGAATTTCCATAATAAGTTATGAGCAACCCCCCTTTCTCCTGGAGAATAGACCCCAGTAGAATAGGTATTGATACACACTGTACAAGTCTAACATTGCTTTCAAAAGAACTGAAGCAACTGCCACCAGCTGTGCATGATGGGATACTGGTGGTTTCTGAGTTCTTAGAGACAGTCTTTTTTTAGCCACATAATGGCAACCTATGGGGCTACTCTGTCGTCCTCTCCTTAATCGCTATTATGCAAAATTGGTTTGTGAGGGAGATTTATTCTGTTAACAGATTACTCTCAAATTATAAAATGCTGGTCCTTTCTTTGATTTAGGATGGAAAGTTCAGCCAACGTAGCCTATGTGTACAAAGGCCGCATTATCTGTCCACTTAAGTAACTTTACAGGCCTTCCTGAAGAAAGTTTAAAACTTCCACTTAAGAAAATATTTTGAAGAAGTGCTTCAGGATCCCCACACGTGGGCAGCACTATTCAGTGCTTATGACTTTTTGAAATTCCTCTACGAGAGAACTGGAGTTACAGGTAAGAAACTGTTCTTTTTTCCATTCTTAATGGACTTGCAAGTATTGGGGTGGGAATGTCTGCTGCCTGATGTACAGTTTGTTACCCCGCTGTCACTGCCCAACTGAGTGTGTCTGGTATCCTGGTTTTTGATTTTGGTCCCTGCATACTGTTTTGTTAATCTCTAGGTGTGACCAGACCTTTTCATGTGTCTCACTGGAGTTGGAGGCCTTTTGGCCCCTTCTGTAAAATTCCACTACTACTGTCTTATCCAGGGACTAGTTTTAACATCCATTATCCATGTTTTTGTTGACTGTGTGTCGCCTTCACATATGTATGAGTTAATGGAGAGAATGAAGGCCTGTGGATAGAATTTATAAGCCTCTGGCTTGTTCATGTGTACAAGAAGGAGGTGAAGTGTGTTTTCTCCAGACAGTGGAAGTGTATTGCTGACATTTATGAAGCTGATGTGAGGCGATAGTCGCTAAGAGGGGAAAGAGGCAGCTGCTTCCTTTTAGAAAACGGATTATGTACTTTTGCTGGAGATTAGGCTGATGTCGTTCTGAGCACATTCATTTGGTCTCTTACTGTTAAATGTAGCGGATAGTAGCTAGGTGCAGAATCCTTGCACCTCTTTGTAACTATTTGGGTGCTCCACCCTGTAAATGTCCCTGCTAATGTTAGCAACACCAGTTTCCATAAAGGCTGAATCTAAAAGCCTGGAAAAGATACCGAAAAGGAGAACCAACTCAAACTGTTTCTGAATTTGCAGACAGAGAATACACATCCCCTATCCGCTTCATCTGTATAACAGTTGGTGCTGCTAACCCACTTGTTAATCCATTTCTAGTATCTCTTTGGGTACACTGAGTTTACCCTTTCTTTGTAAGAGGACGGCTTTGCAGCCTGAGCTGGTATCTGTCTGACAGTCTGATTCCCGTTGGTGAGGGCAAATCATCTGTCCTGAATCGCCTGCAAGATGACCTGCCTGTGGGAGAGGAGTTAACCAACCCTGCAAAAGATGCATACTAGCGAAAAGATCAAGAAGCAGCTGTCCTTGGAGTTGTTAATCCATTTGTTTGTCCCTTAGACTTGATTGTGTGTGACTGGCATGCTGCAGAACGGGAGCATGGTATGTCCTGCCTTCAGTAACCAGTGCTGTGGCCCAGTCCTGGCATGTGCCTAAGCAGACCACTGCTGTAATCCTGAACATTGCCAGTGCCATGGCACTACAGAGAAGTGTGCCTGAGAGAAATGAGTTGCTTTGGTTGTGAACATTGTGCCCCAAGGCATACCAATCCTCCGTGTCCAACATAGAAAGTTGAGTCAATGCCATCTTGCTGCCTATGGTGACCCTGCGATCTCTAGCCACACCCAACTAACCCTGTACCCGAAAGCTGCAACCATCAACAATCAGCAAAGGTGGGCCCTGCTTGGTCACTTGCCAGTCACCATGTAGGGGGAGCCCACAGCTGCTACTTCCAAGACCAGAGCCAGACTAATGCCACACTTTAGCCAGTGTGTGGTTATCCCAGGAAATAAACAATAGACCGGACGCATGGTGCGGGCTCGGCCGAGGCCAGTGGAGAACTAAAATATTTACATTGATGAAATTAACATTGGGACTAGAAACTTTAAAACTGAGCACACATCTTAAAAAAACAGAAGGATGTACAGTGGCCTCATGTCAGTGAGTTACTGTTTGTGTATTGTAGTGTATGGGATTTTGTTTTTTAAGTATATTAAAGTACTTACTTTCTTAAAAAGATAAGCACTGGCTTTGCTTGGTCAGCCAGCTATTGTACCTCTTGGTGAGTGAGTTTTGAGGTTAATGTAATTCCTTACCATCACTACCACTGAGAGTCAAGGTCAGAATGGGTTGTACCAGACCTATTTCCAGAGCCTAGTAGAACGGACACTGGTGCATGAACGCAAATGACCTCTGTCCCTATAGTTGTAACCTGGTAGCTCCTGGTTGCTTTGTGGTTCTAGAACAGGACTGACAGCAAGCAGTTTATCATAAAGCTTCCACGATCCATAACATTGTTTCACAATTCCCCACTCGTCTGTCTGCTTCTATGTGATGGATACTAAGTTACTTAATTTTCTCAATTACACTTTTTGAATGTTTCTGAAAACTGATCATCTGGTTGATATTTGTGATTATTTTTATTTGCTCTAAAATGTTCTTTCCATTTGACCCTCAACCACCATATTGTTGAGCTCACACATTGCTTCACGATTAAATAATTGCAATATATAATAGTAGCAGGGGCAGATCAATCAGTACTCATGTTTGTGGGAAATTGTTTGGATATGGAGTACGATAGCTAGGTATTATCAACCAAATGATGTGTTTTGTATTAATATTACTGTTCTTCCTGCCTAGCTGACAGGGCTGGAATTTTAAAACTATTCTGTGGCATGTCCATAATGCTAGGCTAAATAGCCTTGCTTTTGCTTCTTGCCTTGGAGCAATAGCTAAGCCTCTTTGGCAAAAAATATATGGAGCTCTGGAAGAGCTATTATTGGTGATAAGGATCCTTTAAATGCAGACTGCTGTAATTGGTCTCTTAGACCTGTCCTTTGCCCGGCAAGGTCTTGCCCTGTGTATTGTTAAAGGTTACTCTTCACTATATTGGCGACTTTTTGGTTCAATCCTCCGTTTGTCACCCATTGTGACACATTTTCTTAAGGGCTTGCAACATTTGCTCTTACCCCTTCCATCGTGCTCCAATGGAACCTTAATTTGGTCCTAACATTCCTCATGGGCTCACCTTTTGAGCCCTTGCACGATTGTCTGCTCAGACCAACTCTCAATATTGCGTTTTTGGTGTCCATTACATCAGTCTGGGGGGGCAGTAAGCAAGAAGCTTTTTCAGTTATCCCTCAGTAAAACACATTTTACCCTAACAAATTGCTTCTTCCTGTGCGTGCCTCCTAAGATGGTCACTTCCTTTCCTGTCTGCCAGAATATCATGCTGCCAATAATTTTTGCTCCACCTCATCCTTTTAATTAGGAGGAGAGACTCCACCTCCTGGATCCAAAGAGCTCTTTCTACATTGTGCGCACCAAAAAACATTAGGCAATTATATCTTCATTGGATTCATTGGAGCTAAAAAAGGGAACATTGGTGCAGAAACTGACCATTTTTCAGTAGATTGTACTTTGCCTCAAGATCTGCCCCACATCAGCATAAATGCGGCCTTTTCATGACTTGCAGGACCATTTTACCAGGGCTAAAGCGGCTGCTACTACTGCATTAGTACTTGGGGTACCTGTTCTGGACATCTGCATATCTGCTACGTGGGCTTCCCCCCACGTGTTCACAAAGAACTACTGCTTGGACAGTCAGGTCTGTTGGGATAGGCACTTTGATTGTTCGGTCCTCCGAGACTTCCTGGTTTGAGCCATTTCCAGGTTCACCTCTGAGTATCTATTCTAAGGTAAGGAATCAGCAGTTACAAGTCTTTACCAGAACAATAAGTTACTAACCTTCAGTAATGTTTTTTCTGTTAGAGGCTCAAAAAGGCAGATTCTTCATCGACCATCCTATGCTCCATGTTCTGCGAAATGTGCTCTTCACCCTAATATAATAAGTGTTTTGGCTCAAAAATAGTTGCGAAAAACAGATATCAGCGCCCAGGGTGGCACCTATATCTGCACTGCACATGCCACTTTCAACGTGGTCAACAATGTGGAGCTGATCAATGCCACATACTGGCTGAAGGAAGCTGGCTCTCTATGTAGTGCACAAAAAAATGGTATGCTGTGTAGGCGGTCCAGGCAACCACGCGTTGGATTCGAGAGGCAAAAACTAGATCACTTAATGCTCTAATTTTTTAGATAGCCTGGTCGAGCAGTTAGGCTAATCTTGGAGAAGTGCAAAGCATTTGTTATACTCAGTAGCAACCATGCACCACACACACTCAAATGAATAACTTGAGACCAATTTATAAAAGTACTTCAGCTTTTTATATACATTTTAAGACCACGATCGTTAAAATTGGTTAAGTACTTCTTAAGATATGATTTTCTGAACTTTTAATAAATGCAGTCTTTCTGTGCATAATTACGCACCATAGGAATCAATTGGCAGTCACTTTTAAAAATGCATATAAAATTGCACAGTTGCTTTACCAATTTCAGCTTTTGCAGGTTGGTCGAGATCGTCGCTTGACACACTGTGCCGGCAGGAGAAGTTTAGGTGGCTCCTGGTTCCGGCAGGAGCAGCGTTAGAGGTGCAGGCCCACTGCGAGTGACCTCTTGGAAAATATCTGCAGTTGCAAAGTTAAAGGTGGTGCCTTGGGCCCCCTTGTGGTGTCGAGATCGCAAGGGGTGTGGGACCCTAGGGGCACAGCTGGTTTCTCGTTGCAGGACACTAGGCGGCCGGGTGCAGAGCGAGTTGGTGATCCAGGGGCTGTGCACAGCGGAGTCCTTTGGAGCGGAGTCTCTTTGAGGGCTGCTTACAGGACAGTGGGGGCACCCTGACGGGAGGTACAGGGTGTTCTGAAGTCCCTCAACTGGGGCTTCCTCCTGGGCCAGTTTCAGCTCTGGGGTGGGGCTGGTTTGCTACTTGTCCGACATAAGCTGACCAGAACTCCGGGTTTTGGCACGACTCGGCCACTGGAGGGTGCAGTGCCATCCAAACTTGCCACACTTGCAGGGTTTGTCCTGGCAGTCGTTTGTGTTGTTGGGTCATGCTGCGACTTCCAGTTCGGGAGATATCAGCTGGTCAGTGAAGTGACCCTCACTGGCTTGTTGGTTCTTTGTTGCAGAGTGGTACCTCCACTCAGAAGGAAGAAGTTGGGCGATTTATTGAAGCCTGGAGGTCCACTGGGTTTCTTGGGTGTAAGTCGAATGCCAGCTCCTCTGCAGCAGCGATTTTCAGGTCCTGGGTGCAGCAGGCAGGGTTTGGCACCTTTTCTTAATGCAGCAGGTCTACAGTTCTTTCTTTGGATCTTCTTTGGGTCTGGACTTCTTTGTCCTCTAGAATCTGAAATCTTGGTCTAGGAATGCCACTAAATACTTAATTTAGTGGGTGTTTTTTTGGGGGGGAAGGGGTAGACTGGTAGTGTCCAGTGGAACTCTTAGTTTTGGGTCGCTACATGCACTACAGTGACAACTTCCACTTCCGGGTTTAGGGAAGGGTCACTGCCCTAAACCTGATTGGCTACTTTCTTTCTATTCAAGATGGAGGAAAATGAGTGTCCACCTCACTGGAAACACCTATTGGGTGGTGCATGCCACGTGAGGACACTCCTCCTACCCTTTGTTAGGTTTCCCACCTCTGCTCCCGCCAAAAGTGGAGGCTTGCAAAGGGGGATGCCACCTGCTGCTAGCAGCAGGCTTGGGGGTCGAGTTTCAATGGTGGAGCTCTTTGAAGGTTACCGCCAGAACAGTGCACATTCCTAAGGGAGGGAGTGTTAGCTCCTCCACCTAGGAAGGGCATTGTCTTAAAAACCTGAGAGGCAGGGCTCTCCCCCAAGGTTTGTATATTGGCTGTCTGGAGGTGGCAGAAGGAAAGGACCAGTCAGCAACCATGCCAAAATAGTTAACGTTTGCAGGGGGCACCTGGTAGGAGTAAATTCAAGACTGGCACCAGTTTGAATTTATCATTCTGAGTTGTTTGATACCAAACAACCCAAGGTTCAGAGTGGCCATCATGTAGCTGGGAAACGTGTTTGACCAGTGCCCAGCTCATGAGTTTTAAAATGGCTGCTCTGTTCACTCACTATGTCCCAGGTTTGGCAAGGACGCAATGCCCTCACATGTAATATGGAGCACCCTGCCGTAGGGCTGGAAGGCCTGCTAGAGGGGTGTCTTACCCATAGTAAATGCAGTGTATGGTGAACAGGGCACTCAAGGCAGTGTGCCATGTCTTGTTTGTATTTTTAGGTTTACACCAGGACACTCAGCCTGCAATGGCAGTGCTGGGTGCATCTGGATGCATGGCCCCTAGAGGGTGGCACAATCAGTGCTGCTGCCCTTTGGGGCCTACCCGTAGTACCCCATGCCCTGGCCAAATAGGTACCCATTAACTATGGACTTATAGTGGTAATTAAGGGTGTATCCAATTGTGCCAATGCATCACAACAGATTTAGTGAAAGAGCTCTGGCCCAGGGGAACCTGGTTAGCACGGGCCCGGGGCACGACAATTTCTAGAACACATCAACATCAGGCCAAACGTGGGGGAATAACCATGTCAAGAGGCTCCCTCTGGCACCCAGAAGTGCTGCTTAATAATTTTCGGATCCATTGAGACGCCTGGGGAATATTTTAAGGTGAGGAATATGCAGTGTGATAGTATCTACCAGAAAAAGTGTTACCAAAGGTAAGTAACTTGTTTTTCAGTTCAATTCACTTATGCTCTCCTTTTCCCCACTGTAAAGTACCACAATGTAAAGGTATTAAAACAATGCACTTACCTGCAGTGTTACAATTGTGAAGTACTTTCCTGTGATGTCTGCAATCCCCAAAGAAGTATTTTTTGCTATTGATACTACACTTTATAATAATTAACTTATTGTGTGGTTTACAGTGCTTCCTTATATATATATATAGTGTTCGTCGTTCACTTTCTGACATGGGTTACTCTTGGGGGTTGGTGTAGGAGTGGATGTCCAGTCAATAAACACAACTAACACTTGCAATATATAGATTGTACAAGCAGTATTTCTTTTATTTTAACAACTTGCATGTTCGATGGCATGTGTAGCTATAGATACATGTGTGAATAAGGTTGCCATCTAGCGTTGAGTTTGGAGTAGTACAACTTGTTTATGTTCGAAGAAAAATTTCAAGTCACGGGATCGAGTGACTCCTCTTGGTAATACTGCGCATGGGCATCGAGTCCTTTGTTAGATTGTTTTTCTCTGCCGTCTGATTAGAATGTGTGTTCCTCTCGCTCTGAGTTCTCGGCTCCAAACAGTCTAAAACGTTAATATTTCCGTCTTACTATCGTCGTCGGTATGGTTTCCGAATGCGCATTCTTTAATAATTCAACTCTGTTCCTTTTTCTATACTCTGAATCTAAATTCTGGACCCTTTCAGGGACAGAAAGGCTCTCTTGGGCCCACCTCTTCCACGTGGTATCGAACGATGCAGTCCTGATGGAACGTACTCCATTTTGATTTCGCCCTTGATGCCATTCGAAGTTTCCACACCGACCATCACCAGGTGTGTAATTTGTGTCTTTAACCAGACCACAACGACCAGACTTGTGAATCGTGCCATTCTTTTCCGTCAAAGAAGCTGCTTAGAGATCGAAGGGCTCATCGAAAAGAAACGGCGTCCAGACAGCCAGAGGATACACCGGACATTTTCAGTGACAAGCATGCTCTTGAAGACTTGGAACAAGAGGGGGTCTTTTCCTTTCAGGATTCAGACTGATGTGCAGTCGGACATCGAGAGTCAGCCATTGCAACCCGCACAAACTAAGTAAAAAGCACCCTTTCCCATCTGACAAAATAACGACAAAAGAGATCACTGGTCCCCCACTGCCTTCCAGCCATGGTCAGAGCCGAGAAACTTATTCGGATGCCCCACATACCAGCTCGGCACTGAAAAAAGCCAAAGATCAATCTTAGGCATCGACCTCCAGTACTTCCATTTCGGCACTGACAAAACAAAAACTATATGCTTCAGTGCCGACCACTTCAGCACCGAAAAAGAGACAACAGTCAGGTAATATTTAGACACCGAAACTTTTCCATCCTAAAAAACCTTCGGAGCCGAAAAAACACAAAAGACTTTCAGTGACTTTGGACAGTCTATAACATCCATGACATCACAGGTGGGACCAATTTTAGAAGTTATGGCCACTAGGCAGCACCAACTTCAAATTCAACAAGGAACAGGGCGGGTTATAACATCACCTCTGCCGCCTTTAAAGAGGAAATAACTTTTCAAGAAAGTCTTGATTCCTCTACACCTCCAAAGAAGACTACTGAAGAAAAGACTTCTTTTCATACTCATACATCTTCACCTTTACCTACTTCTCCACAACATACTCAGCCACCAACATCTACCCCTCATTCAGGATTCACATCACCTAGTTCACTACCTGGTGGGTCTCAAGATATAGGGGATGCATTAGACAAACAGGACCGATGGGATGAGTACAATCCAGATCCTATTACACCAAATGATCAGGATCTTTACCTAACTAGACCTTCATCACCTGAGGATTCTGCATCATACCAACAGGTTATAGCTAGAGCCGGAGAATTTCACAATTTACATATGTTCACTGATCCAATAGAGGAAGTTTTTTTTATTTGACACCCTTGGAGAAACACACAAGGAAAGCCAGTTCCTTCCTGTGCTTCCAGGCGTGATCAGACACACAGAAGAAATATTTGAAGAGCCTGTTAGAGCAAGGATTATTGTGAGAAAGTAGCCTCTTTCTAGCCTTGTTACTCTCACTTTTGGCCTGATTGTGAGTGGATCCTGCTAGCCAGGGCCCAGTGCTCATAGTGAAAACCCTATGTTTTCAGTATGTTTGTTATGTGTCACTGGATCCCTGCTAGCCAGGACCCCAGTGCTCATAGGTTTGTGGCCTATATGTATGTGTTCCCTGTGTGATGCCGAACTGTCTCACTGAGGCTCTGCTAACCAGAACCTCAGTGGTTATGCTCTCTCTTTACAAATTGTCACTAACAGGCTAGTGACCAATTTCACCAATTCACATTGGCATACTGGAACACCCTTATAATTCCCTAGTATATGGTACTGAGGTACCCAGCGTATTGGGGTTCCAGGAGATCCCTATGGGCTGCAGCATTTCTTTTGCCACCCATAGGGAGCTCTGACAATTCTTACACAGGCCTGCCACTGCAGCCTGAGTGAAATAACATCCACGTTATTTCACAGCCATTTACCACTGCACTTAAGTAACTTATAAGTCACCTATATGTCTAACCTTTACCTGGTAAAGGTTGGGTGCTAAGTTACTTAGTGTGTGGGCACCCTGGCACTAGCCAAGGTGCCCCCACATCGTTCAGGGAAAATTCCCCGGACTTTGTGAGTGCGGGGACACCATTACACGTGTGCACTGGACATAGGTCACTACCTATGTACAGCGTCACAATGGTAACTCCGAACATGGCCATGTAACATGTCTAAGATCATGGAATTGTCACCCCAATGCCATCATGGCATTGGGGAGACAATTCCATGATCCCCCGAGTCTCTAGCATGGAAGCGGGTACTGCCAAACTGCCTTTCCCGGGGTTTCACTGCAGCTGCTGCTGCCAACCCCTCAGACCGGTTTCTGCCCTCCTGGGGTCCAGCCAGGCTTGGCCCAGGAAGGCAGAACAAAGGACTTCCTCAGAGAGAGAGAGTGTTACACCCTCTCCCTTTGGAAAAAGGTGTCAGAGCTGGGGAGGAGTAGCCTCCCCCAGCCTCTGGAAATGCTTTGATGGGCACAGATGGTGCCCATCTCTGCATAAGCCAGTCTACACCGGTTCAGGGATCCCCCAGCCCTGCTCTGGCACGAAACTGGACAAAGGAAAGGGGAGTGACCACTCCCCTGACCTGCACCTCCCAGGGGAGGTGCCCAGAGCTCCTCCTGTGTGCTCCAGACCTCTGCCATCTTGGAAACAGAGGTGCTGCTGGCACACTGGACTGCTCTGAGTGGACAGTGCCAGCAGGTGACGTCAGAGACTCCTCCTGATAGGCTCTTACCTGTGTTGCTAGCCTATCCTCCTTCCTAGGTAGCCAAACCTCCTTTTCTGGCTATTTAGGGTCTCTGCTTTGGGGAATTCTTTAGATAACGAATGCAAGAGCTCATCAGAGTTCCTCTGCATCTCTCTCTTCACCTTCTGCCAAGGAATCGACTGCTGACTGCTCAGGACGCCTTCAAAACCGCAAAAAAGTAGCAAAAACGACTACTGCAACCTTGTATCGCTTATCCTGCCGCCTTCTCGACTGTTTTTCTGGTGGTGCATGCTGTGGGGGTAGTCTGCCTCCTCTCTGCACTAGAAGCTCCGAAGAAATCTCCTGTGGGACGACGGAATCCTCCCCCTGCAACCGCAGGCACCAAAAGAACTGCATCACCGGTCCTCTGGGTCCCCTCTCAGCACGACGAGCGTGGTCCCTGGAACTCAGCAACTCTGTCCAAGTGACTCCCACAGTCCAGTGACTCTTCAGTCCAGGTTTGGTGGAGGTAAGTCCTTGCCTCCCCACGCTAGACTGCATTGCTGGGTACCGCGTGATTTGCAGCTGCTCCGGCTCCTGTGCACTCTTCCAGGATTTCCTTTGTGCACAGCCAAGCCTGGGACCCGACACTCTAACCTGCAGTGCACAACCTCCTGAGTTGTCTTCCGGCATCGTGGGATCTCCTTTCGTGACTTCGGGTGAGCTCCGGTTCACTCCTCTTTGTAGTGCCTGTTCCGGCACTTCTGAGGGTGCTGTCTGCTTCTATGAGGGCTCCCTATCTTGCTGGGCGCCCCCTCTGTCTCCTCACGCAATTGGCGACATCCTGGTCCCTCCTGGGCCACAGCAGCATCCGAAAACCCTAACCGCGACCCTTGCAGCTAGCAAGGCTTGTTTGCGGTCTTTCTGCGTGGGAACACCTCTGCAAGCTTCTTCACGACGTGGGACATCCATCCTCCAAAGGGGAAGTTTCTAGCCCTCTTCGTTCTTGCAGAATCCACAGCTTCTACCATCCGGTGGCAGCTTCTTTGCACCCTCAGCTGGCATTTCATGGGCATCTGCCCAATCTCGACTTTGTCGCGACTCTTGGACTTGGTCCCCTTGTTCCACAGGTACTCTCGTCCGGAAATCCACTTTGGTTGCATTGCTGGTGTTGGTCTTCCTTGCAGAATTCCCGTATCACGACTTCTGTGCTCTCTGGGGAATATAGGTGCACTTTACACCTACTTTTCAGGGTCTTGGGGTGGGCTATTTTTCTAACCCTCACTGTTTTCTTACAGTCCCAGCGACCCTCTACAAGCTCACATAGGTTTGGGGTCCCTACGTTATTCGCATTCCACTTTTGGAGTGTATGGTTTGTGTTGCCCCTATACCTGTGTGCTCCTATTGCAATCTATTGTAACTATACACTGCTTGCATTACTTCCTTTTGCTATTACTGCATATTTTTGGTATTGTGTACATATATCTTGTGTATATTTGCTATCCTCATACTGAGGGTACTCACTGAGATACTTTTGGCATATTGTCATAAAAATGTTTTCTTATGATATTGTGCATATGACACCAGTGGTATAGTAGGAGTTTTGCATGTCTCCTAGTTCAGCCTAAGCTGCTCAGCTGTAGCTACCTTCTATCAGCCTAAGCTGCTAGTAACACCTCTTCTACACTAATAAGGGATAACTGGACCTGGTGCAGAGTGTAAGTACCCCTTGGTACCCACTACAAACCAGGCCAACCTCCTATAGTTATCACTCCTAGAGTTGATAAAAAGTACAAGGTTGCACCCACTGATACTTAATACATAAAAACACAAATTCCTCCAGACTCTATTGTTGCATCTACTGCTCGAAAAAGGGCTAATGGCCAGTCAACAGGAGACACACCTCCTCTTGATAAGGAAAGTAAAAAAAATATATAAGAAAAAGATGCTGCAGGGAAAATAGTGGCCGTTCAAGCAGCCTGTAAGGAAATGCCTCCTTGGCATGGTTACCCCCTAACTTTTTGCCTTTGCTGATGCTAAGTTTTGATTGAAAGTGTGCTGGGACCCTGTTAACCAGGCCCCAGCAGCAGTGTTCTTTCCCTAAACTGTACCTTTGTCTCCACAATTGGCACAACCCTGGCACTCAGTTAAGTCCCTTGTAACTGGTACCCCTGGTACCAAGGGCCCTGATGCCAGGGAAGGTCTCCAAGGGCTGCAGCATGTCTTATGCCACCCTAGGGACCCCTCACTCAGCACATACACACTGCTTCCCAGCTTGTGTGTGCTGGTGGGGAGAAAATCATTAAGTCGACATGGCACTCCCCTCAGAGTGCCATGCCAACCTCACACTGCCTGTGGCATTGGTAAGTCACCCCTCTAGCAGGCCTTACAGCCCTAAGGCAGGGTGCACTATACCACAGGTGAGGGCATAAGTGCATGAGCACTACACCCCTACAGTATCTAAGCAAAACCTTAGACATTGTAAGTGCAGGGTAGCCATAAGAGTATATGGTCTGAGAGTCTGTCAAACACGACCTCCACAGCACCATAATGGCTACACTGAAAACTGGGAAGTTTGGTATCAAACTTCTCAGCACAATAAATGCACACTGATGCCAGTGTGTACTTTATTGTAAAATACACCCAGAGGGCATCTTAGAGATGCCCCCTGAAAACATACCCGACTTCCAGTGTGGGCTGACTAGTTTTTGCCAGCCTGCCACACACCAGACATGTTGCTGGCCACATGGGGAGAGTACCTTTGTCACTCTGTGGCCAGTACCAAAGCCTGTACTGGGTGGAGGTGCTTCTCACCTCCCCCTGCAGGGACTGTAACACCTGGCGGTGAGCCACAAAGGCTCGCCCCCTTTGTTACAGCGCCACAGGGCATCCCAGCTAGTGGAGATGCCCGCCCCTCCGGCCACTGCCCCCACTTTTGGCGGCAAGGCTGGAGGAGATAATGAGAAAAACAAGGAGGAGTCACTGGCCTGTCAGGACAACTCCTGAGGTGTCCTGAGGTGACTCTTACTTTTAGAAATCCTCCATCTTGTAGAAGGAGGATTCCCCCAATCGGATTAGGGATGTGCCCCCCTCCCCACAGGGAGGGAGGCACGGAGGGTGTAGCCACCCTCAGGGCCAGTAGCCATTGGCTACTGCCCTCCCAGACCTAAACACACCCCTAAATTCAGAATTTAGGGGCTCCCAGAACCGAGGAAGATAGATTCCTGCAACCTAAAGAAGAAGAAGCACTGCTGACCTGAAGCCCTGCAGTGAAGACGGAGATGACAACTGATTTGGCCCCAGCCCCACCGGCCTGTCTCCCTACTTTGAAGAAAACTGCAACAGCTACACATCTAACAAACAGGGTCCAGTGACCTCTGAAGCCTCAGAGGACTACCCTGCATCTGAAGGACCAAGAAGCTCCAGAGTACAGCGCCCCTGTTCAAGAAACTGCAACTTTCTGCAACAAAGAAGCAACTTTAAAGACCTCATGTTTCCCTCCGGAAGCGTGAGACTTTCCACTCTGCACCCGATGCCCCCGGCTCGACCTGCTGAAAGCTAACACTACTGGGAGGACTCCCCGGCGACTTCGAGCCCGTGAGTAGCCAGAGTTGACCCACCTGAGCCGCCACAGCGACGCCTGCAGAGGAAATCCAGGGGCTCCCCCTGACCACGACTGCCTGCTACAAGGAACCCGACGCCTGGAACCAGCACTGCACCCGCAGCCCCCAGGACCTGAAGGAACCTAACTCCAGTGCAGGAGCGACCCCCAGGTGACCCTCTGCATAGCCCAGTTGGTGGCTACACGAGGAGCTCCCCCTGTGCCTGCCTGCATCGTTGAAGAGACCCCCGGGTCTCCCCATTGATTCCTATCTGAAACCCAACGCCGGTTTGTACTCTGCACCCGGCCCCCCCTGTGCCACCGAGGGTGTATTGTTTGTGCCTGCTTGTGTCCCCCCGGTGCCCTACAAAACCCCCCTGGTCTGCCCTCCGAAGACGCGGGTACTTACCTGCTGGCATACTGGAACCGGGGCTCCCCTGTTTCCATTGAAGCCTGTGTGTTTTGGGCACCTCTTTGAACTCTGCACCTGACCGGCCCTGAGCTGCTGGTGTTTATAACTTTGAGGTTGCCTTGAACCCCCAACGGTGGGCTGCCTTGGACCCAACTTTGAACCCTGTAAGTGTTTTACTTACCTGTGAACTTAACAATTACTTACCTCCCCCAGGAACTGTTGATTTTTGCACAGTGTCCACTTTTAAAATAGCTTATTGCCATTTTTGTCAAAACTGTACATGCTATTGTGAAAATTCAAAGTTTCTAGAATACCTGCGTGAAATACCTTTCATTTGAAGTATTACTTGTAAATCTTGAACCTGTGGTTCTTAAACTAAACTAAGAAAATGTTTTTCTATAGAAAAATCTATTGGTCTGGAATTTGTCTTTGTGTTTTCCTCATTTATTGCCTGTGTGTGTACAACAAATACTTAACACTACCCTCTGATAAGCCTACTGCTCGACCACGCTACCATAAAATAGAGCATTAGAATTATCTCTTTTTCCCACTATCCTACCTCTAAGGGGATCCCTTGGACTCTGTGCACGCTATTTCTTACTTTGAAATAGTATATACAGAGCCAACTTCCTACACAGCCAATCACTGGTGAATTGCTAATGTTTTATGATGTTATGTTAAATTTATATAGCGCATAGCTGCCCTCAGGCTTCCCAGCGCTTTAAAGCTGAAATCTCCAATAGCTAGGCATAGGTAACGGAGGTTAGTACAGCCAGGTTTTTAGAAGCAGACCAAATGACAATTCGTGGCTAGTCTACTGAAGAGAAAGAGGCAGGGAATTCCAGAGCTTGGCACCAAGATAGGCCATAGATCTACTGCCCCATTTAACTTTTTTTTTATAGGCGGTATCACTGCTTATGCTGCTGAGGATGACTTAAGGTGTCTAGTTCGCTTATAAAAAGTAGCTAAGGAGTGTAAAAGCGGGGGACTCTTATCATGAAGAGCTCTGTGAATGCAACAAAGGGCCTTGAACTTTAGTTGTTGCTCAATGGGGAGCCAGTGAAGAGCAGAGAGGGCTGGTTTGGCCGACTGATCTCTGGGCAAATTGAAAAGAAGGCACACCGCCGTGTTCTGAAGCACCTGCAGTTTTTTTTTTTAACATAGTTGGGGAACCTAAGAACAGGGCATTTCCATAGTCCAGACGTGAGGTAATTAATGCCTGTACAATGAGCCTCTTAGCAATTAATGGAAGAACTTTTAAAACTTTCCTAAGAAGTCTAAGTATCCCGACACAGATGGAAGATATTATCTTAGCCTGATGATCCATAGAGTCTAACCATACACACAGACTCTTAATGTGGTTCTTAGGTGGTGGAAGATCACCTAATAAGTCCAGGATAGGTGTCACTTGAGATGGGAGTGAATGATGTCCCATAATCATGACCTCTGTTTTGTCTCTATTCAGCTTGAGCTTACACTCCGCCATCCAGTTGGAGACTGCCCGTAGGCACGGGGCAAGCTGAGAGTTAAAGGAATGAAGTGAAGAGGAGAAAGAAACGACCATCTGGGTATCGTCTGCATAGGATACCAGCGAGAGACCAAAAGGTGCAACTATCCTTGCCAGTGGAAGCATATAAATGTTAAAAAGCATAGGGCTTAGTGATGAGCCCTGCGGTACTCCCCAATGGCTCTTAACACTGCCTGTGTAGAAAGAGCGATCGTGTACCTGAAAAGTCCTACCTTCTAAAAAAAATTCAGTGAGCCATTTAAGGGCGTGTCCAGTGATTCCAGTTTCCCTCATTCTATGGAGTAAAATACAATGGTCTACGGTATCAAAGGCTGCACTAAGGTCGAGAAGCACAATTGCAGAGGCCATTTCCTGGTCAAGTCGCTTCCTGACTTCTTCTGTCATTCCTAACAAGGCAGACTCAGAACTATGAGAGGGTCTAAAACCCATCTGAGAAAGTCGGAGAATCTTTTTATCCTCCAGAAACTTGGAAAGGTGAGTATTCACGTTTTTCAAAAATTTTGATGGCGGTTGATAATATAGAGAGAGGTCTGTAATTGTTCAACACAGATGGATCCAGATTGGGTTTTTTAAGCAACGACTTTACAATTGCATGCTTCCATTGTGGTGGAAGGGAGCTACAGGTCAGTGACAGATTGAATAGATCTGTCAAGATGGGAACTATTGTTGACGCACCCTGGACTAAGATTGATGGAGGAGCAGGGTCCTGAGGGGATCCGGATTTGAGTGTACTTAAAAGTTTAAACGTTGTTTCTATGGACAGAGGCGGAATCCTTGCTAAACTGGCTGTGTCCATGACACATTTTCCACTCACTTTCTGGGAGCTATAAGACTGTTTAGGGAAAGCTAAGTAAATATCTGAAATCTTTTTTGAGGAAAAAGAGCCAAACTCATTACTATGTTTAACAGAGGCTTCTATATCTTCGGTTTGAGCATGAGGACATACAATTTCTTTGAGAATGTGGAAGATTTCTTTAGGGGAATTGACTGTTTGTTCTATCTTCGTCGCATAGTAATCGCTTTGCGCCGCTTTGATTCCAACATGGAACCGTCTGATAGCATCCCTGCATTCCTTTTTATTGAGAATATCATAGGATTTCCTCCATTTCCTTTCTAGGCGCCTGCAGTCTCTTTTTAGTGCTTGTAGCTGAGAAGAGAACCAGGGTGCCCTTTTTTCCGATTATCGGCTGGCCTTGCTGTAAACTGTAGCATGGCATCAAGGCTGTTGGTTATCCACTTGTTAAAAGCTTCTGAAGAGTCAGCTGTATTTCAATTAGGAATTGGTTTAGAATTCTTTAGAATGCCAGTCCATTCATTGGCATCAACATATGCCACCGTCTGTGTGGTTGAAATCTAGTTTGAGAGGTCTTAACAGGTTTTTTTAGGGTAAATTTCAATGAGATTAACATATGATCTGACCAGGCTAAAGGGGAGGGTGGGTGGATTTGGGGGGGGGGGGTTAACTCAGAAATGTTGCTAAAAACAAGGTCGATGGTATGAATCAATCTTTATTTTCCAGATAAGACATCGCTCACTGGGAATGTTTGGAGGAACTTTTACAATACCCACCAGAAGAATATTGTCAAAGAGGGGTAGAAATTGTAAATGAGGGACACACAATTTCGGTAAACTCTATTTGATGTGCACTTGATGCTGCTTATACAGCAGCACGCAGTATTAAAATGTGTGTAATCGTAAGGCGTCATGCATGGCTCAGAAGTTCAGGGTTTAAACAGGAGGCCCAGCAGGAAGTTTTGAATATGCCTTTTGATAAAGATCATGTATTTGGTCCACAAGTGGATACCACAGTTGAAAAATTAAATGGATTAAGTATGGGACCCTTACAAGCCAGCACACACATGGGTAATTTTCGTTGTGCAGGATTTAGGTCATCACTTCAGGAACATTCCACAAATCAAACTAAACCCACCTCTCAATACACCAGAGCTTACTTTAGATAATAAAAAAGAGAAAATATTAAGAGAAGAGGAAAACCATCTACATCCTCATCCATCACTAAACAGTGACTTACCAGAAAAATAGTAACACACACCACTCCTGTAGGGGCAACGTTACAACTTTTTTTTACCCCCAATGGACTCAAATTACCACAGACCAGGAGGTTCTTCAAATTATCCAAAATGGTTATTGTCTGGAGTGCGTTTCCGCTCTACCAAATATACCCCCTTGGACCCACAGACTCTCACAGCATCATCTAACTCTTCTCAAATAAGTTCTTTCCCTTCTTCTAAAAGGAGCTATAGAACCAGTGGCATTACAATAAAAAGGAACAAGTTTACTCCCTGTATTTTCTAATCCCCAAAAACAATGGGTCTCTCAGACCAATATTGGATCTCAGACCCTTAAACCACTACATCCCATCAGCCCATTTTCATATGGACACTCTTCAGGATTTTATTCCTCTATTACAAATAGGAGACTTCATGACAGCGGTAGATCTAAAGGATGCTTATTTTCACATTCCCATTCATCCTGCACACTGAAAATAGCCCTTGTAGACCCTGTGCCTGCGATTACTGAGATTGATGTATATAGAGAAACCACATCAATAGTAATCGAGATATAGTCCGTCTGCCATGCCACATCTTCCAGCAGTTTGAGAAAGTCTCCTGAGTCTTTAATGAATTAATTTAACCCCTTGACCATAGGTGCCAAGAAGTAGTCCACATATTGAGACACATTCTCATACAACGGTCCACAGCTGGAAATTATAGGTCTTCCTGGGGGTTTTCTCAAAGTTATATGAATCTTAGGTAAGAAATATATGGTAGGCATAATTGGATTTTCATTTATGTACTTCAGTTCATCCATATTGATTCCACCATCTGAATACCACTTTTCCAATCTGTTTCTGGTCATACACAAGATCATTAATTAGATTCCTATTCAACTTACAATAATTACATTCTACATCCAATTGTCTGTAAGCCTCCGCAAGATATTCCTTTTTCTCCAAAATGACGATGTTACCTCCTTTGTCTGCCGGTTTTATTTCTATAGTCTGATTTCCCATCAGATTTTTCAGTGCATCTCGTTCCTCTATAGTTAAGTTCTCCTTCCTTGTTTTGTTAGACTGGAAATTTACCTTCTCTAAATCTGCAACAATCGTATCATGAAATACATCAGTCTTGTTACCTGGCGTGAGGGTCGGACAAAATTTGGAATTAGGTTTAAATTTTGTGTGTTCCTGTTCTATATCAATCTTAAGTGCTGACAATATCTGAGTCTCAGTCATTTGATCATCTTGTAAATTATGAATTAGATCATATATCGTTTTTATATCAGATTTTTCTTCTATTAATAGATCTGAGTCGCAGTTTGTTTTGGCCTCTCTTGGTAAATTCTTCGGTTCCACTTTAGAGAAGAACTGAGCCAATTTCAATTTACGTATAAACTTATACACATCAGTTCTAGTTTCTACATAGTCATAACGTTTATCAGGGCAGAAACTGAGGCCTTTCTCCAGGACTTTTTGTTCTGTCTCTGTTAAATGATAGTTTGACAGGTTTACAATTAGTTTTTCAGCTCCCGGTGACTGAGCTATATTCTTCATTGTTGCTTCCTGCTGTGTAGCATGTAATCCTTTGCTCTTTCTGGCCCCCTTCTCGTTTTTCTCTGTCTCTTGATTCCTTTGCTTTGTCCCAGCCATTGCCTCTGCCCTTGTTTCTTGGTGTTTCCTGATGTAAGTACACTAGTTTAATTTTGTCTAAAAAGTTGTTTCTGATGGATACACCTACCTGTGGATTCCTCACCTAAAGAATTCTCCCCTCACGCCAGCTTCGACGGAAATTTCTTCTAGCTCTGCACGTCGACGATGACGTCACAATAGCCCAACTCCATGCAACGCCGTATGATGTCATCTAGGCAATAAGAAGCCCTCTTCGACGTGCAGACGCCAGTTCCCTTTTTTCCGTGCCTTCGAATAACTGTTTTTCTTCGAGGCTAACAGGGAGCTACAGTTGCGCATCTGTAGTTACAATGTTGCAGCCAAGAAAATCTGGCTTTAAGCCTTGTAACCAGTGTGGGGGTCGGATGTCGGTCACTGACCCCCATGAAAATTGTATATGGTGCCTTAGTTCCGACCATGAGGTCGAGTCATGCAGTTCCTGCCAGCGCATGAACCCTAAGGCGCTTAAGGAAAGAGAGGCTAAATTGTTCCTGGCCCGTTCCAAGAAGAGGAAGGAAAGGCAGCATCGGATAGAGTCCTCTTCGAAATCTTCGAGGACTCATCGTTGTCATGGAGACTCTCGGCGTCGATCAAGTAGAGGTCGGTCCAGGTCCAGATCTGCATCTCCATCAGCTTGGTGCTGTCCGACGTGGGAGATTAGCCCGACCGTCTCTCCTCCGCCTCCTACGACTCCGGCTTCACCTTTGTCAGTGTTTGAAGTCGAGCCTCTTCAAGAACCGGTGGCTTCTCCGGAGCAGGAGTTGCCTGGCCCATCATCGGCTTCTATGCCGGCGCTGACACCGCAAACATACCCAGCTTTCCCGGCGCCGGGTACGGATCCTGCGGCATTTTAAAATCTTTTCCACCATGGCGCCTGGTGGAGAGCATGCGGGTCCGTCGGGCCCTTTAGCTTTTAATTTGGGTTCTCCAGCTCCTTACAGGCAGACGCCCTTCATGCCATTTTTGCTGTCTGGAGCCGTTGCGGCGCCAATGCCCTTGGCGTCGCCCAGGAGACCTGTGACGCCTACAACGTCTGCTACTCCAGTGGATTTTCCACGGATCCAATCCACTGTCAAGGTGCCTGTGGCGCCAGAGGGTCTGGCGTTGGATGGATCCGAAGAACGGCGCCGGCGAAGACCTTTGGCGTCGGCCGACGCCGGGTCTCGAATCCAGACTCCGGTCCAGACGACTAGCTTTGCGCCTCCTGGAGGAGGAGAAATATAGCAGGCAACATCTGGAGGAAGGCGAAATCTTGGAGCCTTCAAGTGATTTTCAGGGTCTGGACACTGCAAGTGGTATTGACACTTCCCCTGAATGGGAGTTGGCTTCCCCTGGAGAGTATACCGAAGAGGCTGCATCTTTTCATGCAGTAATAAGGAAGGCTGCAGACTTTTTAGATCTTCCTCTTCCGGCGGCTGAGGTGAAAAGGAACCTTTTGACGGAGCTGCTGCATCCGGCCTCGGTGGTGGCGGAGCCTCTCTTGCCCTTCAATGAGGCTCTCCTGGACCCCATCAAGGACATTTGGAGGAAACCTGTGACTTCTGCAGTTGTCAACAGGGTGGTAGCAAGGCGCTATTGTGCGACTCCAGGTGACCCAGACTTCCTCTCCAAACATCCAACTCCGGAGAGTTTGGTTGTTCAAGCTTCGTGCTCCTCCCGGTCATCCCCTGGTTCGTTCCCCGGGACCCCTGCGGACAGGGAGTCAAAGAAAATGGACCACACTGCAAAGAAGGCCTTTTCGTCATGCAGTATGGCCTTGAAGTCGACCAATGCAACCTGCATTTTGGGACGTTATATTCATGCCCTTATGGAGGAAGCAAAAGGTCATCCAGACTTGCCACAAAAGGTGTTGCATTTGCTAGCGGACGCTCAGGTGGCGGCGACCCAGGTGATCCAGTCTGGGTTGGACACCTCAGACTCTGTGGCAAGGGCTATGGGCACATCCATAGTATCGAGGCGTCAGGCTTGGCTGCGCTCATCAGGCTTCTCTACGGATGTGCAGACGACTCTTCTGGATCTGCCTTTTGATGGAGAAAAACTCTTTGGGACAAAGGCAGATTCTGCTCTTGAACATTTCAAAGAGAGTAGAGCCACAGCGAGGTTGTTAGGACTTCAGGCAGCCACTTCATCTTCCTTTAGGTCATATAGGAAGTTTAGGGGTTTTGGACGTGGCTCCTCCTTTCGTGGCAGATTCCACGCACCACAAGAGGAGCAACCCAGCAGCACTCTGCCTCTTCCTCGGGAGGGGTGCAGCAGGGAAAGCAGCCTTAGTCCTCCACCACTCCCTGTTCACTTGTCTCCGGTAGGGGGGAGACTTGGCCAATTTCTTCCAATGTGGGAGTTTATAACATCAGACTCTTGGGTCATCGACATTGTGAAGAGAGGGTACGCTCTTCCCTTTCGGGAGTTTCCCTCCTCCCTTCCCTCCCCACCCATCCTTCTGTTCGGGAGACCATCTTCTGTTACTGTAACAGGAGGTGTTATCCCTATTGACAAAAGGCGCAGTAGAGTTGGTTCCCGAGCAGGAGAGGGGTCAGGGCTGTTAGTCAAGATACTTCCTGATCCCCAAAAAGGATGGTCGGTTGAGACCAATTCTGGACTTGAGGATTTTTAATTGGTTCCTCAGGCAGGAAAAGTTCAAAATGCTGACCCTTTCACAGGTTCTTTTGGCGTTGAACGAAGGAGATTGGATGGTGTCTGTCAATTTGCAGGATGCATACTTCCATATTCCGATCCTCAAATGGCACAGGAAGTATCTCCGGTTTGTGGTGGGATTGCAGCATTGTCAGTTTGCGGTCCTCCCGTTTGGTCTTACTTCAGCACCTCGAGTTTTCACAAAGGTGATGGCGGTGGTAGCGGCCGAGCTCAGAAGAAGGGGGATAGTGGTGTTTCCCTATATGGACGATTGGTTGATCAAAGCCAAGACTCCAGAGCTCGTGCGGCGTCGCCTGCAGTCGACAACGCAGTTGTTGTTCGGCCTGGGTTTTTCAATCAGTGTGCCCAAATCTCACCTGGAACCCTCTCAACGTCTCCTGTTCATAGGGGCAGTACTGAACACATTGAATCGGGCCTTTCCTCCGCCCCACCGGGTTCAGGACATTCAGGCGTTGATTCTGATGTTTCAAAATGGAGCAGTAGTTCCAGTCCTCAAGGTCCTTCGTCTGCTCGGTCTGTTTGCTGCTTGCATACTGCTGGTCACTCATGCACGCTGGCACATGAGGGCTCTTCAGTGGTCCGTCCGCAGGCAGTGGTTTCAACACAAAGGGGATCTCGAGGATTCGATCACGATCACCAGAGACACTGCGGTGGATCTTCAGTGGTGGGCAGCGATCGGCAACTTGTCGCAAGGAAGGCCGTTCTCGCTGCCTCCGCCGGTGGCCACAGTTGTAACAGATGCTTCCACTCTAGGGTGGGGAGCTCACCTGGGGAACCTGGAGGTCAAAAGCCTTTGGTCTCCAGTGGAACAGAAGTTTCACATCAATCTGTTGGAATTGCGGGCAGTACGTCTGGCTCTCAAGGCTTTTCTCCCTTCCATTCGCGGTCAGTTAGTCCAGGTTCTGACAGACAACACTACCGCAATGTGGTATATAAACAAGCAGGGAGGAGTGGGGTCGTACCTTCTTTGCAGAGAAGCTCTTTGACTCTGGTCCTGGCTTCAGGACCACAAGATTTGCTTGGTAGCAAATCATTTGGCCGGAGCGCTGAATGTACGTGCGGATGTTCTCAGTCGACGCAGCTCGGTTGACCACGAGTGGCGTCTTCATCCGGATCTGGTTCTTTACATCTTCCAGATGTGGGGGTGTCCGCAGATAGATCTGTTTTCTACTCAGGAGAACACGCAGTGCCCGTTATTTTGCAGCCTCCAGTATCCGATGCAAGGAGCTTAGAGGGACGCGTTTCAGATGTCCTGGAAGGGTCAGTTGCTTTACGTGTTTCCTCCCATACCCCTGATTCTTCGAGTTCTGAGGAAGATCCACCAAGACCGGGCCCAGGTCATCTTGATAGCCCCGGATTGGCCAAGAAGGGTGTGGTATACAGACCTTCTCCAACTCTCTCTGTGCCCTCCGCTCCATCTCCCTTACAGGGTGGACCTCCTCTCAGTCGCAGGGGCAGATTCTACACCCCCACCTCCAGAGTCTGCACCTTCATGCCTGGAGATTGAACGGGGCAATCTGACTGTTTTTTCTCTCCCACCGGAAGTGGTGGATGTTATTTTATTGGCCAGGCGACACTCCACCAAATCGATCTATGTAAATCGATGGGCTAAATTTGTACGTTGGTGTGGAGAGAGCCGAATTGATCCCTTAAAGGCTCACTTGTCTGATATATTATCATTTGCTCTTTCCTTGGCACAGAAGGGTTGTGCAGTTGCCACAGTTAAGGGCTATTTATCAGCACTGTCGGCTTTTCTGTGCCTCCCAGATCAACCTTCCTTGTTTATATCTCCAATTGTTTTGAGGTTTCTTAAGAGTCTCACTAATAGGTTTCCACCCACACCGTTTGTTATGCCCCAGTGGGACCTTAACTTGGTATTAACATTTCTAATGGGATCACCATTTGAACCAGTGCATTCTTGTGCTTTGCGTTTGGTTGGTTCTTAAGACTGTATTCCTGGTAGCCACAACATTGGCCAGAAGAGTCAGTGAGCTTCAGGCTCTTAGTGTAGAGTCTCCATACCTTTCCTTCTTCAGAGACAAAGTGGTGTTAAGGACCAAAGCGGCTTTCCTCCCTAAGATTTACACCCTTTCACTTGGGGCAGTCTATTACTCTCTCTTCCTTTTACCCTCTGCCTCATCCATCCAAGGAGGAAGAGAGGCTCCACCGACTGGATCCACGAAGAGCATTGAGCTTTTGTCGACAGGACGAGGGAGTTCAGGCAAGATGATCAGCTCTTCGTTGGATACGTGGGGAAGAGGAAAGGCAGAGCAGTCCACAAGAGAACGCTATCCAGGTGGGTGTATTAAGCTTTGTTATTCCTTAGATAAGAAAGAACCACCTGTGGGGCTTCGTGCTCATTCCACCAGAGCTAAGGCTGCCTCTTCGGCTTTAGCTAGGGGTGTTCCTGTGGTTGACATCTGCAGGGCGGCAACTTGGGCATCCCTCCATACTTTTGTCAAACATTATTGTTTGGATTCTGAGGTTAGGAGGGATGGCCATTTTGCTCGCTCGGTGCTGCAGGATTTCTTGGTTTGACCATTCTGGCACCCACCTCCGGAGGTAGTACTGCTTTGGGACTCTATTCTTTAGGTGAGGAATCCACAGGTAGGTGTATCCATCAGAAGAATAAGTTACTTACCTTCGGTAACGCTTGTTCTGGTGGACGCTTGTTCGGCTGTATATATGTAAGTAAACCTTCCTTTAGACTAAACTATATACATACATATCTATTCCATTGCATGGACATCCTTACTATTCTCATTCTACCATTCCTACCTCACCTTATGCGGGAAAACAATCTAAGATGGAGTCGATGCCCATGCGCAATGGAGCTGAAAGGGCGGAGTCACTCGATCCCGTGACTCGAAAAGACTTCTTCGAAGGAAAACAACTTGTAACACTCCGAGCCCAACACTAGATGGCAGGAACAGTGCACATCGAATCTGCAGCGGAACATGCCATGAACAGATGTACACTGGGGTAAGTGACATTTTCCATATATATATATATATATATATATATATACTTTGACGAACTTTGGCCGAAACGCGTTGTTTTGTTGCACTGAAAAAATCATATGGAAGTACAAACCTTTATGGAGTGCGCTGCAGTCTTCTTTTGTTAGATAAAATATATATTTATATAAAATGTACATATGTAAATACATTGCATGGATATCTTTTCTATCTTTCTATATCACTACTTCACTCTCCCGCCTGCAGAAAAACAATCTAATACAGGACTCGATGCCCATGCACAGTATTACCGAGAGGAGGAGTCACTCAATCCCAGGACTCCCTTTCTTCGCACAAAAGTTGTACTACTCCGAACACAACACTAGATTGCAAGCTTATGCACAGCACTGAATGGCTGCGTGTGGGGCAGTACAGTAAAAGATGTTAAATGGGATTGTACAACTTGATTCTTAGAGAGCATATGCTCAGCATTTGTTTTACATAGTTGTGCCAGCACCTAGTTGACAGTAAGCTGACTTATCCCAGGAAGCTTGCTGAGGGAGCGGACCGCTGGGCTAGCATCAGAGTGTTCAAAAATATATTTTTGTGTGGGGGTGGGGGGGAAAGATGAGGGGGGGGAGGGAGGGAGGGAGGGAGACACCCCTAGAAAGGTGGTCAGGGATCCCAATAGACGAAAGGGGTTGGGGGGGAGGCGTTTTCTGAAGGCCCCCAAAATAATTGCCAAGGGAATAGTGGTAACCAGTCCCAGTCTGATTATAAAAAAGGGTTTTGTTGACCATAAGAAAGTAAGGTTTGCACCCCAGTGCATAGAGTGTTGTAAGGATGGTCACTCTAAGGGCGACTCCAGAGAGACCCAAGAGGGCACAGCCCCCTACTGGAGGGTAGACACCTGGGTTGGCTAGTGTAGCGCTCGGAGAGGGGGTAGTCCCAGTTAGTTTTGGGGAGCAGATAGAAGTAACCATAGTGCCCCTGGTAGAAGTATGGGCAGCCATGTGGGCTTTTGGCACCATTTTAGTATCTAAGTATAGGCAGTGGGTCACCATTAATGGGACACAGGTGGAGGCTCTGCGTGACACAGGAACCAGCATGACTACTGTCAAGGGTCAGCTGGTGTCAGCAGAGCAGGTCCTACCAAACACATTCCACCAAGTCATAGTCCGTGACAATCATGAGACCCACCTACTTGTACCTCTGGGTTCCCTTTGAGATTTTTTTTTTGGGTGGGGGGGAGTTTCTGGTACTCGAAGTTGCTGAGAGTCCTGCCATGCCTGTAAATTGTCTGTTAGACAATGACATTGAGCAGACTACCTGGAGGGAGGTAGAGCTAAGGTCTCACCTGGAGATGATGGGGTTACCGGAGTGGTTCTGCATGACCACAAGGTCCATGGCTGCCCGGGAAGGGAGTCAAGGGTGTCTGGAACCTGGAAGAATTGCCCAGACTGCTACCAAGGAGAGGGGAAGGGGTGTTGGAAACTGGTCCCAGAAGTTCATACGATGACAGGGTCCCTTAGGAGGAGGAGGCCCATGAGCCAACCTGGGAGGACATTGCTGCCCTAGGTGACCTACCTGAGCTTGCTGGCTGGCAAGTTGAGGGTGGGCCAACCAGGGAAGAATTCTGCAAGGAGCAGAAAGTGTGTCCCACTCTTGTGGGCTTGAGGCAGCAGGCCTCAGCCCAAGCAGCAGGTTAAGCCTCTGGTGATCTCCTTATTTATTGGGATAATGATCTCCTTTACAGTGAGCCTGAGGTACCAGAGGCTGGGGAAGCACGTGCTCTGTTGGTACTCCAGTGTTACCGAGCCTTCCTACTGGGCCTGCCTCTCGACACTTTCCCTGGCAGGACATTTAGGGCAAGACAAGACCTTTGTCAGGCTTGTCACCCACTTCTATTGGTCCCGAATGCGGACAACCTCAGATGTATTCCAGGCCAGTGGGAAGACACAGAAAATGCTCAATTCTCCCCCTCCCCCCATCACACCCCCTTTCCCCCGATCCCACTCCCCATCGTTGGCACCCAATTTGAAAGGTAGGGCATTGACATCATTGGGCCCTAAAACTGCCTAAGGGAACAGGTTTATCCTTGTTTTGGTGGACCATGCCACCCGCTACCCAGAGGCCATCCCCCTGAGAACGGTGACTACACCAGTGGTGACCAGAACTCTGATGGGTGATCTTTACCCGTGTGGGATTCCCAAAGGAGATTGTGTCTGACAGAGGCACAAACTTCATGTTTGCATACATGAAGTCCATGTGAGGTGCGTGTGGGGTGACCTACAAGTTCCTCACACCTTATCATCCTCAATCCAATGGTCTTGTAGAGGGACTCAACAAGATTTTGAAGGGCATTATCACAGGCCTCCATGAGGCGTAAGGTGAATATCATCTTGCCATGCCCTCTTTTTGCTTATAAAGAGGTACCTCAGAAGGTGGTAGGGTTCAGTCCCTATGAGCTTCTCTATGGGTACCCTGTAAGGTGACCCCTAAGCATTGTCTAAGAGGGGTGGAAGAAAGCTCCCGAGAACCGCTATATTCCCCCCCTCCCCCCCACCCCCACCCTAGATGTGGTCAGCTACATGCTCCACAACCAGATGCACCGCCTGGTCAAGAGCAACTCCAAGGCCAGTCAAGAAGTTATGAAATGCTGGTATGACCAGAAGACCACCCTGGTGGAGTTTCAGCCTGGAGACAAAGTTTAGGTGACGGAGCCAGTAAAGCCTAGAACTCTCCAGGACCGCTAGACTGGCCCATTTGCGATAAAAGATCGTAAAAGGGAGGCCACTTAGTGGATCTCCAGTCACCTGGGAAGGACCTAAAGGTGCTCCGTGTGAATAGACTGAAGCCTCATTTTGAGAGGACTGAAGTCAGCATGCTTCTGGTGAGAAATGAGGGTGTGGGAAAGGAGAGTGAACCTCTCCCAGACCTCCTCTCTGCCCAAGAAGGTGATGGGTCGGTGAATGGTGTCAATCACCCTGACTCCCTGGACCAGCAAGGGGACTGCTACCAGCTACTGGGCAGTATTTCTCCCTGTTTTTTTCCTCACCCCTGGACTCACACAGTTGTGTGTTCATGACAGTGACACAGGAGACAGGTCCCCTGTAAGAGGTTGTCAGACAGGGTGAAGGCCAGGAAAAGTTGCCAAGATGATGGCTCTAGGGATAATTCAGAAATTCAGCAGTCCCTGGTCCAGCTCTATGGAGCTGGTACCCAAGGCTGCCGCACCTAGTGCCAAGCCAGAACTTATGTTCTGCGTGGACTACTGGGGTTTCAATTCTGTCACTGAAACTGATGCAGACCGCATCCCCTGAGCTGATGAGCTCATAGACGAGCTAGGTGCTGCCAAATTCCTCAGTACTTCTGATCTCACATCAGGGTACTGGCAGATCACCTTAACTGAGGGGGTCAAAGAGAGATCTGCTTATTCACCACTTGAGGGCCATTACCAGTTCAGAGAGATGCCCTTTGGTTTGAAAATTGTCCTGCTACCTTCCAGCGGTTGTTTAACTTGGCTGGTATGGATGCGTTCTGCACAGCTTATCTAGACGACATTGCCTTCTACAGTTCCAGCTGGGAGGAACACCTGCTCCACCTCCAAGAGGTGCTCCAGGCTCTGCAAAAGGCAGACCTGACAATCAAGGCCGGTAAGTGCCAGATTGGGGATGGTTACATGGTGTACTTGGGACACCTAGTAGGTGGTGTCAAGGTGCTGCCACTCCAGGCAGAGATTGAGACAGTCACGGCCTGGCAACCACCTTGAACCCAAACAGCAGTGAGAGCCTTTCTAGGCCTCAGTGGATACTGCTGTAGGTTTAAGGGTTATGGCACCATAGTGGCCCACTTAACAGAACCACCTTCCAAAAAGTAACCTGGGTTGGTGAATTGGACAGAGGCTTGACAGAAAGCTCTTGACTCCTTAAAGGAAGCCATGTGCACTTTTTGCCTGCTATTGATGCCAAGTTTGAGTGTGTGCTGGGACCTTGATTACCAATCCCCAGCACCAGTGTGCTTTCCCAAAATCTGTACCTTTGCTTCAACAATTGGCTCACCCATGGCACACAGTTAAGTCCCTTGTGAAAGGTTCCCAAGGTACCAAGGGCCTTGTGGCCAGGGAAGGTCCCAAAGCGCTGTAGCATCTATTATGCCACACTGGGGGACACCTCACCATGAAAATGCACACTGCCTTTGCAGCTTGTATGTGCTGGTGGAGTCGACATGGCACCCCTCTCATGGCACCCGGCCGTCCCTATGTCGCTGAGGGTGTGTTGGTGCTTACCTGTGGGTCCCCTCCAGTGTTTGTCTAAACCCCCAGGTCTGCCCTCCGAAGAAGCGGGTACTCATTCTGAGTGCCCCCAGCCTCCATAGGAGCCCACAATCGATTTGCTTCATCTTTGACCTTGACACCCAGCTGGCCCAGTATTTCTGGTGGTGGGAGTTTGGGATTAACTTGAACCCCAACCTGTGGACTTCCTAACCCCCAGGGACTGGAACTGTAAGTCAAGAACTTACCTTTAAATCATACTAACAGCTCCCGGCCCCCAAAGGAACTGTTTCTGAAAATTGCACAGTCAACTTTTAAATCAGATTATTGCCATTTACTCAAGAACTGTGTAACTTACCAATTCCAATCAAAGTAATATTGATACATATATGAAATACTTATATATTGATGTACTTACCTGCAACTTGAATCTTGTGGTTCTAAAAATAAACAAAAGATATTTTTTTCTACATAAGAATAATTAGTCTGGAGTTCAGTCAGTGAGTGTGTGCTGCTTCTATTGTCTGTGTGTGTATAATTAATGCTTTGCCCTACTCTCTGATAAGCCTAACTGCTCGACCACACTACAACAAAAGAGCATTAGTATCATCTACTTTAGCCTTTGGTGAACCTCTGGACTCTGTGCATACTATATCTCATGTTGATATATTATATACATAGCTAGCTTCCTACACACGGCACCCATGCTCAGGGCCCCTGACTACTCCAAGGAGTTAATTGTGCAGACACACACTTCAGAGAATGGCATAGGGGCAGTTCTAGCCCAAATCTGAACGAGGATGGCCTTTGTTAGCAGATGGCTATTACCACAGGAACAGATGTGGAGTGCCATTGAAAGAGAAACATTTGCTGTGATCTGGGCACTGATGAAACTGAGACCACACCTGTTTGAGGCTCACTTCAAGATTCAGAAAGACCACAGACCCCTGAAATGGCTCATGCAGAGGAGGGTTGGAAATTGTAAACTCCTTTACGGTGGGGCATCGCCTGGGGAATGAGCATGGCAATGCTGATGGTCTCTCCTGATTCTTCCATCTTAGTGATGAGGGCTCCTAGGGGGTTGAGTAGCTCTCCCCACTTTCAGCTGGGAGTGGGTGGGGGGCACATGTTAAAACTGACAGCCTTAGGGTGTTCATCCCCCAACTTTTTGCCTGCCTCCGTCCACTTTTCTGATGCTGTTTTTGCTTGTTTTTTGGACTCTGCACACTTTACCACTGCTAACCAGTGCTAAAGTGCATATGCTCTCTCCCTTAAATATGGTAACATTGGTTCATACCCAATTGGTATATTTGATTTATCTATAAGTCCCTAGTAAAGTGCAATACATGTGCCTAGTGCAAGTAAATTAAATGCTACTAGTGGGCCTTTAGCACTGATTGTGCCACCCACCTCAGTAACCCCTTAACCATGTTTTAGGCCTGCTATTGCAAGGCCTGCTGTGTGTGCAGTTTCACTGCCACTTTGACTTGGCATTTAAAAGTCCTTGCCAAGCCTTAAACTCCCCTTTTTCTACATATGTCACCCCTAAGGTAGGCCCTAGGTAACCCATAGGGCTGGGTGCAATGTAGGTAAAAGCAGAACATATACCTATGTGTTTTGTACGTCTGGTAGTGAAAAACTTCTTAGTTTGTTTTCCATTACTGTGAGGCCTGCTCCTTTCCTAGACTAGCATTAGGACTGCCCTCATATGTTTTGAGGGGTAGATTCTGATCTGAAAGGGGGTAACCAGGTCATATTTAGTGTAGCCAGAATGGTAATAGAAAATTCTGCTTATTGGTGGGGTTGGATTACTTATTACTATTTTAGGAATGCCACTTTTAGAAAGTGAGCATTTCTCTGCACTTAAAAACCATCTGCGCCTTACAGCATGTCTCCAATCAACTTCTGGACTAGTTGACAGGTCTCTTGTGCATTTCACCCAGACAACCTCAAATGCAGGACACTGTCACACCTGCACTCATCTGCATTTTGAATGGGTCTTCTGGGCTGGAAGGGTGGAGGGCCTGACACTTACATTTCAAAGGCCAGTGGCCTACCCTCACACAATGGACTGCCAACCCCCCTACTGGGACCCTGGCAGACAGGACTGCACTGAAAGAGGAACTTGTATACTTCAGACCCACTCTTTGAAGTTTCCCCAATTAAAAAGCATTCTGGGGTATATAAACTGGGTCTCTGACATCACCAACTCAGACTCTTCTGGACCTACACCTGCACCCTGTCAAGAGGAACTGCCTGGCTGCCCAAAGGACTCATCTCGACTGTTTTGCTGAGAAGGATTGCTGACCTCTGAATTTGCTGAGGACTCTGCCTTCCTCAAAGTGCTCTCCAAGCGCTTGGATTGAGCTTGCCTGCTGTGTTGTGAAGTCACAGGAACAAAAAGACTTCACCTCTTGAAAGAAATTCTGTGTGCCTCGAAAATGAACGCAACGCTCGCCGGAAACGACACGAAGCCTGCAATGCGACTGAGGATTTGCCACACAGCCAACCGGAATGATGCAGCCTGACTTCCTGAGTGGAAATTCGACGTAGCCTTGCGATGGAGAAAATTTGGCGCATCACCTCTCGTGTCAACGCAGCGCCCATGCCTTCTTCCAGTGCATCAAGGATTTTTCCCCACATCGTCCCTGGGCGTCAAAATACCCCGCATTGCAGTGAGGGACCAAGTCTGCATGCCGAAAAACAACGCAAATCCCTTGCAGCGTGGTAAGAAACAACGCATCTGTGCCACGTTGGAGGAATCCATGCACCACCTTATTTTTCCATGCATCTTCTCTTCTGTGGCCTGCGTGCACCATTATTTTCGCCGCATATCAGGTACTGTGTGTAACAGAGGCAACTGTTTATTTCCAAGGATTAAGACTCTTTTAGACTTTTTAAAAGTGATATTTCAACTTGTTTATTGACTCTGTGGTTTTGACACTTGTGTGGTGTATTTCTGTGTCTAAACTTGTGTGGTGACTGCTCAGTGCCGAGCTACCAGAGGGTGGGCACAGGATAATTTGGATTGTGTGATTTACCCTGATTAGGATTATGGTCCCTACTTGGACAAGGATGTATACCTTTACCAACTAGAGACCCCATTTCGAACAGCTTTGAATTGGGCTACGGTGGGAAGGTGGGTCTGCAGGGTAAGCCAAGCATCTGTGCATTGTGCCATTGAAATTGTTGTATTTATCAATTGTGGGGAAATGGCTCACAATGCTGACACCTTGCCTCTTTTACCCCTGCAGAGTCGCACGTTATCTTTTCACCTTATGCATGTGGGATAATAAAGCTTATGAGACACCTATCACTGGGTAAAATGCCATGCCTTCTGATGTATTGTGGTATGGTTCACAGTTGACTGCCCATGTCCTTTCATAAGCATTGCCTCCATGTGTGGTGGAACCCCAGTGGACTGAACACCTCATAGTAACACGGAATTCAGGCCTGCAAGCTCTAGCAGTTCAAGTCATGTTCTATTCACATGAAGCAGGTGTGTAACTTATCAACAAAACTTATATGCCTATACCTTTGCAGGGGTAGGGTTTTGATCATAATTCTGTTTGGAAAATATCCATGAAATCTGTTTAATACTTTTCTCTACGCCTATGTACAGAGCTTCATTGAGTCAGTTAAAAACACATATGACCAAATAAAAACCTAGAAGCCTCATAAAAAGCACATCAGTGCCAACTATAAACACAGATGACTACTTCTATGAATATGCTGGAGCCCAGATAAAAAGTGAATCATAAAAAAAAACAAATAGTGGGAAACTTTAACAATTGCAAAAATTAAAAAGCAGGTCTCACTTGGCTAAAATTCAGAGGCGCAATAAAAGTGGCCTGATAAACTTGTGACAGAAGCTAAATCTTGGGCAAATCATGACAATATGAAAAGTGTCATTGAAAAGTGTCAGTAATGGAAACATAATTGCAAGAGTATGCCTGTAAGTCAGATACTTTAGACCAAAACCCTTTAGGCAACAGCAGTTTGGAAAACTGTTTAAATCTAAAATGGCTTAATAGCCAGTGATGAAAGTTGGACATCTCCTTTGTCAAATAAGGTCTCACCCAGGGGACAGTTTTGACCACAATAAAATGCCACATGCTTATAAAGTGCTGCGGACTCCTGCTCGGTACTGCCCTGGTAAGAAAAGCCTGTGTTGTCCAAGGAATGTCCCTCCTCACAATGGGCTCCGGATCAGCAAAGAGCTCAGGGTGTCCCAGAGAGGTTAAAGGCCCAGTCGAATTAGTTCTCCTCAAAGTTTGAGTGGAACCTATTGTTTTAGAAAGCATTTCTCTTTCAGGTTGCCACATCTCCATGGCAAACATTTTGGTTTTAAACTGCCACATTCTATTTTGTGTGTTTTAGGTAGGTCTCCTCTTACTGCACTGAGAACAGAATTGCTGCGGAAGACAGTAACTCAAGTCTAGTCCTTTCTACTAAGTGTGTGCAGAATTTGGCCAGGCCACCCAGACATTTCTCAGATTTAGTGGTGTTCTCTCTTTAGTCACATCTTGCCCTGCTGGAAATAATTTGAAATTTCAGACCAAACGCAAGTGTCCTTCCTGGTTATTTGTAGTGACAGCCTGACAATGCACCTAGGTTTTTTATGGTGTTTCAGTGAGAGGTGGGAAGTTAAGTTAGCAGATCAAGGGAACATGATGGAAAAGGAAAGCAGTCAGTTCTGCCTACCACTAAGAAGCTTATGGAGCAACCTACAACCTTAGGGTCTTCATCCTCAGTGTAAGCACCACATCCTTGGTTCTTCCCTCACATTTACCCACATACTTACCAGCTTCATATGCTCTGATGGAGAAAGGGACTCCACCTATTTAGTGTGGGTGACCAGGAGAGACCAGATGTATCCTCACAGTGAGGCCTTCACACCTCTACTGAAATCACCTGTCACTTACCTTCAGTATTGTCATGACACAGGGCTGGTAGTCAACCACTCCTAAAAGAATTACTGCACTAAGCCGAACACACTGTCCATGAGAAGGATGCCATAAATGCTTAGATATCTGGTCTAAACATGGTTCCCTTGTACCAGAAAACATACCAAGTTTTCCAAAGTGGTTAAAATGAGTTGTTTCATGGGAGAGGCCCACTCTTTTCAGTACTGGCTTGCTTCCATTACCCCTCTCCATGTTGTGAGTGGCCCCTATGGCACCATGTGTATTGTGTGGTATTCCCTGGCCTCTTTATTCAGCCTGTTGCCCCCTTTGGCCCTGCGCCTTGGTTGTCACGTCACCTTCTGGTCATGTGCACTCCTGGTGCATCAGTATCGTCACACCAGACTTGGTTCATTCCCTGTGGATTCTGCCTTCGGGCGTTCTCCGTGACGGATCCACACTGCGTGTGCTTATGCTGTCTGGAACGCGACCACGACCCAAAGTAATCCGCTGAGTGCCGGGCCTGGAATCTGAAAGCTTTGAGTGAGCGGTCCTTAAAGCTCATTGCAGTCTGGTGCTCGGCTCTGCTCTCGGTCAAGAGGAAGGTTCTGAGAATGGTCATGGAGCCCCAAATCTTCATTGTCCCACTCCAAGCCTTTGGGACAGTTGAGTAAGTCGAGGCACAAAAAAAGTTGAAGAACAAGTGTTCTTCTACTTCACCCTGTCTGTTGGCCGACGAGACAAGGGAAAACGAGCACTGTTGTTCTAAGCCTCCATTCTTGGAGCATGCATTTGGGTCGAACCTTCGCCTCCCTGAGTTTCAAGGGGAGCCAGAGCGACCCTGGCACAACTTTGTGAGTTTAATGAGGGCATGGGCCTCATATTTGGGAAGTCTGACTCTGACTCTGCCAGAGCATGTTCAGGCCCGCAGGGTCTGCAGTTTCGGCCTTTGCTCCGGGGGATGGATATGTTCCTGGATCCAAACTGACATTGGTCGTACCATTTAGACCTTCCTTGACAACAGTTCCGAAGTCAACTCTCCTGACGCCACCCATGCCCCTGGTTTGCTTCAACCTCATCTTCATTGCGGACTCTGACACAGAGCCGGACTAGCGTTGCATGATTTAGACTTCGACAGGGACCTTACTCTCTAGGTTGGAGTCTGACCCTTATTCTCTTGAGTTAACATACGGTGAGGATTGGGAGGGGTCGCTGAACCCTTTGGAATACCAGCTGGCAGATGGACCTGGGTGAGGTCAGTGGTTTGGACACTTCCCCTGACACTGGCATGGTTTCTCCCCCTATTGTGGCTATGATGGAGGGAGCGTCATACTCACTGGTTGTGGGAAGAGCAGCTGAGGTCCTAGGCCTCGAGCTGCCTTCAGTGGCAGTCAGGACTAACCTCCTAACAGAGGTGCTTCTGTCTTGTGCTTTTGCCCTTTAATGAAGCCCTCAGTGATGTCCTGCTGGAGACCTGGTCCAAACCCAATACAAGGGCTCCTGTGAACAGGACTATCGCCCACTGCCATAGGACCATTCCAAATGACCAAGTGTTTCTGACGCAACACCCAGCCCCTCAGAGCTTGGTTATCGAAGCCTCCACATCCCAGGGTGCATGCCCTTCAGCACCTGTGACTAGGGAATCAAAGAGGCTGGATCAGCTTGGGAAGATGTTTTCTTCCTCCAGCCTGGCATTGCGGCCTTTGAACACAGCATGCATTTTGGCCCATTACACACACACACACCCACACTTTATGGAACATGGTTGCAAAGGTGCTGCCACAGGTCTCGGAGGAGGCCCAGGCCATTCTTTCCCAAGTTGTTGCTGGTGTGAAAATGCAGCGAAGTTTACAATGCAATGTAGGCTGGATTCAACAGACTCACTTGGCAGATTGGTTGCATCGATGGTGGCCTTGAGATGTCCTGCCTGGGTGAGAGTCTCACTTTTGAGGGGATGTCCCATCCACTCTTATGGACATGCCCTTTGATGGCACCTGGGATGCCCAACAACGTCCGTTCCCCTCCAGCCTCCGTGCAGCACATGCTGCCCAGCTTCTGTGTGGCCGGGGGCATGGGATCCATTGTCCTGGTGAATCAGGGAGCTGGCAGTCTAGCCAGTCCACCACCAACCTCACCCCTCTCTGCAGCGGCCTCCAAGCCTTCCTAGTTTCATGCTTCCCCATCAGGGATCAGTTGGAGGCAGGATTCACCATCACCTGATCTACTGGCAGTCCATTACATTGGACAGTGGTTTTGCAAATAATCTGAAGGGGCTATTCCCTCCCCTTCAAGACTACTGCTCCTTCTATGCCACCCTTTTAGGATTGGATGACGGAGGGTCACCTGACACTTCTCCACAAGGTGGTTATGGCTTTCTTGGCAAAGGGAGCCATACAGAGGGTCCCTGTGCCATAAGTAGGTCATGGTTGTTATTCCCACTACTTTATGGTACCAAAAAGACCATTGCCTTCACCCTATCCTAGACCTTCGGACCCTCAATCTCTTCCTCAAGAAGATGTTAAAAATGCTCACTCTGACTCAGGTTCTATCTGCCCTGGACATGGGGGCTGGATGGTAGCATTGGACTTGCAGGAAATTATTTCCATATTCCCGTCCTGCCTGCCCTCAGACAGTACTTGAGATTCATGGTAGACCACAAGTATTTTCAGTTCAGTGTTCCCCTTTTGCCTTAGCAGTACCCCTATGGTGTTCACCAAGATGGTGGCAGTGGTTGCAGTTCATGTGGGCAAATCAGGGGATTTCAGTTTTCCCCTGTCTTGACTATTGGTAGTTGAAGGCGGGATCGCCCCAGGCTGTCGTCTCCCACCTCCAAATTATGGCGTACCTTCTGCATTCTCTGGGGTTCAATATAAATGTGCCAACGTCACACCTGACTTCCTCTCATACACTCACTTTCATTAGAGATGTTCTGGACATGGTGCAGTTTCAGGCTTATCCTCATTAGTGGTGAGTCCAGGATATTCAGGCTATATTGATGTTTCAGCCTATATCCTGGATTTCGATGTGACTGACTCTGAGGCTGCAGGGCCTCATGGCTTTCTACATCCTGATACATGCCGGAAGGCATATGCGGGTTCTGCAGTGGGACATGAAATTCCAGTGAGTGCAGCATCAGGGGAATCTCTCCTGCATGGTCCAGATCTCGGAGGGAACTGTGCAAGACCTGCAGTGGTGGCTCTTGAACCGTGATTGGGTCAGAGGCTGTAGGAAGCTGGCTCTTTATATGGCGCACTAAAAACGAGTACACCGTGCAGAGTCCAGGTGATCCCCCAAATTGTTTGCAGAAGCAAATTTAGATGGTACTAATGCTCTATTTTGTGGTAGTGTGGGCGAGCTAAGCTTATCAGAGGGTAGTGCTAAGCATTTGATATACTGATAAAGGCAATATGAGACACTCACTTAAAGAAATAATCTGAGACCAATTTAGAAAATAACACTAATTTGTATGTATATTTTGATTCGAGAAATTTGTTATAAGGTAAGTACGTTTTCAAGCAAAAACACTTAAGTTTCAAAAATCAAACACTGCAATTTCAGAGTTCTTCAGTGTTAACATATGAGAGGAAAGCAGTCAGTAAAGCACTTATTGATGACTCAGGCTTTAGGAAAGTACCCTCTTTTTGGCATTGTTACCACCTCTTTTTGCCTGATGTCAGTATGTTTTGACTGTGTTCACTGGGATCCTGCTACCCAGGACCCCAGTGACTGTGCGCTCTCGCTCTAAATTTGGTTGCTGGGGCTTCACACACCCCACTTTTGGCATACTTGTACCCGTACAAGTCCCTACTATATGGTACCAGGGGTTCCCCATGGGCTGCAGCATGGTTTATGCCATCTATGGGAGCCGTGTGAAATGTCTACAGGCCTGCTATTGCAGCCTGCATGAAAAGGTGCCAGCGGGGTAGTTACCAGGACGGCTGCTGCTTCTTCACTTCTGCTGGTCTTGTTTCTTTTTCCTTTTCTTCGTAGGTCATCAGAAACTGAGGTGTAGGGTTCAGGGGTGCCATCTAAATACTACATACTCCATTTAGGGGCATTTACAGACAGTAGCAGGTGGTATCCATTTGTTGGCACCTTTGGGCAACTACGCCCTTTCTATGACCAGTTCTGCTCAGAAGTGGACATAGCCCTAACCCTAGTAGTCTAATTCCTTCCAAACAAGATAGAGGAATTTAGAAAGTAGTGTTCATTTCAGCTCGTCCACCTTAGCGGTGGGACTGGCATGAGGTAGGCACACCTCCTAATCTGCCTAATTTTCCTGCCTGTTCTGCCTCCAAAGGTGGGGGTCAGGGCAGTGGGGATGGTCATCCCTGCCATCTGGAGAGACCTGGGTCGCAGTTGGTGCCTGCAGATGCATGGGAGTGACTCTTCACCCCAAGGGAGATTTTATTCTTTTGATGCAGGCTGAAGACGGACTGTCCTCAGAGGATGCACGACTTGGGAAAGGTTACAGTTGCTGAAAGGAGCCAGAGATACCATGTTGCAGAAGGTGTCTTGCTTCTTTGTTGCAGCTTGTAGGGCCCTGAAGAGTCCAAATGCAGTTTCTTCAGTCAGAAGTGGAGGTTGCAGAGGATTCCTGCTTGAGTATTGCAGTCAGAATCTCGGAAACCACCCAAGAGCGAGACCCTGAATAGCCCTGAAAGGGGGATTCGTCACCTAGCTGGGTGACCACTTATCAGGAGGGGGCTCTGATGTCACCTGCTGGCACTGACCACTCAGATGCTCCCAGAGTTCCCTGACAGCCTTGAATCCAAGATGGGAAATCCCAGGGACCCTCTGGAGGAGCTCTGAGCACCACCCCTGGGGTGGTGATGGACAGGGAGTGGTTACTCCCCTTCCCTTTGTATAGACTGGTTTATGTAAGAAGGGCACCAAATGTGCCTGTCACAGCATTTCCAGTGCCTTAGGGAGGCTACTCCTTCCCAGCCTGTAACACCTATTTGCAAATGGAGAGGGTGTAACACCCCTATTCCAAAGGAAATCCTGTGTTCTGCCTTCCTGGGCTTGAGCTGTTCAAGCAACAGGAGGGCAGAAACCTGTGTGGAGGGTGGCAGCAGCTTGGGATGCCCGGCAACCTTCAGAAGGCTGTAACGGCAGTACTGGGTGTCCTCGAAGGAGCCCCCAGAGTACATGGAATCATACAACCAATGCTTGCAAAATCCTTGGGGTATAATTCCAACAAACATGGCCATATTCAGAGTTACCATTGTGAAGCTGGACATATGTTGTGACCTAAGTCCAGTGCACGCGTAAAATGGCGTCCCCGTACTCATGAAGTCCAAGGAAATGGGCCTGGAGTTTGTGGGAGCACCTCTGCTAGTGCAGGGGTGCACTCACACACATGTACTTTGTACCCTGCCCTTTTGGCTGGAAGGCTTGCCATAGGTGTGACTTATAAGTGAACTGGTGTAATGGAAAATGGCAGTGAAAGAGTGCTTGCACCTTTTCATGCAGGCTGCAATGGCAGTCCTGCAGAAGCCTTTGCTTGGGCTCCCTAGGGGTGGAGAGTGCCCCACTCATTAATACCCAGAAGACTGTAATACCTTAACCAAGGCACCCACATGTATAGGGGTGAAGTTGTGTCAGAAACCCTCTTTGAAGTCAGTGGAAGCCTTGGTTGTCCAGCTGTTGTCGCGACCTGTGGATCAGGCCGGTGGAAACAAAAGACGGATTTGGGACGTGAAGAACCTGAAAAAGAAGGGTACAGTGTCAAGACCACTCAGATGTCCAGGCAGTGCAGGTAGGCAATCCCCAGCCTCTTGGAGGTGAAGTTCCTGCAGGGCGGTGAAGGAAGAAGTCCAGCTGCAGAGTCTAGAGGAGTGCAGTAGATCCTTGGAGTCACCCAGAAGCTGTCCCATGTCATCGCTGTATTGCAGAGGGTCAGTGGCCATCAGTACCACCAGCAAGCCTTGGCAAGCACAAGTAGTTGTTGCAAGGAAGATTGTAGATTTTTGAGGACCATGATGGTCCTAGTGAATCGACCCTTGGAAGTGACTCGGAGCTGGCATTCAGTGGAATGGAAAGCCAGTCAATCAGTGGAGCACCCACGAGTGACCCACTGGCCGCAGGTACAGGTAGACACTGAGAGGCCTCCGCAGGACAACAAAACAGAAGTCCCACTTCGCAGGAGCTGCAGAGTGGAAGCTGAATCCTGAGTTTCTGGAGGCTGGGGCTTCTGGGAGCTCGAAGGTCTCTTTGAGAAAGAGCCAAAAAGCCTTGGAAGAGCAACAGTAATGGTGCACAGGGGTTTCGTGGCTGAAGCAAGAGTCCACTGCCTCCCAAGTAGGTCAGAAGACAAGTTGGACCCAGAGAGGACCTCAGAACATGTGAGCAGAGGCTTTACGTTGTCCATGGGACTGCAGGATCCACCAGCCGGTCATCGTTTGTAAAGAAATGGCTCCCTGTTGCAGTCACCCCCCACTTTTTGCCTGATACTGATGCTGACTTGACTGAGAAGTGTGCTGGGACCCTGCTAACCAGGCCCCAGCACCAGTGTTCTTTCACCTAAAATGTGCTTTTGATTCCACAATTGGCACACCCTGGCATCCAGGTAAGTCCCTTGTAACTGGTACCCCTGGTACCAAGGGCCCTGATGCCAGGGAAGGTCTCTAAGGGCTGCAGCATATCTTATGCCACCCTGGGGACCCCTCACTCAGCACAGACACACTGCTTGCCAGCTTGTGTGTGCTGATGAGAACAAAACGAGTAAGTCGACATGGCACTCCCCTCAGGGTGCCATGCCAACCTCACACTGCCTATGCAGTATAGATAAGTCACCCCTCTAGTAGGCCTTACAGCCCTAAGGCAGGGTGCACTATACCATAGGTGAGGGCATATGTGCATGAGCACTATGCCCCTACAGTGTCTAAGCAAAACCTTAGACATTGTAAGTGCAGGGTAGCCATAAGAGTATATGGTCTGGGAGTCTGTCAAAAACGAACTCCACAGCTCCATAATGGCTACACTGAATACTGGGAAGTTTAGTATCAAACTTCTCAGAATAATAAACCCACACTGATGCCAGTGTTGGATTTATTAAAAAATGCACACAGAGAGCATCTTAGAGATGCCCCCTGTATTTTACCCAATTGTTCAGTGTAGGCTGACTGGTTCCAGCAGCCTGCCACAACCGAGACATGTTGCTGGCCCCATGGGGAGAGTGCCTTTGTCACTCTGAGGCCAGTAACAGAGCCTGCACTGGGTGGAGATGCTAACACCTCCCCCAGGCAGGAGCTGTAACACCTGGCGGTGAGCCTCAAAGGCTCACCCCTTTGTTCCAGCACCGCAGGACACTCCAGCTAGTGGAGTTGCCCGCCCCCTCCGGCCACGGCCCCCACTTTTGGCGGCAAGGCCGGGGGAAATAATGAGAAAAACAAGGAGGAGTCACTGGCCAGTCAGGACAGCCCCTAAGGTGTCCTGAGCTGAGGTGGCTCTAACTTTTAGAAATCCTCCATCTTGTAGAAGGAGGATTCCCCCAATAGGGATAGGAATGTGACCCCCTCCCCTTGGGAGGAGGCACAAAGAGGGTGTACCCACCCTCAGGGCTAGTAGCCATTGGCTACTAACCCCCCAGACCTAAACACTCCCTTAAATTTAGTATTTAAGGGCTCCCCTGAACCTAAGAATTTAGATTCCTGCAACTACAAGAAGAAGGACTGCCGAGCTGACAAACCCCTGCAGAGGAAGACCAGAAGACACCAACTGCCTTGGCCCCAGACTTACCGGCCTGTCTCCTGCCTTCCAAAGAAACCTGCTCCAGCGACGCTTTCCAAGGGACCAGCGACCTCTGAATCCTCTGAGGACTGCCCTGCTTCGAAAAAGACAAGAAACTCCCGAGGACAGCGGCACTGCTCCAAAAGAACTGCAACTTTGTTACAAGGAGCAGATTTAAAGACCCCTGCAATTCCCCGCAAGAAGCGTGAGACTTGCAACACTGCACCCGGCGACCCCGACTCGACTGGTGGAGAACAACCAACTCAGGGAGGACCCTCCGGCGACTCTACGACTGTGAGTAACCAAAGTTGTCCCCCCTGAGCCCCCACAGCGACACCTGCAGAGGGAATCCCCAGGCTCCCCCTGACCGCGACTGTCTGAACTCCATTTCCCGACGGCTGGAAAAGACCCTGCACCCGCAGCCCCCAGCCCCTAAAGAAACGGAACTTCTGTGCAGGAGTGACCCCCAGGAGGCCCTCTCCCTTGCCCAGGTGGTGGCTACCCCGAGGAGCCCCCCCCTTGCCTGCCTGCATCGCTGAAGAGACCCCTTGGTCTCCCATTGAAAACTGAAGGAAACCCGACGCATGTTTGCACACTGCACCCGGCCGCCCCCGCGCTGCTGAGGGTGTACTTTCTGTGCTACTTTGTGTCCCCCCCGGTGCCCTACAAAACCCCCCTGGTCTGCCCTCCGAAGACGCGGGTACTTACCTGCTGGCAGACTGGAACCGGGGCACCCCCTTCTCTCCATTATAGCCTATGTGTTTTGGGCACCTCTTTGACCTTTGCACCTGACCGGCCCTGAGCTGCTGGTGTGATAACTTTGGGGTTGCTCTGAACCCCCAACGGTGGGCTACCTTGGACCAAAAACTGAAACCTGTAAGTGCCTTACTTACCTGTTGAAACTAACAATAACTTACCTCCCCCAGGAACTGTGAAAATTGCACTAAGTGTCCACTTTTAAAACAGCTTATTGTGTTTTATGTGAAAAGTATACATGCTAAAGTAATGATTCAAAGTTCCTAGAGTACTTACCTGCAATACCTTTCAAAAGAGCTATTACATGTAAAATTTGAACCTGTGGTTCTTAAAATAAACTAAGAAAATATATTTTTCTATAACAAAACCTATTGGCTGGATTTGTCTCTGAGTGTGTGTACCTCATTTATTGTCTATGTGTATGTACAACAAATGCTTAACACTACTCCTTGGATAAGCCTACTGCTCGACCACACTACCACAAAATAGAGCATTAGTATTATCTCTTTTTACCACTATTTTACCTCTAAGGGGAACCCTTGCACTCTGTGCATGCTATTCCTTACTTTGAAATAGCACATACAGAGACAACTTCCTACATCGTTGTCTTGAGGTGCCTGCGAATGCAGGTGAGTGATTCCTTCGCTCCAAGGGAGATTCCTTCTTGCTTCTTGGATGCAGGCAGAGTCCTGGTGTACAGCCGCAGATGTTGCTGAAATTTTGCAGGAGCTGGGGAAACAATGTTGCAGTCAGAGCCCTTCCAACTGGATACAGTCTCGTTTCAGTTCCAAAAGCAGACCAACAGCGGTTCCGAAGGCCAGGAGCAAAAGATGTCTTGCAGAAAATTCCTTGAAGAGTCTTGGCAGACAAATCTGAGGACCCACCCTCGGTGGAGCCCTTAGCTAACCCTGAAAGGGGGTTGGTCACTCTCTGTAGTGACTTACTGTAAGAAGCTGGCTCTGTATATACTATATCAAAAATGATATCTTATGCTCAGAGTCCAGGGGCTTAACAGAGGATAAAGTAGATAATAATAGTAATGCTCTTTTGTGGTAGTGTGGTCGAGCAGTAGTGCTTATCAGAGGGTAGTGTTAAGCATTTGTTGTACACACACAGGCAATAAATGAAGCACACACTCAGACTAACTCTAAGCTAATTATTTTTATATAGCAAAAATATATTTTGTTACCTTATTTCTAGAACATCCAGATTCTGTTTGCAGTTAAGTACATTTGCAAGTAAGTAGCAAACATATGTATCAACATCACTTTGTTTCAATTTGGCAAGTTAAACGCTTTTCAAGAAAATAGCAAACATCTGTTTTAAAAGTTGACACTGCAATTTTCAAAGAGTTCTGGGGGGGGGAGAAAAGTTAGTACTGTTTTTGAAGTAAAGTTACAAGACTTACAGTTCCAATCTCCGGGGGTTAGGGTGGCCACAGGTTGGGGTCCAAGTTAACTCCAAACACCCACCACCAGCTGCAGAAGACTGGCCCTCGTAGTAGTGTTCAGAGCTAGGCACAGTGTGTAGGGGGTCCAGGCGCTACACATTGGTTTCCAGAGGCTAAAACTAGATCACCTAATGCTCTAACTTTTGAGGTAGCTTGGTCGAGCAGTTAGGCTAATCTTGGAGAAGTGCAAAGCCTTTGTTGTACTCACAGTATCAATCATACAACACACACACAAAGAAATAACTCAAGACCAATTTATAAAAATACTTCAGCTTTTTATATAAACTTTAAGACCAAGATTGTTAAAACCGGTTAAGTACTTTTTAAGATATGAATTTTTGAACTTCTAAGAAATGCAGTCTTTCTGTGTGTAATTAAGCACCTTAGGAATCAATAGGCAATCACTTTTAAAAATGCATAGAAGATCACACGGTTGCTTTACCAAGTTCAGCTTTCACAGGTTGGTCGAGGTAGTAAGTGGGCAGCAGGAGAAGTTCGGGCGGCTCCCAGTTCCAGTGGGAGCAGCATTGAAATGTCTCTTGGAGCTGGTGCAGGGCCACTGTGAGGCACCACTTGGTAAAGGTCTGCAGTTGCAAAGTTAAAGGTGGTACCTTGGGGTCCCCTTGTGGTGTCAAGGTCGCAAGGGGTGAGTGTAGGAAAGTACCCTCTTTTTGGCATGTTGCCCCCAATTTCTGCCTGATGTCAGTGTGTTTGACTGGCACTGGGATCCTGCTAACCAGGACCCCAGTGCTTTTGCTCTCTCTCCCCTCAATTTTGTCACTGCATACTGGTAACTCAGTATTTTATCCCAAATAGGCATACTGGTCACCCCCTTATAAGTCCCTAGTATATGCTACTTGGGTACCCAGTGCATTGGGGTTCCTGGGGATCCCTGTTCACTACAGCATTACTTTTGCTACCCATAGGGAGCCCATGCAAAAGCTTCTGCAGGACTGCCATTGCAGCCTGCGTGAAAAGATGCATGCACCCTTTCACAGCCATTTTCACTGCAACAGTTCACTTATAAGTCACCTATATGTCAGGCCTTCCAACCCTGAAGGCTGGGTGCAGAGTACCTGTGTGTGAGGGCACCCCTGCACTAGCAGAGGTTGTCCCTCCAGGACCATTTTCGCAGACTTCGTGAGTGCAGGGATGCCATTTTACGCGTGCACTGGACATAGGTCAATACCCATGTCCAGCTTCACAATGGTAACTCCGAATATGGCCATGTAAGGTGTCTAACACCTGGGATTTTTAACCCAATACTGATTCTATTATTGGTTGTACAATTCCATGCACTCTGGGAGCTCCACAGTGGACCCCACCACTGCTGTACCAGCCTTCTGTGGTTTTCCTGGCAGCCCCTGCTGCTGCCACCTCACAGACAGTTTTCTGCCCTCCTGTTGCTCGAGCCCAGGAAGGCAGAACAAAGAATTTCCTTTGGGAAAGGTTTGTTACACCCTCTCCCTTTGGAAATAGGTGTTACAGGCAGGGCATTGGTAGCCTCCCAGAGCCTCTGGAAATGCTTTGAAGGGCACAGATGGTGCCTCATTGCATAATCCAGTCTAGACCGGTTCAGGGTCCCAGTCCCTGCTCTGGCATGAAACTGGACAAAGGAAAGGGAAGTGACCACTCCGCTGTCCAACACTCCAGGGGTTGTGCCCAGAGCTGCTCCAGAGTGTCTCTGGGTTTTGCCATCTTGGATTCCAAGGTTATGGGGCACACTGGGAGCATCTGAGTGGCCAGTGCCACCAGGTGACGTCAGAGCCCTCCCCTGATAGGTGCTTACCTGTGTAGCTGACCAATCCCCCTTTTAGGGCTATTTAGGGTCTCTTTTCTGCATGTTTCCTCAGATTTGGACTGCAAGATTCCAGCAGGAATCCTTTATTTCACCTTCTACTGACGAAACTGCATCCCGACCCTCCAGGAACTCTACAAACTGCAACAAAGCCAAGACGACGACTCAAAATTGTATCTTCAGCTCCTGCCAGCAACTGTTTCCAGGTCATGCATCCTCAGAGGCAACCAGTCTTCAGCCTGCACCAGAAGAACGAAGGAATCTCCCTTGAATGAAGGAGTCACTTCTCTGCTTCTGCAGGCACCCCTCTGCAGCGACGACCGGTGGCGTGGGTCCCCTCACCTGACAAAGTGCCTGGATCCAGCAACACAGATCGTGGACTAAAGTGGTCCCGATGGTCCTAAGGTCCAGCTGTCCAACTTTGGTGGAGGTAAGAGCTTGCCTCCCTGCGCAAGACAGTACCCCCGTGCACCACGTGTTTTGCAGTTGCCAAGGCTTGTGAGCGACCTTCCACAAAGTTCTTCGTGCACAGCTCAAGCCCCCAGCACACTATCCTGCAATGCACAGCTTCCGGAGTGGTTCTCCGGCAGCGTGGGATCCTTTTGTGTTGTGCTGTGTGGGCCTCCATTTGCACGTTCTTTGTCCCCATGCTGTGGCCCTCCTGTGTGTGCTGGCTGGTCTTCTGAGGGCTCTGAGTTGCTGAGAGCCCCCCTCAGTCTCCCTCTCCTGGGTAGAGACCACCAGGTACCTCCTGGTCCCGGGCAGCGGCATTTTCTGCTTACTGCGTGCTTTGCATGTGCCAAGGCTTGTTGGCGGAATCCAGCAACGCAAACCAGACTGCAATAATCCACCCAGCGTGGGTATTCTCTGCACCAACCAGGAACCTGTATCAGACTTCATGGGTGCAGAACTGACTGTTCTTCACCGGTGGTTCTTCTTTTGCACCTTCGACCGGGTTAGCAGGGGCTCCTGTTCTCCCTGGACTCTTCAGTGCTTCTTGGACTTGGTCCCCTTCTTCGCCAGGTCGTCAGGTCCAGGAATCCATCATTGATGTCTTGCAGTCTCTTCTGGTTCTTGCATATTCTTCTATCACATGTTCTTGTGTGTTCTAGGAAAGTTCCTGTGATTTACTCCTGCTTTCCTGGGCTCTGGGGTTAGGTTCTGTTACTTACCTTTGATGTTTTCTTACACTCCCAGCGCCCTGCTACACACTACACTTGCCTAGGTGGGAAACGGACTTTCGCATTCCACTTTCTTAGTATATGGTTTGTGTTCCCCCAGGCCTATTTCTAACTATTGTGATTTTCAATATTTGTACTGTTGTCTGACTGTTTTTCCAGCTATTCCTGCATTCTAGTGTATATACTGTTTATAATACTTACCTCCTAAGGGAGTGTTGTCTCCAAGGTATTTTTGGCATTTGTGTCACCAAAATAAAGTACTTTTATTTTTGTAACACTGAGTATTTTCTTTCATGTGTGTAAGTACTGTGACTACATTGGTATTGCATGAGCTTTGCATGTCTCCTAGATAAGCCTTGGCTGCTCAGCTACAGCTACCCCTAGAAAGCCTGGCTTCTAGACACTGACTATAGTTCACTAATAAGGGATAACTGGACCTGATATAAGGTGTAAGTACCGTTGGTACACACTACAAAGCAGGCCAGCCTCCTACAGTGAAGGTACCCTTTGGGCCCAGCTGGTTCCTCGATGCAGGGTGCTTGGCACCCGGAAGCACTGCGAGTTGGTGATCCTGGAGCTGTGCACAACGGAGCCCATTGAAGCTGGAGGTTGGTCTTTGACGGTCACTTTCTGGTCAACGGGGCTCTTTAGCGGGACGTCTGGGATGTTCCTGAAGTCCCTCATATGGGGCTTTCTCCTATTCCTTTTTCAGCTCTGGGGGAGGTGGTTTTCTGGTTGTCTGACATCAGCTGACCAGTACTCAGGATATTGCCACTGGAGGGTGCAGTGCCACCAAACTTGGCACACTTGCGGTGTTTGTCCTGGTGGTCGTCGGTGTGTTATCTGGTCCGGCTGCAACTTCCGGTTCTGGAGTTGACAGACGGTCAGTTAAGTGACCCTCACTGGGTTGTTGGTTCTTTGTTTGTTGCAGAGTGGTACCTCAACTCTGGAGGGAGCTCTCGGGCTATTTTCAAAGCCTGGAGGTCCTCCGGGTTTTGTGAGGACAGTCCAGTGGTCAGCTCCTCCGCAGCGGCAATTGTCAGGACACAGGTGCAGCAGGCAGGGTTTGGTGCCTTTTCTCTCTGCAGCAGGTCCTCGGTTCTCGTGCTTTGGGTCTTCTTCTTGCTGTCTTCATTCTCCTTTATATTCTAAATCTTGATCTGGGGGTGCCCACTAAATACTGAATTTAGTGGGCATTCTAGGGGATACTAGGAAGTGTCCAATGTGACACCTACTTTGTTTGGCTACAGCCACTATAGTGCCTACTTCCTGTGGGAAGGGTCACTTCCCTAATCTTAATTGGCTGTTTTCCCTCCATCCCAGATGGATTAAATTAAGTAGAGGGTCCCCTCGCTGGCAACACCTTAGGGGTGGTTCATGCTAGGTGGGGCCACTCTCGCCCTACCCTTTGTGAGGTTTCCCACCCTTGCTCCCGCCCAAAGTGGCCAAGGGGTAAGGCCAGCTGCTGCTAGCAGTAGGCTTGGGGGTCAGGTTTCAAGGGCGGAAAGCCCTTTGAAGCCCACCACCAGGACCATTGCACATTACTGAGGAAGGGGGTGTTAGCTCCTCCACCCAGGAAGGGCATTGTCTTACAAACTGGAGAGGCAGGGCTCTCCCCCAAGGTTTCTATATTGGCTGTCTGGAGGTGGGAGCAGGATAGGACCAGTCAGCAACCATGCCAGGATAGTTAGTTTTTGCAGGGGGCACCTCTGAGGTGACCCCTGTTTACATTTATGGATAAATCCAATGCTGGCAGCAGTTTGGATTCATCATTGTGAGTTACTTGATACCAAACAACCCAGGATTCAGAGTGGCTATGATAGCTGGGAAACTCGTGTGTGCAGCATATGTATTAAAATGGCTGCCCTTTTCACTCACTGTGCCCCAGGTTTGGCAAGGACAAAGTGGGGGCATATTGTGCATGTAGCTATGTCCTCACATATAATATGGAGCACCCTGCGTTAGTACTGTAAGGCCTACCAGAGGGGTGCCTTACCCATAGCAAATGCAGTGTATGGTGGACATGGCACACAGGCAGTGTGCAGAGTCGAGTTTGTGTTTTAGGTTTGCACCAGGACACTCGGCCTGCAATGGCAATACGGGGTGCATCTAGATGCATGGTCCTAGAGGGTGGTATAATCAGTGCTACTTCCCTCGGGGTCTACCCTTAGTACCCCATGTCCTGGGTACCTCGGCACCCATTTACTGGGGACGTCTAGTGGTAGTTAAGGATGTTTCCAATTACTTTTCCAGTTTTAGGTAAAGATCACTGGCACTGGGAACCTGGTTAGCAGGATCCCAGTGCACTCCAGTCCAAGTTGCATTCAGGAACCAGGCAAAAAGTGGAGTGGTGAGAGTTACTGCAACAAGGTGCCAGTTTCCCACGCTAGCCAACATTGGACCGGCTGAGGGGCAGAGGTCAAAGTTGCTGTTGGATTTCAGATGGGATCCTAAGGAGATTGGGGGCACTCTGAATCAGGCCTGCTTGCCGGTAAGTACCTGTGAGTTCGGAGGACAGACGGGGCTTAGGAGAACACTGGGCTGGGGTAAGGCCGCCTCCTGCACCGGATGTCTGTTTCCCCAAGGCCAGGGTCCTGGGGGTGCAGGGTATCTTTTGGCGTAGGGTATCTTTGGATCGTTCACGGGCAGGAAGGGTCCTCTGGATTTAGTCTGCAGGTATTGTTGCGCTGGACATGAGGGGGTCAGCCCAGGGTGGACACTAGGTCAAAATCGGCTGGGGACCAGTTCTAGTTGTTTGGTTCACCTGGACATGGGCCATGGGCGTCGGGTGCAGAATGGGCAGGACTCGCTGATCCAGGCACTGTGGAGTCCTTTGATGGAGTTTCTTTCTGGATAGGGCCGCTGTCCTCTGGAGATCTTGGTCCTCTGGGGTGCAGGCAGTCCTCTTGAGGCTTTTAAGAGGTCGCTGGTCTTGCAGGATATCGCCTTTTTGTAGCAGGGCTTCAGAAGCTGGAGACAGGCCTGTAGGGCTGGGGCCAAATCAGGTGGTGTCTTCAGTCTTCTCTGCTGGGGTCAGCTTAGCAGTCGTCCTTCTTTCTTCTTGTCTTTCTTGAGGTTGCCACGAATCTGATGAGCTAGGTTCAGGGGAGCCCTTAAATCCTCGATTTAGGGGTGTTGCAGGGGGTCAGAGGGCAGTAGCCAATGGCTACTGTCCCTGAGTGTGACTGCATCCTTCTGGTGTCCACTCCCATTGGGGAGGGGGGACACAGACCTTAATCTGTTTGTTCCTGTCCTCCAAATAAAGATGGAAGATTTCCTGCATGGGGAGGTGTGAAGCACCTCCACCCAATGCATGCTTTGTTTCTGGCCACAGAGAGCACAAAGGCTCTCACCACCTGTGGTCAGAAACTTGTCTGGAGCTGGCAGGCTTGCACAGAGCGGTCAGTCCTGCACTAGAAGTTTGGCTAAGATACCCTCTGGGTGAATTTTTTAATAAATCCAACACTAGTATCAGTGTGGTTTATTGTGCTGAGAAGTTTGATACCAAGGTTCCCAAACTTCAGTGGAGCCATCCTGGAGCTGTGGAGTTCCTAATGACAAACTCCCAGCCCAACTATTTTATACTGGCACACTGCATGAGGTGTGTCTGTTTCTGTCTGTTTGTCTGTGTCACTGTGCCTGTCTGTGTGTGTGTGTCTGTCTGTCTGTGTCATTGTCTGTGTCTCGGTGTCTGTCTGTCTCTGTGTGTCTCTCTGTGTCTGTCTGTCTCTGTGTCTGTCTGTCTCTGTGTCTGTCTGTCTCTCTGTGTCTGTCTGTCTCTGTGTGTCTGTCTGTCTCTGTGTGTCTCTCTGTGTCTGTCTGTCTCTCTGTGTCTGTCTGTCTCTGTGTGTCTCTCTGTGTCTGTCTGTCTCTGTGTCTCTGTCTGTGTCTCTGTCTGTGTCTCTGTCTGTGTCTCTGTCTGTGTCTCTGTCTGTGTCTCTGTCTGTGTCTCTGTCTGTGTCTCTGTCTGTGTGTCTGTCTGTGTGTCTGTCTGTGTGTCTGTCTGTGTGTCTATCTGTGTCCCTCTCTCTGGTGCATCCCGGATTATGCAAAGAGGGCACCAAATGTGCCCTTCAATGTAGTCTGGTGGTGCTTAGAGGCCACCTCCAGCTCAGACACTGATTTCAGAGAGAGGTGAGCACAGCTCTCCTTTGTAGGAAATCCTTTGTTCTGCCTTCCCCTGCTTGAATTAGGCTCATCAGCAGGAGGGCAAAACAGAGTCGAGTTGGCAGGAGGGTTGGCTGGCAGCCAGACCCTGTAAGTCTGCACAGGCAGAAGTGGGGTATCCTAGAGGAACCCCCAGAGTACATGGGACAATGCATCTAGCACAGAAGTCATTGTGGTTGCATGATTCCAACATGTTTGATACCAAACATGCCTAGGTTCAGAGAAGCCATTATGTAGTTGGGTCACTCGTGTTGAACAGTGTCTAATACATACCTTAAATGGCTTTCCTGCTCTTACAAAGCCCAAGGAATGGAGTCTGGGCTTTGTAGGGATACCCTGCTCATGCAGGGGTGCCGCACACTCAGGACCATGCACCCTGCCCTTAGGCTTAACGGCCTACCATAGTGGTGAATTACAGTGTCCAAGTGTAGTGACTGTGATATAAGGCAAGGCTTGTATCTGAAGTGAAATATATAGGCACTATTACACGCAGGCTGCAATGACAGACCTACAGACAGTTTGCATGGGCTTCCATGGGTGACATAATACATGCTGCAGCCCACTGAGAGACCCCTGGCATACCAATGCTCTGGGTATCTCAGTACCATATACCTGGGACTTACATGGGTGTACCAGTAGGCCAATTGTGGGTGTAAAAGTTTACCAGCAACCAAATGTAGAGGAGAGAGCACAGACATTGGGTTCCTGATTAGCGGGATCCCGGTGTACTGCAGTCTAATCACCTTGACACCAGGTAAAAGGTGGACATAAGTATGTCAGAAAGATGCTACTTTCCTACACCTACAATGCAGAAGAAATGATTAATTGTAGTCCTGGATATGCATCATAATTATCATTGAAGTGATAAATGACTTTCTCCTCCTCAACCTTGGGGATACTTTCCGACAATGTCTGTTTCTTTAGTTCAGCCCTGAATAGCCACTGAAAAAATATGGTTCCTGAGATGCACCTGCTAGTTAAGTGCTTTCTGAGATTGGAAACATAAGGCTTCTTAACGGCACAGGTGGAATTTTTTTTTTAAAACTCTATAGATACTTCACAAGAAATAAAATTGTTGACACATTACATACTTATCTCCAGAGTTGCATCAATGAAATGAACAACACAGAGCAGCAGTAGAGATGGTACTTAGTGTGGGACAGGTCACAGCAGCAGTGGTTCTCCAGTGAAAGAGCGGCAGTCCGTCCAGAGGTGTGCGGGCATGATAACAGTGACGTATTATTGAGCTGTAGATAGAGAGAAAATGGTGCCCATTTGTCCTTAGGCCAAGCAGTGGGATTGACCGTCTCTGCATATTGTTCCAACAAGTCATAAATCTAATCGGCATCTTGTAACCATCCCCTCCCTCAGAGACTGCACTATCCTCCGCCTCTATCCCACGGCCCCACCCTTTAATATGGAGGCAATGCAATGGTACGAGTGGGGTAAATTTGAAGCATCTCCCAGTAGGGCTATCTGAGGAGAGGAGTTGACCTGGGTATCCACAGTCTCAGATCACCAGGCATACATTTTGCCAACAAGAGGCAAGTTCAGGGCAACTCCAAGCCATATGGAGAAAATATGCTTTAGGAAGGCCGCACCTAACACATTTCTTTTCTGTGCCACCATTAAATTTGGTTATTTGTTCAGGAGTGTAGTAGTACTGGTATTTTAATTATATATTGGTTTGTTTGTAGGATCGTGTTTTTTTTTTTTTTTTTTTTTTTTTTTTTTTTTTTACTGGTGCACAGCAGCATTCTCCTACTTTATCAGATAACTGATGCCCCAGAGAAGTCTACCATTTAAGTCTAGCTTCCAGTAGCTGATCCAGCGCGTCCGCCAGGAAAGCAGAGTAGAGAAATTATATTGAATGTACTGCTTTGGCCCTTCCTGTGTTTGTTGTAAAGAGCTTCATGTCAGCCATTTGTACAGGGTACTTGGATAGGCTAGTCCTAACTGTCTATTGGAACTTGAGATAGCAGTAGGATGCCAGTGGAGCCACACTGGAGCAGGTGCAAAACTACTATGAGACAAATGCATTGTTCTCAAAGAGGTCCCCAATGGCATGTTTCTGCTTGCTGCATTAGCCCTTTAACAGCCTTCTTGCCAGGAGGTGGATATAAGGGATTATCAGCCACAGGAAGCATTGACTAGTAGGGAATATCATGGCGTAGCCTCCGGACTAGCTCCCACCATAGATGACTTGTCAAGACATGTATGTCCACATCTCACCGTGCCACACTAGGCAGTGCACATATATACGACCCAGCAATGAGCGTGTTAGACCTAGCACTCGTTCAGCCCTGATGTGCATTGACATGTATTTCGTTAGTTGACCATTTCTGGTAGTAAGCCTGCACTACCAGATACTATATTTAAAAAAAAAAGTCAGGTAACCAAGCCAGACACGCTGCATAGGCTGCATCAACACTTCACAGTATATCAAAGTTCTCAGCTCAATAAACCCAAACTGATACCAGTGTTGAATTTATTGAAAAATGCACACAAGGACATCTTGGAGATGCCCCCCTGTATTTCACTCAACCCTTTAGTGTAAGGCTGACCGGTATGTGCCACCCTGCCACTAATAGACAAGTTTCTGACCCCATCGGGTTGAGAGCCTAGGTGTTCTCTGGGGTCAGGGGCAAAGCCTGCTCTGGTTGGAGGTGCTTCACACCTCCGACCCTGCAAGAACTGCGACACTTGGCGGTGAGCCTCAAAGGCTCTTGCCTCAGGTTGCAATGCCACGGGGCAGTCCATCTAGTGGAGATACGCGCCCCGGACCAAGCCCCACTTTTGGCAAAAGGTCTGGCAGGAAAATTTGTAAAAACCAGGAGATGAGCCCACGTCAGCTAGGACCACCCCTATGGTGCCCAGAGCAGTGGTGAACCCCTCCTTGCAGAATCCTCCATCTTGCTTTGGAGGATATTACCCAATAGGGTTAGGAATGTGCCCCTCCCCAAAGGGAGTGGGCACAAAGGGTGTAGCCACCCTCGGGGACAGTAGCTATTGGCTAGTGCCCTGTGACCCCTGTAATGCCCCTAAATCTCGTATTTAGGGGCACCCTTGAACCTTGGCGACCTGACATTCTGAAGAGCTTTACAATACGCTCTGTCTGGCACCTTGGCCCAGGTATAGCACTTCTCATTCTGCTTCTTCCCTGAATTTCTGCAGCGTTTGCTCTAGTTGAACTAAATGGGACTCATCCTTATCAAAGAGGTAATGTTTTCAATGCTCTTGTTTCTAGCTGTAACAAGTGTCTGTCGATTTAAGCACTTCAGAACTTTTGAAGATGCATATACTGTAGATGTATGAAGATCCTCCCAGACCATTGCTTTTCGAGACCCAGAGTTTCCGTTAAGTTGGAAGTACTCCACAATAGCATCCCTTACTTCAGTGTGGAAGACTTGATTCAGTGCCTTTCAACTGCCAATAGTAGAACTATGCAAGAGGACTTGGCTGGCTGAGGAGGAGCTTCACTGGGGATTGATCAGAAAGTGTACAGGCAGTATGATCACATGTCTGTTGCAGTAGTACGTCTGAAATTAACCCATATCTAGCCTAGAATAGGAGCTGTGTACTCGGCAGTGGAAGTTGTACTTGGCTATTGTGGGGTTGTAGCTGCTGCCAGGCATCAACTAGACCATATGTGTGTGTGTGTGTGTGTGTGTATTGTGTGGAAGAGCAAGACTCGCATGAGTCTGGCTGCTGAGCCTCTGTTGACCTATCAAGTGATGAGGGTGAGTTTAAAATCTCTGCCTCATATGGTTGGCCATTCCCTGTACAGAGCTGCAATAAGTCGCCGAAGACATCTGGTTCCTCAATATTTTGGCCATAAATGTTAATGAGCATGAGCCAATGCCCATCCAGCATGCCAGACACTGTTACCATCCTGTGGGCAGAGTCCTTTATTCTCTAAACCAAAGAAGTGGCTGCCTTCCATATGAGGCAAGCATTTGCAACGCAATGGGTCTCACGTTAGTTCGACTTAGAGCCATTAGCATTGTAAATTCGTAACAGGACTTTTCTTGCCACTTACATTGAACATGAAAAGTAAAACAGTTGACATAAGAAAACAGATTCAAAGCGCAGTGGGCGTCATTAGCATGACCGCAAAGGAGAGACACAAAAATAAAGTTTGCTTGCAGTCAAACATATTGGCAAACGTGTAATTATCCAGTAGCAGTCTTCAAGGCAGTAACAAAACTGCCCCAAGGAAGGACAAATGTAAAGCATTTACCAATGATGACCAAGGGTTTTTGAATGGCCAGCCCCGGAACGAGTGAAAGTGATGTGTGTGCAGTAGGCATGGTTAAAAGCCCACAATACTTACAACAGGTGAAAGCGCTTGCGGGCGCTTGACCTAAAAATTGTGAAAGAATGAATGCCCTATGGAGAAAAAAGGATGAGGGATATAAAAAAAAAAAGAAGAGGAGTTGAAATAAACAGTTGAAGGAGAGCAAAACTGTTAATGTGTGGATTTTAAGAGCTGGAAAGAGAAAAGTAGGGGAGAAAGAAAACATTGAGAGTAAACAGAGTAAAGGAAAAAACGGAGTGAGATAGGTGAAACAGACCTTCCCATATAAAGATGGCAGCTAAGAATAGATTTAATTGGCTCCCCCAAGTCCTCAATCAGAAGTCGGTGTGGAACAGCAGGGGTCACTGCAGAACAGCAGAAGGTGAGTTGTATGTGAGCCCCAATACAGCAATATTGGGGCTCTTCAGATCACCGTTTGGGTATAGATAGAGCTGTGTCAGTCAAGTGCAAGAATAAAAACGGCAGCAGGTGAGGCATGAGAAACAGAGCACTGTGTAATTCCTGTGATTGGAGTATTGGGGCGCTGCAGGTTAGGATTGAGGTGCACTGACAGTTGTATGTGGTTTGCAGTACTGGAATAGTTGCGGTCACATCAGGTCAAAAGTGAGATATGTTAATGGAGCTATGTGTGGAACCTAGTATTGGCATGCCATTGTTGCGGAGTCTTAGCCTGGAGGTGCCCTCATGAAGCTGCAAATGGAGACCAGTATGGGAGTGGCATTGTCTCTGAACCAAAGAAGTGAGGAGTCCAGAAGGGCGTGTGAGAGTCTTAGTACTGAGAAGAAATGTGCACTGAATTTTAGAATTGATGGATTCTGGCGGAGCTGTGGTGGTTCCCATCAACATGTTGGACTTGAGGTGCACTGGTTGACAAATTTTGTTCTTTCAAGTCCAGTGTTGGCTTGGTAGTGGGACTGAGCTGCTGTAATGGAACTGTATGTAAGCGAGGTCGCAGTATAGGAAAGAAAGTGACCTCGCTGAGGTAGAACTGAGTAGAACTGATGGAGCTCCGAGTGGGATCCTCGTTTGGAGCAGAAGTGGGCACTGTCTATAAGGATTGTGGAAGCCTGGTAGAGCTGGGTGACTTGGCTATTAGCAATTACTAGTGATCCTTCCCCCTTGCTTCTCATCACAAAGGCAGGTACACTTGGTAAAGTAAATCCAACCCAAGAAAGGGTGGGAGCATGGCGGCTGAGAGAGTGCAGAAAGCCCACTTAGGCCAAATTTGACGAAGATAAGAGCCTGATTTATAGCCCTGTTTACAGCTAATCTGAGAGGAAGAATGCTCTGCAAATGAAAAGGGAAGCTTCCCTGGACAGGACCAGGAAACAGATTAAAAACAAAAAAGTCACCTACAGACCAGATAAACAGGGCAAAGCGTAATTATACTGTAGTTGGTCCCTGCTCCCGCACAGGAGGGACAAAGAGGCATGCTTGACCACTAGCAAGCAAGGTTTTTTTAAATGACTCAAACTAACAAATGAAATAGCTGGAAGTCCACAGAGTAAGTTTACTTAAAAGTATACAAGAGATTTTACGCTTATGCTTGACGTAAAAAACTAATCAACAAGAGCAGGTGGAGTAGGAGGAAAAATAGCAATAGGGTGCCCCAGAATGAGGCAAAAGCTGGGCAATTCAATGGGGGAGCAGTGTGTTTTCAGCTGTAAAGCGCTGTTGATTTTATGCTGGTTCAGGTATTCCAATACCTGTCTTGCCTTGCTGGGACTGAAGTTCCATAGTGAGAGGCTAATTATCAGCATACATATTTAGTATCGCTTAGTGAGCTGTGCTGCGCTTCCATGTAGCCCTGATGTGCCACTATAAGGTGACAATGTGTCCTTGTGTCTGTATGTGCCTGTGTCATGTAATAACTGGTTAAAACAGAGTCCAATAAATTCATCATCCCCGCCATCCCAAACTGCTGGTAAAGCCCTCAATCTGCATGCAAGAAAACACAAGCCCAAAAATAGTGAAACTGCGGGGCTGAATATCTCGGGGACAAATAGTACACTTCACACATGGCGACCGACACCTGGAGAGCACAGCAGAGCCCTGAGTGACACTGCAAGATAAATAGTATTATATATGAAACCATACGCATAAAAGTGGGGAGAAACAGAGGCAGCGTTGGGCATGGCATTGGCTGCGTTCAGAGTTGCCATTAAAGAGAGCCTGTCTCGTTCATGAATAATATCTACCACAATGCAACTGTAACTCACGTTGATATTCCATAGACATCAGCAGCACACAGGACAAATTTATTGAAACAAATTGCAAGTTGATACAACGCTATATATACAAACCACAGACATCAACAAGCATACATATTCATCAATCATGGTTACTGAAGGCATCTGTGCCCTGCCTCTAACCGCCGGGCTAGATGAGACACAAGAGGACTCACTGTTGGATATACTGTTTGATAAATTCCAGGGAAGCACTAGATTAAACAAAGATGTTTTCTCTTTAAATTTCAAGTTCAGCTTGGCTGGTAATAGCATGGAATACTTAATAGACTGGTCACATTGGATCTTCTTGACTTTCATAAAGGAACTCTGAGCTTCTTCTGCTGGTTTGAAATCAGGGTTGAACAAGAGCCTAGAACACTCATGACAGCTCGGCTGTGTATTGAGTTTCAATATAAGATCACTGTCCCTGTAGTTCAACAGAAGCGCCACGATGGGGTGAAGGGTTTGGTGTGAAATGCTCCCTTAACAAGGCAGTGGAGAACCTGTCATGGCCAAAGTAGGATCCCAGCAGTTTCTTAAAGAAGGTCTCTGTATTGTTTTCTGTGGCATTTTGAGGGATCCCTATTTGCACATTGTTTCTCTGCGATGTGCCCTTCAGATCTTCAGTCTTTGCTTTAATGGCCTTCATCTCTCGCAAGCCTGATGTTCGGTCGCGCTCCATTTTGCAGTGGGTGTCCTGTAGGTCAATGATGCAAGTCTCAGCATGCATTACTATAGAGCAGTGGTTCCCAACCTATTGACTTATGTTGATCCACTGTTTTGCTTTCCTTATCTTATGACCGAGCTGACAAAACTTCTCTGGAATGCACTTCTTAGTTTAAAGAAGACATTTATTATTATTACTTCACCACGAGGTTCCTGAAAGTCGAGATTAGTAGGTTGGAAGCACACGTTTAAAAGTAGTTACAGCAATGAAAGCAAAATATATCAAAGTGATTCTCAATTGCATAATACACAGCAAATACATATTATTATATTATAGCATAACTTCAAAGCAAAGAATAAAAGTCCACATTCATCACCGTAGGGCCTATCACTGCTTGTCATCTTTCTCATGCCTGCAAGTTGACGACTCCTGTTCAACTGCGAGAAAGAGATTTTCCACCTAAACGGGAGGTCAGGCAGCTGACGTCCGCTCCGGAATGAAGTCCTGGAAAATTCCCCCTTGTTGCTGCCCAGGGACACCGTTAAAAAGCCTGCTAACAGGCCCCTTAATCAAAACATGCTGGCTCAGTGTGGGAATTTTACACATCGTACTTTGCAAAAGCGGTCTGAATATAGCATTCTTAACTTTGTGCTCAGTGTAATCTTTTAAGGAATGCACTTGAACTACTGCCAACAACCATGGGCTGCTCTGCACACGGAGATCTACGCTCTGCTCAAGAGGCTCACACTGGCCCCCACCTTTTTTAACCTCCTCATTACTGGAATGGGAAAAGCCAGATTCCTAGGAGTTATCCTAGAATGAATGTGGCTTTAAGAAACATTTGTCAAATGAGGCTTCTATGACTTTTTTGTTTTTACTGAACCATTTGAGCAATACTGTTTAACTAGGGTCCTGGTGAATGAAACTTCTTTATATCAGAACTGTTCAACCTATTTCTTAGAGTGGGATTTTTATCCTCCCCTTTCAACCATTGATTAGAACGTCATAAGGGACTACTTTACGATAACTGACCTCTGTCCTCTCCTGCTGGCTTTAATGTGGTTGTTCTGCATGTCGGCAAATTCAGCCCAGACCTATTGGCTTTGCCAATGCTTGCTTGTAGAAGCTGCAGTTGAGCTCTGCGTTTCATGCTATTCAAATTAAATGGACTTCTAGTTGTCTCTTGCAACTTAATGATAATCAGCTAGTATGGAGTTTTGAGTCGATTAGTATTTAATATTTCTTTACTTCCGAATAAGTATGTGGATGTCTGAGAAACGATCCAGCTATTATATTGAACTTTGCTATATCATTGCTCAGTTTGGCAGTTTTAAATATAACCCCTTGTGGGGCAGGGGGTGGGAGGAGATTTCTATTTCAGTTCTTTACTCAGTGAATTTTTTGTGATGGGTATTCCTGGAATTCAAATCAGTGATTGATTGCATGCTACTATTGGTGCGAGACTTTGAGAAATGTAGGGGCTGATTTAAGGAAAGTGGTGCTGCACCAGGTGCAGCGACACTTTCCTTGTGCCCCTTAGCGCCCCCTACCTCCACCATGCGTGCACTGTATTCCAAATACGGCTCACCATGGCATAGGGTAGGGGGCAACAGCATCGGAATTCCTGACATTATTGATGTTCTCTGCAGGTCTAACGCCAACATTTTGGCGCCACTCCTGCAGAGTGCATAAGGGACCATTGTCTTCAGTGGCATATGCTCTGAGCAGGCGTTAAAAGTGCACAAAAAATGCGCAAGTAAATCTTAGATTTCCTTGTGCCATTTTTTTCACCCCCCTAGCAAGGGAACTCCCCCGTGCATGCATTATGCCTGGCAAGGGCTTAATGTGGCGCAAGGGTTTACAAAGTGGTGCAATGCATGCATCGTGCAACTTTGTAAATATGACGCTTGTAAAAAGCCAATTTAGTGCCGCATTAGCGTAAAAACAAATGGTGCTATGGCGGCATTAAGGTGGCGCTAGGGCCTCTTAAATCAGGCTTGTAATTTCTTGAGGCTTATGGCACACAGAATGTGATAGTTTATCAGTACATGTCCCCTTTATTGGTAGTTAGGTGCACTGTGAAGAGGAGTTATCTAGTCCTCCATTGGAGTTTAGAACCGTTAAGACCACGCAAGGGAATGGATTCTGAATTGATTTTTTCACATTATGTTTATTTAAATAACTTCACAAGTCAGAGTGATCCCTAAATATAATTGCTCCATTAGAATAAACTCGTGAGGGGAAAAAAACTGCTGTTGTAATAGTTTGTTGCAAGGGATATTTATCTCTTCTGAGTCCAAACGTATTTTGGCTAAAATTAAGTACAACACATTTCCTTAGAGACTTTTTCTATTTTACTCAACATTGTATTAGAAATATTTGTGAAACTGTGGTTTGCCTCAATTGAGTGTCTTCTGGCACAGGCTTGCCAGGGTATAGACAACCCCCATTCATTTCCAGTGCTTAATTATCTAGAGTGCCTCTTCTAGATATGTTGTGGAATTCATTTGTTAAAATACTTGGTCTCTGGTTCTCTTTCCTGCACTTTAGAACCAGTGCCAGAAGTGCTTATTCCTTAGTTATTGAGAGGGAGTCCGCTATGTGTTAGTTTTAAAAATGGTGAATGACCTTTAAACTAGTATGTGAAAACACTGCTTGATGTGTGCTCTTTAACGTTTGCTGAAAATCACCTCTCACATTTAGAGAATTGTACTAATTTAACTGATTTTTTTTCCTATCCCCTTCGCTAGATCAAGTTTTAAAGCAGTAATGTCCACCTTTAAAAAAGGTAAAATCTTATGGTTTTTGGCATAGCAGGTTCTGAGGCTTAATAGAAACTTGGCCTGTTGCTGTTAGTTTAAAACACACCATCTGAGAGGGTAAAGTGCAGTGTCCCTTCAACAGAATTGAAATCAGAGCACTCACTAAGAAGCTATCTTTATTCAGACTTCAGTGCTTTATAGACAGGAGAAGCAGTGAAAATGCTGGGGCCTGATAGACCGTCGCAGCACACTTTGTGCAGGCAAGAGAATTGAGCAAGTTGTGTTCAAGACAGCAGAACTAACCAGTACACAATCATGAGGTGGACTTAACTACCAGAGAAGGCCATGCTTTTGATTGGTTTCTTATGATACTGGTGTACCCTCACTGAATGTAGCTAAAACACTAATGAGGAGGAATTAGGCATTAATGGATAACAATAGGTAAGCAAAGAAATCCAATAGATTGTAGGCATGTGTTGAACTTTAATATTAAGCTTGTAGACACACATTAAATTATTCAGGTGATTCCTAAGGCTGATCTTGAATCCTACAGGTTTCCATAAAGCTTTTGGGTTTCTTCCATATCACAGCACAATCTGACACTGATCTGGTCCTGACATGAGAACAGTGACTTGGTGTTTGTGACTGGTGTTTTTCCCTTTTTAACACACTTTGCTGTTCTTTCCTTCTGCTCCAATTTGCAGAACAGAATGGTATCTATGGTACTGGATAAGGAGGATGATGTTTCTGTGGAAGCTGTCAATCTGCTGACTCTCATCATGCAGTGAGTAGAAAATGCACTTTATTCTTGCTGATGAACACAATCCCTTGACTGGCGAAGTGCCTGAGTTGTGCTGTTAACTTGCCAATCTTGATGATTCAGTCATGGCGAAGTAGTAAAACTAAATGGTTCAGCTAACCAAATTGGTATTGTATTCTGAAATGTAGAATGTTTGTTGAAAATTATAATCTGTTTATAGTTAACCATTTCTCTTAGTCCTCCTGCCCAGGCCCATTCTGGTCACTTCTCCATGTTCTCATTGGCTATGGGTATTGCTGCATAGATAGGCCGAAAAAGCATTCTTCTCGTAGCTTGATGTTATTGTTAGCAGTTTTGTGTATTGTTAGCTGTTTTGTGTCGCTCTGTCCCATGAACTTAAACACTGATTAACCTCAATGACCAGTGCAGACACTAGCAACTGTCTTGGATCTCTGAAGATGTTCCAAAATGGCTTTTCATGCCACCCAGTCATTAACTCCTATTTTGTGACCATCAGGAATACCCTAGGCTGAACTGTTAGTGGTGACCAAGTGCCAATTTATTCTATCCAGAAACTCACCCCATGTCATACTCTGTCTTTTAGGGGCCACTGCCAGATATTCATATTTGCAACATGCATGATGTCAGCTAATGCTAAATTGTTAATGACCGTGAGGTTTCACTGCTATAGCTGCATATCACTTAAGGACTTTCTCTAGTGCCATAATGTCCACCAGGAGATCCACTGCCACCCTTTGTCTATCACCTTCAGAATGTCATATACTGCCAGTACTCTTATTCCTCCAACTCTTGCTTGCAGGGCCACCTATCCATACTTGTTTGTCTTGCAGGAACATGGAGGACGTGCTCACCAGTGAGGATTGCGAGAATGTATACCCACTTGTTTTTGCATCAAATCGGGCAGTGGCATCAGCAGCTGGAGAATTTCTTTTTAAAAAGTAAGTGCATGACAAAGAAGGAGTCTGGATGTAATAAGTTGTTGAAGGTCTGTATGAGGCCACTCAAATCCCCAGCATGCTGGAGGGCAGCTTTAGTATTTGTTTACTCAGATATGTTTTCAAGAACCATGCAGCACCCCAGCCCGAAAGACTGTTCTTTGTTGTGCGTAGACACTTGCTATCCCTACCACCTTGCAGGATCCTGAAAACATTTCAATAAGAACATCTCTTTATAAAATAGCTTCTAGCAGATTACTTTTTAAAATGCTCTTTTTACACCTTTTATTTGAAAGGGATTAAAACAAATCTTGGTTTACGAAAGCAACGATTACCCTTTTCAGTAGTCTCACTTGTAGGGGAAGCATATCCTACCATCTTCCATAGTAATAAATTACCCAGAGGCGTTTTGGTGCTGCATACTTGGCAAATTTTTTCCTTTTAAGTTCCATGTTTCTGCCTCCCTAGAAGAAGTTAACATACTACTACAAAAAAAGACTTCCCCCTCCTTCAAAAATGAACAACAACTTATTCTGTTAATTTCTGGTTCTGAAGAAGTTAATGAAAAAAGTGCCAGCCTCAATCTCAAGACAGCAAATCAATGGTTAACAAAAGAAGAAATCAGGATGTTTATCCAATGTATTTTCTGCCAGCTCCATGGGTGTTTGGTGGGGGGGTGATGGTTGGCAAGTTCTTGATCTTTCAGACACACATTTCTGTATTCAGTCATTTAAAAACTTTATAAGTTCCTAAGTTTCACCATAGGTCTAATGCAAGGCTTCACTGTTTGGTCTTCTGGTAGCTCTCACAGCATAACCAAATACTCAGTGGCCCACTTTATGAAAATGAACATCATTGCTCCTTATTAGGAACACTGAACAAAATTTAATGTACTAGATAGTGCCTCCATGTTTTCAGAGAAGGTTACATTTCATTCAGAACAAGTTAACATCAACTCCCATTCAGGTCTTTAGTTACCTGGAAGCAACCTTAGAAAATAAGAAGTCAAAACAGTTTCTTTTAAAACAGGAAAGTAATTTTGGTGAAAATAAAATGTTGACCGCTCCAGAAAATGACTTGCCCAAAAGAAAGGTTTCATCTCTTCCAAGCTCTCTGGCGGCGTACTTTTTCCTGTGGTTAATTATATGTCTCAAAATGTGCCCATTATAGAAGTGTCTGAAGGATTATTGGAACCAGTTCTGCATGAATTGTCACTTGAAAGCCTTGTGAGTGTCCCATTGCTGGTGCCATCTGTTTGCTAAAACTTATTTTAGTGGACTTTCAATAATAGTGTTCCTGACCATATCTTCTTTCATCCTACATGGATCATCTCTGAATGCAAGGTACCTAGTTTCAAAGAATCCTCAGATCACATAATCCTTCAATTTATGATGTTAGTTATTTTTTCCATCAATTAAAACTGATTCTGTTCAGATTGAAGCAGGCAATACAATCACAGTGTACTATTTAAACAAGAATAAACTAAATTGAAGATGGTTTGTATAGAAACCCAAGCAGTAGGGAAGTGGCTCAAACCCCCATGTAACAGCGGTCCATCTTTAGGAATTGACAAGGTGGAAGCACCTTTCTGCATATGACTGTTTTATAAAATCATATGGCTTATAAACAACAATGCGCTTTAAGATATTTTCCCAGATTAACATTAGACCTGCGTGCTACAGCAGAAACTGCAAATGCTAAAACTTACATCTTCATGTTCTGTCAGCCAGAGGGTGAATGTGAATGCTTTTTGCCAAGTTAGTCTGGGAAATTTTTCTATGCCTTTCCTCAGATTCTGAATATCCTGATAGTTCTCAACAGACTAGCTTATCCCAGAGCCAGAATGAGCATATTTGATCTTGAATAGCCACAGCAATAATGGTACAAGGTCCATCTCCACATGCTAAAAACACCACACCAAAGACTGCTGTGAAGAATTCGCTTTCTATCCAGATTTCAGAGCCAGTTTGTTCATCTCAGCCTACAGTCCTTAGAATTTGTCATCCTGGCTCCTGAATACATCTGCCCTAAGCTATACTCCAAAGGCTTTTATATTCTGTGTCTGGTACACACAGAGGCTCCTCAGTCTGACTGTATTCCAGGAAGTGTTCCTACTATATCTGCTGTCTCTAGCCATCGTACCTGTAAGGTTTCTTTTTTTAATTTTAATTATGGTACATATTGCACTCTTAATTTAATTTCTGCTGTTAAAACAATATCCTTGGGCCTTTTATATCCTCTCCAGATTCCCTTTTTTACAAGCTACAGTGTGTCTAGTCAGGCAGTTAACATGATCAGACCACCGCATCTGTGCTGCACTGCCACCAGAACACTGGATGACAACAGATAACCATGGTATCAGAAGGCAGCAAGAATCCCGGGGTAGTAGGTAGGATAGGATTGGGTACTAAAAGCGGTGTTATAATTGCAAAAAATGTGGTGGACTCAAACAAGAATGTGACCTGGATGAGTCCTTCGATGAAAAGCCAGTGCTTTCTCTCCACATAGGCCTTCCCCTAGAATCTGCCTTAACCGGAAGTTCATGAAAGATAGCCCTCGGTGTTGTTGAACAGGTCATAAGAGTGTATGTGATTTGTATGTCTTTGAGATGGTAGTGTCGTGTAGGTTCTCATTAGGGTAATGAGGCTACTGGATTTGGGCGGTAGGATCACCTGGGTTGCGGTTACTGGGTACAGTGCCTTACCAGGTGACACCTGTCAGCCTAATCAGGAGTTTCCGGCTAACTAGCAGCACCCCATCTCTAACCGAGATGATTGCGACAACCAAGCTCATGGTAAGATAGACTCCCCAGGGAATTGTGGTACATCAGATGGTATCCTGTTCTCTCAGTTACTAAGATCTCTCAGGCAAAGACAGTAGATGCAGAATATATTTAAATAAGCATTTATTAAAATATCTGCATCGTAGATAAAAGCATGTGCGTAGCAATGACGAGACTAATAAGACAATAGGAGCAGGCATGTGACTAAAAATGTAAAAAACAGAAACAGTCCTACCATGCTGTCTAAACAGGGGAATGGATTTATAGCCCCTCACCTACGCTAAGTATGAGCACACCATGCTAAGTCTAATCTGCTCTTCGGGTTTCCCCCTGGAACATCATCCCTCATACCTGAAGAAAGGGCCTGAAGTCTAAAAAGACACCGTCCCCATCTAGATCAGGGCTTGGTCGTCTAAGCAGGTAGCTGTAGTGAAGCTTACAGCGGTCAGCATACAGTCGTGGTCATCTGGCTGGAATCTCCTTCTAACATGTCTGGGACTAAGCTGTTTTATAATAAAACAGCTGATATTCTAAGAAAGAGTCCCCACGTATGTGTGTGTTTTTCTGTGAATGTTGGATGCACAGCATACCACGTTTGTCAGCAACCCTATCTGACTGTAGCCTTGGAGAAAGCACAAAGTGAACTATGTGTCCTACTAAGAACACAATGCTTTCCTAGGCAAAATAACAATAAGATAGAGAGAAATAAAACAGCACTGCAAATGAAGCTATTGCTAGAAAAATAAAGCAGTGCTGAATAAAATGTAAATGGGTTAAAGTGCACAGATGCATGCCTAGTCAGCTAAAACAACATGCTCAGGACATGGCTAAAATAGCTACACAACAGTAGATAAGCTTAGAATGGCGAACTCAGTACTAGATGATTGTTCAGGGATTGCGATAAGAATGAATACTAGACTGGAGAAGGAAATGGGGACGTGCATCAAAAGGACAAATGGGACAAAGTAGTTCAGGAGGGGGGAAAAGTACCAAAAGTAATACAAAATCTGTGGCACTCCTATAAAAGGAGTGGGTAAGCTAAGACCGGTCTAGTGGGAGGAGCTCAATCCACGAGTGAAGAAAAGCGGCAGACAAACATATGGACCCAGAAGAGATAACTGTTAGAGTTACAGAAGCAAGGAAGACAGAAGAGTAAGGAGAGTGGTTATGAAGTGTAGGAAGCTGGCCTGTTGTGTGGTAGGTACTTAAACCTTATACTGGGTATCCTCTACTATTGTAGTGTAGGCAGTGTCTAGAAACCAGGTTCTTCTCTAGAGGTAGACGTGGATGAGAGGAGATCCATGCAGCCGGTCGTCGTTGCAGTTTGTCCCTGCGGATGCAGAGGAGTGGCTCCTTCACTCTAAGGGAGATTCCTTCTCGTGCACACTGAAGACTTGTCAGCCTCAGAGAGTGAACAACCAGGGAAATGTTGCAGAAGCTGGAAAGAGCTGTGGAAACAATGTTGCAAGCAGGGTCTTTGTCGTGGATGCAGATTGTCGGTTCCTGGAGACTAGAAGTCGCAGTAAAGGTTGCAGAGGAGTCCTGCTGGAATCTTGCGAGCCGAATCTGAGGACCCATCCCAGAGGGAGACCCTAAATAGCCCTTTAAGAGGGATTGGGTGACCACTTATCAGGAGGGGGCTGGGACTTCACCTGCCTGACCTGGCCACTCAAATGCTCCCAGAGGCCCCTGGCAACCTTGGATTCAAGATGGCAGAGCCCAGTGATCACTCCCCTTTCTATTGTCCAGTTTCGCACCAGAGCAGGGACTGGCGGTCCCTGAACCGGTGCAGTCTGGTTTATGCACTGAGGGCACCAAAGCATACCAGTGGCTTGGGGAGGTTACCCCTCACATCCATGTAACACCATTTTCCAAAAGGAGAGTGTCTTACTCACCTCTCCCAAAGGAAATCCTTTGTTCTGAATTACTTGAGCAGCAGAAGGGCAAAAACCTTTCTGAGGGGTGGCAGCAGCTTGCGCTGCCCAAAACCCCCCAGAAGGCTGGTAGGAGCAATACCGAGGGTGCTCTAAGGAGCCCCCAGAATTCATGGGGAAAAAAAGTCAAGAGTATTGAGGTATGATTCCGTCATTTTTGATACCAAACATGCCCAGGTTCGGGGTTACCAATATGCTGGACATAGATAGTGACCTATGTCCAGTACATGCATAAAATGGCATCCTGGCACTCACGAAGTCCATGAAAATGGAACTGCAGTACCTGTGGCCACCTCTGCTAGTGCAGGGGTGCCCTCACACACAAGTACTTGCACCCTTCCTTCCGGGCTAGGAGGACCTATCATAGGGGTGGCTTAAAGTAACCTGGCAGGCTGCAATGGCAGGCCTGCAGATACACTTTGTATGGACTGGATGGCATAATGCATGCTGCAGCCCATGGGGATCCCGTGGTATCCCAATGGCCTGGGTGCCATATACTAGGGACTTACATGGGGGCACCAGTACGGCAAATGTGTGGTGTAGGTGGTTGAGTAACCAAGTTTGAAGTGAAATAGCATGATCACTGGGCCCCTGGTTAGCAGGATCACAGTGAACACAGTCAAACACACTGACAGTGGGAAAAATGGGGGTAACCATGCCAAGAAAGGGTACTTTCCTACAGGAAGTAAACAGGAACTAGTGTCCAAAATCAAGAGGCAAGTAGAGGCAACTTAATTGCGACCGTATTAAAGCAAGCGGGGTAACAGAAAACATGATACAGAAGTAGATGTAAAACAGAAGTACAGAGGAGATCAAGCAGTTGGATGTTGTAAAATGACCTCTACATTCATGAGAACCTACTTTACTTTTCTATTTAATTATGGCCACTAGACATGTGTGAAAGTGTTCTGACTTTTTCTGTAGATTGTTTCAAATGGAAGGCAGTTATGCGGCTGGCGAGGACTAGCTGGGAGGTCATGGAGCTGAGATACGCAGGGCATCCTCTAGCACTTCAATCGGTAAAAAGCTGATTTGCCACTGCTGTATACTCAGTTGTTCAGAATTCCCACTCCTGTTTCCTTGATTGCAGCACTGCTGACACTTAGATGTAGCGGTGGTCAGTGCGGTCTAGGGTCACCACCCTCTTGCGTACTATCTGTTCAGCACCTTCCTACATCTTATATGTTGACACTTACCAGCAGAATTTTGCCTTTAGGAAAAGCCACTAAAGCTCCTTCAAAGCACATCAGACTCCCGTAGCATAGCTGCTTCAAACCCCTCTTTAAGCCATTTCATAAATGTTCCTTACATCATCTCGCTTAGAAGGAAGATTTCCTGGTAGCTGTAATTTCAGCTGTGCTTGTATGAACCTTACAGTTTTCTATAAGCGTAAAGTTTTGAAGCCATTCATCTTTTTATATCAAACTTGCATATTAAAGAAGCAGTTGGTTTACCTGCTTCCTTCCAAGAGTTTCTAGTTGCAATAGAGATCCCATTGTACATACTTGACACAAGAGGATTATTGCACTTTATTTTATGGAAGAAAGGAGCTAAAGCAAACAAAATCTAAGCGACTTTTCATCAGCTATGGGTCTATTCAGACTCGTTTATCCCTCCCACCAGTTTCTTTTCCAGGTGTATTCGCTTGTGCATTACTTTCTTTTACCAGATGACTAATAGATCCCTTCTTGGGGTAGCAAAAAAACTCTACAAAAAAAGGAAAAGCATCTAATACTGCCTGTTTTTTTTTTTTAAATCTATAAATGTTGTGAAGTTGTGTTTGGAGATAAGAGCGTACATTCTAAAAAAAAAAATTCTGTGTCCATGAAGGATATTCCGCAGTGGGCGCTCCGATTGCTGCTCCACAATCAGGATAGAATTGCCTCTCACTTTGTAAGGAATAATGATATGGCCCGACATGTAATAAGATCGCCTTTATCCCCCAGTGACGCACAGCTGATAACTAATCAGCACGGAGCCATGCGCCACTCCCGGCGGCACTACTCCTTACACCCCCCCCCCCTGCTTTGTTTAGGCTCCCACCAATAGGATAAGCAACCTGGAAACAAGATGCAAGAAAAACGAATGTGCACCACTAATAAAATAAGTCTGTTAGATTAATCAGAGCACCAGAGACATTCTACATTGCTCTATCCCCGACGGGTGGTCTCGCTTGGGAAGCAACTGGTTGAGTGCTCAATACCCACAGATTCTTTCTGCTGGTGGAGGTGACAAATGGGCAAGCCGAAGACTCCGCGGGTGCCCACGGGGACCATGGATTCAACTGCTACCCCTCCAGGAGATCAAGATGCGACATATCAAGTGCTACAGAAAATGGAACTTACCTACACAATCATACGTCGCAGTTTGAAAAGGTACTACAGGCCATCATGGACACCAGGACTACCCCAGAAGCTAAAATAGGGACAGTGGCGGCGGACGTCAGCATACTCCGAGCAGACCAACATGCTCTGTCAGAACTGGTGGTCGAGCTGGAAAAAGACATGGCAGTGCTATCCCTGGATGTGAAAGATCTACAAGCACAGACGAGACAGCTGGCAACGGAGGTAGATGAACTAAAGCGCAGAGCGGAAGATACAGAAGGAAGGTCGAGGCGCAATAATATCTGTCTGGTGGGGTTTCCGGAACGCGTTGAAGGCCCCAGTATGGAGCTGTTTGTTGAGCGAAGGCTCACGGAAACTGTATTAAAAGATAAGATCCCAAAGTTCTTCCCAATAGAACGCGCCCATAGAATACCTGGCAGGCCCCCACCACCTGAAGCGCATCCTCATCACTTGATAGCACGGGTACTTAATTACCAAGACAGAGACCTCATATTGCAGTTATTTGGCAAAACAGGACCTGTGCGCTTCGAAAACGTAACGATCACAGCCTATCCAGACTTCACCATTGAGGTACAAAGGAAACTCAGCTCTTTCTACCAGGTAAAGGAGCGACTCCGAGAGCATAATATCAATTACGCGCTGTTGTTCCCGGCCAAACTTTGTGTGCAAGATCACTCTTGAGTGCATTTTTTCACCTCACCAGAAGATGTCTGGACCTGGCTACACACCAAGGGCCTGGCCGGATCTGCAGGTGCTGAAAACGCAGAGGAAAGCTGGTCTCCCCCCCCCCCCAAAAGGCAAAACGCAGACAACGAAAAAGACAAGGAACGAAACCCACGCCAGAACAATTGGTTGAAGAGCGCTCTCGGCTGCTGCAGGCCACGTTTATATCACCAGTATTACACGCCACATTTATCCTACAAGTCGATATGCGGTTGACAGAACCAGGGGTGCAAACATATCTGTGTTGGGTAGCAAAGTGTGTTTCTCGGATACGAAAGGGATGGGGGTCCTGATAGATCCCCGACTAGATAACTCCTACATACTCACATGACTTCTCAAGGACAAAAGCACATCCCACGCTATAATGTGCTTACATGGAACATAAGGGGATGGCGACACCGCACAAGTGTCAGCGGGTACATGCTTATCTCAAGAGACACCAGGTACACCTAGCTATGCTACAAGAGACACACCTTTCAGATGCTGCACTAGAAAACACACGAGTAAAATGGAAGGGGCAGTGTTATGGGACCACATTCTCGTCATTTGCCCGAGAGGTGGCAATCTGGATTGCCCCAGGAGTACCATACGTGATCGCTCGCACACAGATGGATCCTAACGGCAGATATGTGGTGCTGGAGGGCGTCCTGGACGGCTCACCCCTATCGCTGGTAGCGTTGTATGCCCCCAACACCAACCAACACGACTTCCTACACACACTATCAACTGGGACTTTTTGTGACCCGGCCGTAGACAGTATATGGGGAGGGGACTTTAATTGCATCTTAGATATCCACATGGATCGCTCCTTCCCTCCACTCACTACCGCCCCATCGCATCTCACGCGATCTAGCAACTTGGGTGTCAATAAACGACTTAAGGGATCCCTAGAGGTCAGGGCACCCAACACCGCGAATACTCCTTTTACTCCCCAGTGCATCGCCTACACACTAGGATAGATATGCTCCTCACATCAGCGGCAGTGATTCACAAGATACACACATCAGACTATCTAGCCTGCACCATATCAGACCACAGCCCGTTACGTTCAACACTAGATTGGGGTCGCACACATACACAAATTCCCACATGGCGCCTGCAAACAGAGGCACTCGAAGACCGTCCTCCCCCCCCCCCCATGCAGAACTTGCCCAGTGCTTGACCACTTATTTTTCCTTGAATAATAACACAACCGCATTACGTGCAACCGAATTGGATGCCCACAAGGTGGTGTTACGAGGTCACTGCTTAGCAGCTTCAGTAGGGGTAAGGCGGACGCTGATCAAAGAGCTGAAAGGATTAGAGACTAAGTTACGCGAGGCGACGGTCTCCAGAGATGAGATGTCAGTGGAAAAGCTGAAACTATTGAGGGCTAGTCACAAGGAGGCAGACACTAGATTGTGTAAACACGATTACAAACACTACACGACACGTCAATATGTGGAGAGAGATAAATCAGGATGGCTGTTGGCATGGCTGGTTCGTCAACCATCGCAACCTTTACCCATAAGAGCGATCCGACTGCTTTCACAGAATATAATTAATACCCAAGTGGAAATTAATGATGCCTTTTATGCCTACTACCGTTCTTTATACTCACCCCCTCCTCCCTCATCAGCACAGCAAATGGCCGACTTCTTGTCGACAATTCCCTAGAACCGGCTGCTGACTAAACAAGCAGACACAATGGATGGCCTAATCAATATGGACAAAATCCGCCTGGCGCTGTCACAGATGGTGCGCAGTAAAACACCTGGCTTAGACGGGCTACCAGTAGAATACTTAAACTCCCAAGCAGCTCATCTTTTGCAGCCATTACTTAAGGTGTTTAATGAACGATGTATGATAGGGTACAACTACCAGACTCAATGTGCAAAGCTTTAAAAGTGGTGCTCCCGAAGCCGGGCCGTGACCCTCGATGTTCGATCATATCGCCCTCTCTCCTTGCTCAATACTGACTGCAAGCATTTGGGGAAGATCTTAGCGAATATGCTTCTCCCCTTTCTGCCAAGTTTGATCCATGGAGATCAATCGGGATTCATACCTGAAAGAAGCACCTTCTTAAATATTAGAAGATTACTTCTTATAATGCACAATGGCAAGTGCGGGGAAGCGGTGGCACTGTCACTGGACATAGAAAAAGCGTTCGATATGTTGAGTTGGGATTTCCTCGTATGTACACTTAAAGTGCTGGGATTCGGTTCCAGCTACATTAGATGGATTAAAACGCTATATGCTAAACCCACTGCCCGTGTCCAAACAGGACAAGTAATCTCTGACTCATTCCTAATAGGTAGAGGCACTAGGCAGGGTTGCCCACTGTCCCCTCTATTGTTCGCGATAGCCATGGAACCACTAGCGATCAAGCTTCGCAACCAAACCCAATAATGGGGCATCCCAGAACCCAACACATACCATTTTATCTCTTTATACGCGGACGACGCCCTGATATATCTACGTGATCATGCCACCTCTATAGCTTGGGTAATGTCGATACTGGACACCTTCGCATCCATCTCCGGCCTACGGATTAATTGGACTAAGTCATGCATCTACCCTCTCTCCCCCATAGGACCGGAACTACGCGGGGCACTACCGGATTATCAATTACCATGGTCCCACCCCACCTTCAAGTATTTGGGTATACAGATCTATCACTCTATGGTTGATCTCAAAGAGGGCAATACTGATAGAGTCCTCAGTTCTGTCCGAAGTTCCCTGCCATTCTGGGGGTCGCTTCCCCTATCCCCAATGGGAAGGGTGGCCATTGCCAAAATGCTTATCCTTCCGAGATTCTTATATTATTTCGCCGCACTCCTGATATTCTTACCAAGATCGTTCTTTCAATCCTTGCACTCCCTAATGACTGACTTACTCTGGGGTACAGACAGGCGCTGAGTTTCACTATCCATAACACAATACCCCCAGGGTGAGGGAGGGCTGGGCATGCCAAATTTCGAATTATATTACGCTGCCGCCCAACTGCAATGGCCATCCACATGGCTCAGCGAGACCCCCTCTGAAGAGCGTAAAGCGATAAAGGAATCATTAGCACTGTTCTTGATCCTAACTTTGCTACTAGATAGCCCCAATCGCCCACAAGGAGGGCCTATCATACTATAAGTAGCCAGATTGTGCTGGCCCAGATACGTTAATGGCAGAAGCCCCGTGATCCCATACTCTCCCTCGCTGCCGTTGGCACAACTACTGAGGGCCCAAATGCTAACAATGCACCATGATACGCGCAGCATAGGGCTATCAAGCGTAGGGGAATATTACCCGGGCTTTACATTAAGATCTTTTAGGGAACTTATGGAATCAGAGGGGACTCATGCAGGGGCTTTCTTAACATATGGTGCAACCAAACTGCTACTGGACAACATATGGGAGCACAGTAACACTGAGCCACAGGAATCGCAACTGCTCACCATGATCTTCACAATGGGTAATACAAAAGGCATTATATCAAGACTATATAAGTTGCTCCTAGCCGGAGCCTGCCCTGAACTACCACATGCTAAGGCCCGTTGGGATGTGGCTCTCCCCTCCCCTTTGCCCCAAAGTGCCTGGTCCGCTGCACTATCAATGGTCAAAAATGTCTCTCGCAATACTAGACTGCGCTACACTCAGTTTAATTACATACACCACCACTACTTATCCCCCTCCTGCATAAAAAGGATATACCCGAACTCAGACCCAGGATGCCCTAGATGTGCAACCCCAGCAGCGGATTTTTATCATATGGTGTGGAGCTGCCCCCCATGAACACGACCTGGCAACACATTACAGACACCATAGCTGACATTACCGGGCATACCCTGAAATCAACACCAGAATCTTGCCTACTGGGAATAAGTCGTTGTGGCAAAGGTGACAAACCAATCCATAAATTTATTGATCTAGTCTTTGTGGTGTTCAAACGCTTGATAGCTATGCACTGGAAAGATCCACATGCCCCGGTATATACCAGTTGGCTGCACGATCTGCTAAGATGCTCACATGCAGAGGCTCCGACATTACGCCAGCTGCAATACAGAGATTGATCCAGGGTGGTACTGAAATATGGGATACCTTTGTCGTGGACATTGAGGCTAAGAATGACTCATATCCGCCATAAGCCTAGCATCTACCCGAACGTCACCGTAGATAGCCCAGGTATTACACTCACTACACACTACTCATGGCCCACACGCGCTAGACGCACGGCCAGTCGTTATGTAATGCTCCCCTGGTAGTGGAAATGCCCACTACCACAACAGTACCACCTCCAGAGTATTACCCAGCCCAGGGTTTTTTGTTTTTTTTTCCCCCCACGGAACGGTAGTTGTACAAAGCTGGAAACTAAGCCTCCCCCGATCTGTTGACACACACCGTGCACCACCCCCCACCCAAGATCTGGGCAGATCAACCCACCCCACGCATCCGGTAAATCACACAAAGGACACTAATGTGACGTAGTTTAACAGTTTATTATGTGTTATTTCGCAGTACAATAATATACGAACTGCACTACATAAGTTTATATGCGTGTGTAAACAATATATCGGAATTAAGGGAGAATTGTACTGACGCTTTTCATTGAGATTAATAAACAGATTTTTTTTTTAAATAGGGTGTACCTGGCTTGGGACTGGTAGAAGAGTCTTTGTGGGCAACAGAGGGTGTGTTGGGTGCAAACACCTGCCACTGGCACATGCCAGCCCTCCACAAACCAGCATCTCCCTGGCACATGCCAGCCTTCCACAAACCAGCATCTCCCTGGCACATGCCAGCCCTCCACAAACCAGCATCTCACTGACACATGCCAGCCATGCCACAAGCCAGCTTCTCGCTGGCACATGCTAGCCCTGACACAAACCAGTGTCTCCCTGGTACATACCAGGATGAGATCTTTCCTTTGCAGGCTGGCCCAAGCGCTACTAGTGTTTACTGTCTGTATTACTACACACATTCTTGCGCCGTCCTCCTGGGGTAAATTGATTGTTCTTTGTTGAACCTGTAGCTAAGTTTGTGCTTTTTTAAATGATATTCAATAAATACCATTAAAAATTAGGAACCCTTTGGAAAAAAACTGTAAATAGTAAACCTTTTCCACTATCAGACAACAACAACGCACTCTGTTGCTTCCAGCCCAACAGGGACTTTACTCAACAGCATTAACAGTGACTAAGAAGCAGCTGAGATCGGGAGCCCTCTAGGCATCTGCCATCCTTCACCACCCATCCTGAGCTGCAGCCTAGTTCCCTTACTCCTCTTCCACAGTATTAGGTTGTTCTGAGGAAAGTAAATAGCATGCAGGAAGAGACAAATCCCAGCATCTAATTGCATGCAAAAAACAGTGGCAGCCATTTCGCCATGTGTTGTATTTTCAGGGTAATTAGGCAGGAAGCCGCCTTGCCTGGCACCGGCATGTTGGTCGCCCCCTAGTGCAGAAGCCCCAGGTTTTTAATCGCATTACTCCCATAGGTATGGAATTTCTGATTAGCACACCGGCTTCTTTGAAATAATCAAGTTCCACAATCCTTTGCTGCCTTCTGGAAACGCTCTGTATCTCTCCCGTGCTTCACTGACGCGCATCGGCTATACGTAGCTGCTCGCGACACGTTAGGGAGGGTGAAGCGTTAACTGGACAGCCAATAGGGACAAGGTGCAACTGTAGGTCAGAATGTTGGCTGCAAAAATATCCACCAGTCAAAGAATTGTGGCAAAAATATTGACTACCAAAATAAAATAAAGACATGTATTGGTTTACTACCTACCTGGTATCTTCTAGAAGTGCACAACCTCAAGGTACATTGATGTGGCGCTAAGTAAAGTTAACGTATACTTTATTAAAATCCTGATATTCTGATAGCACCAAAAGGCATAAACAAATAGAGACAGATATCTCAAAGGTATTGTTAATTTTACAGCCGTAGCAAGGTTATCTGATTAATCTGCCTTGTAATCTTTTTAAGAGTTTTTTCTATGACATATTATTGTTTTTCTTTATAAATAGGTCTCATTCTCCATTTATACATATTGTTTTTCCCCCATTGCAACAGTTTCTCCCAAATTTTATAGGTTTTGTGAAAAAAACGAAGCTGAAACTAGCACATTTCTATATTTATCATTAAATAGATAAATGTACACATTCTTGAATGCCGGAAAGGCTGTAATGGTGTAGGGTGTAGTACCCATACAAAAAGCATGAGGATTGTAGTACAAATATGTTGTCTGAAGCTGTGCGCGTTCTCCCTTTTTTTTATTTTTATTAGCGTTAAAAAGAGGCGTCTTCAACCGTCGTTCAGGTGGTCCTGTTGACCGGTCTGTTCCCTTGTGTTTTTTTCTATTTTTTCTACTTCTTATTCTCCAACCTGAAGGTCTTCTGGCTGCGGGTTTGCCTGCAGGCCCCAGAGATGGCGAGCTTGTCAGCCAGACAAGCAGGGGTGCTAGTCTTGATGCCTTTATAAATAATGCCGCTGGTTTTGAAGATGGTGCAGCCAGCAGAAAGAGCCAGATGAGTTCCCTCTGGATGGGGTGATGTGACCACATTGCTTCTGGCTAAAACACAATCAGTAACAAGCATTTACAATGGAATGGGTTTGCTTGAGTTAGAGCTATTAGCGTTGTAAAATCTTAACTGGACTTTTCTTGCCACATAAATTGGAGAAAAAAAAAAGTAAAACAGTTGACATAAGCGAGCCAATACAAAGCGCTGCGGCCGCCATAAGCATGAGTGCGAAGGAGATACACAAAAGGAAAAAGGTTTGCTCGCAGTCAAATATATTTGCAACTGTGCAATTATCCTTGAAACAGGGTTAGTGTCCAAGGCGGTAACCAAACCGTCCTAAAGAGGGACAAACGTCAACGTAAAGCATTTCCAATGATAAAGGATTTTTGAAAGGCAACAGGGATGGGCTTGGGGTGGGCGTGGTTTAAAGCCCACAGATAGATTAATACAGGTCAGAGCACTTTGCTCGCTCAACCAAAAAATGGGAAGCTAGGAATCTTGTCATCATAAACAAAGGATGGTTTCAGTATTGGTTTATGTGAGCCAGATACGTGCAAGGGTGTTGGATAGCAACATGAGTTAAGTTTTCTTACTAATATTAATGGAAATCATTCCTTTTCCACTCCGTGCTTAGCCTGAAAATCCTTGTGGAACAGGGAATGTTTGAGTTCTCTGTGATTCATATCAGCTATTTAAGAATACCAAGGTGACCTGTAATGTCATGGGTCCATAGAGATATCATCCCTTTCACACTGGCAGCCTCGAGGTATCTTTTATTCAGTGCTGAATTTGTGAAAAAATAGGTAGCGGGCCCTGTCAGGAGGCCAGTGTAGCCCGTACCTCACATTCCCCCACCAGCGCTGCCAATGACAGTACCAACAGAACTACCATGCATCACACTTCTCCAAGTCTGACTATTCTGGATTTTCAAGGCCCCATAGCTATAAGATGGGTTTGGGCGGCAGATATGAGTCAAATTTAAGGTATTTTGAATTCGCAAAATACCTGTTGTGTTTATTTCTAAAGTGTACAAACAGTGCCACCATGTGGCAGACTATCATAGGAGTCAGTGTTGACAGTTGAATGCCGCTGTTGAGCACCGGAAGCCACCAGCTCAAATTAATCACTGCTTTCACTGCCTTCAGTGGCTCGCACAGGTTATGCCCTATAGTATAGTGGCTTCGACTTAGTGAATGCTCCACTAACTTACTGCTTTCTTGCGGACTAAAGGCATATCGTGCTAGTTGCTAGCGTCAAAGAGAAGTGGCCCACAAGTTCTTGGAGATCAAAGTTTCTCATCATCACCATTGTTTTTCTATAACTACGAGGACACTTGCCCAGATAACCAAAGACATCTACGGTACGTATGGGATAAATTACCCTCCAATGTATATTATAAAGATATCGCAGGCTACAGGGGAGTTCCATGACCATATAAAGGAACGAGGCTGAAGGTCAAGTTCATTTATAGGGTCAAGAAACAACAGGATACCTTGCAGTCTCCATTTAACATACAGCAGATGGTATTTCATTCCTTATTTACAAGGTCAGCTGATCATCCTTCATACAAATCACTTAAATGCCTGGTGTCTTACTTTCATGTGGTTGTACAAATGATGAATAAAAGTGAAGTATGTAGTGCTAAATTAAACAATCCAAAATCCAGTTAGCAATTTGTTGCAAAAAGTTATTAGAATAATTTCAATGTAAGACATTACAAATACTGCAGCAGAGAATGTATAGAAATATACAGAGGGGTGTATCCTTCCTCTAATGACAAAGCATGCCAAAAATAAACATGCTGCTGCTAATCTCTTCTTTCTGCTGGCCAGTGTTCATTTTAAAAGAAGAGGGCAACAAAAGGCAGTTCTGGTTTCCTTATTTAAATTACAGCTTTAACCCCTTTGCTGCCAGGCCTTTTCCCCCTCCTGTGCCGAGCCTTTTTTTTGGCTATTTGGGGCAGTTCGCGCTTAGACCTTAACTTTTTGTTCACATAAGCTACCCACGCCAAATTTGCATCCTTATTTTCCAACATCCTAGGGATTCTAGAGGTACCCAGACTTTGTGGGTTCCCCAGAAGGAGGCCAGGAAATTTGCCAAAATACAGTGAAAATTGGTTTTTTCAAAAAAATGGGAAAAATGGGCTGCAGAAGAAGGCTTGTGTTTTTTCCCTGAAAATGGCATCAACAAAGGGTTTGCGGTGCTAAAATCGCCAGCTTCCCAGCTTTCAGGAACAGGCAGACTTGAATCAGAAAACCCAATTTTTCAACTCAATTTTGGCATTTTACTGGGACATACCCCATTTTTACGATTTATTTGTGCTTTCAGCCTCCTTCCAGTCAGTGACAGAAATGGGCGTGAAATCAATGCTGGAACCCAGAAACGGAAACATTTCTGAAAAGTAGACAAAATTCTGAATTCAGCACGGAGTAATTTGTGAAGATCCTACAAGGGTTTCCTACAGAAAATAACTGAAAAAAATAATATTGAAATTGAGGTGAAAAAATCTGCAATTTTTCTCTACGTTTTACTCTGTAACTTTTTCCTGCTATGTCAGATTTTTGAAAGCAATATACCGTTACATCTGCTGGACTCTACTGGTTGCGGGGATATATAGGACTTGTAGGTTCATCAAGAACTCTAGGTACCCAGAGCCAATAAATGAGCTGCACCCTGCAGTGGGTTTTCATTCTATACCGGGTATACAGCAATTCATTTGCTGAAATATAAAGAGTAAAATATAGCTATCAAGAAAACCTTTGTATTTCCAAAATGGGCACAAGATAAGGTGTTGAGGAGCAGTGGTTATTTGCACATCTCTGAATTCCAGGGTGCCCATACTAGCATGTGAATTACAGGGCATTTCTCAAATAGACGTCTTTTTTACACACTCTTATATTTGGAAGGAAAAAATGTAGAGAAAGATAAGGGGCAATAACACTTGTTTTGCTATGCTATGTTCCCCCAAGTCTCCCGATAAAAATGGTACCTCACTTGTGTGGGTAGGCCTAGCGCCCGCGACAGGAAATGCCCCAAAGCACAACATGGACACATCCCATTTTTTGACAGAAAACAGAGGTGTTTTTTGCAAAGTGCCTACCTGTAGATTTTGGCCTCTAGCTCAGCCGGCACCTAGCGAAACCTACCAAACCTGTGCATTTTTTTAAACTAGAGACCTAGGGGAATCCAAGATGGGGTGACTTGTGAGGCTCTGACCAGGTTCTGTTACCCAGAATCCTTTGCAAACCTCAAAATTTGGCTTAAAAAAACATATTTTCCTCACATTTCGGTGACAGAAAGTTCTGGAATCTGAGAGGAGCCACAAATTTCCTTCCACCCAGCGTTCCCCCAAGTCTCCCGATAAAAATGATACCTCACTTGTGTGGGTGGGCCAAGTGCCTGCAACAGAATAAGGCCCACAACTTGTAGAGATAGAGGGGATAGCACAGCGAGTTGATAAGGACAAATTCTTCTTTTATACATCTTTAGGCTGACTCTGCTTTGAGGACCCACACAAGTGAGGTGTCATTTTACTTGGGAGACTGAGGGGAACGCTGAGGAGTAGGAATTTTGTGCTGGAGCGGTGATCGTACAAACGAAAGTCGGGAAAATATGCTTTTTTAAGCAAATTTTGAGGTTTGCAGAGGAGTCAGGGTAAGAAAATGTTGAGGGATCCACGCAAGCCACACCTCCCTGGACTCCTTGGGGTGTCTAGTTTAAAAAAAGTCTGGGTTTGGTAGGTTTCCGTAGATGAAGGCCGCACCCAGGACCAAAAACATAGGTGCCCCCTCCCCCCCCAAACACAGGTAGTTTTGTAATAAATCATTTTGATGTGTCCACATACGTCTGTGATGTGCCAAACACTAAAATTGTGAAAAGAAACGCACTTAGGTTATGTGAAAAAGACCCCTCACCCACCAACCAAGTTGGTGGCATGCTTCATCATCGGGGTCCCACCGAGGCACCTAGAGTGTCACAGGTGTGCTGCGACGCCTGATTACAGCGGAGCAGGCTTTGTCATTTTTACCACACATACTGGTTGGATTTGGCACAAGGGTGAGTGATGGTTCAGTGGATCAAATTTTATTAACAAGAGATTTCACAAAAATGAAATGCACTGTTAATAACTGAAAGGCAAAAAACTGAACCAATGACTCACAGCTCGTGAGCTGTAAAGCTGCGACAAGGCACCAACCGCTTTACAGTCCATTCACACACCTTTCATACATGACACGCACAAGACTATTCACACCACCAGCCACGGGCCCAGCACATTACAACACTCACATCGACAGACAGCGCCACTCAAGGCCCCATCACTTACATACGCCCACATGCCTGATACAACAATCACACCAGCTGATGGGAGTGTGTGGACTGGTGTTTGGCTGGCAGTGTGTTGCAGTAGCCAACAGCAAGTCAATATGTACACTATGTACACCCTCAGCCAAGCCCCACTCCACACACAATGGCATCACTTTTTTTTTTTTTTTTTAAACAAAGAAACCCCTAACTAATTAGAAATAATTACAAAACTACAAACACAAAAGCTCTAACTAAGTACATGACAGAAATGCTAACCATGAAACTGAACACATGAAAATACAAAACGGACGTGAGTTTACACTCATGGTTGTTCCCAGTAATTCTTCTGGGTGTGGTAATTCTTAAAACAACCACCCACACACAGCCCAGGCTTTGAAGGACAATCTGGGCAGTACATTCGAGTCTCCCTCCGGATACCTCTTCGAAAACACACTACATTTCTTAGCTGGAAAGTCTTTTTTGGGTGTGGGAGGAATGTGCTCAGCAAAGTTGCGATCTTTTAATCTAGCCACATCCTCCACCACTGCTTCTCTAGGAACTCTGGCCTGTTCCACCACAAAAAGGCTCTCTATCACGGACTCCTGAAATTTCACAAATGTCATCTTTGACTCTGGAGACCTATCCTTAAACACAATAAAAGCATTAAAAGTTGCTAAGTGGAAGAGGTGAATTGCTAACTTCTTATACCAAACGTAAGACTTACGAATAGCAGTATAAGGTTCCAACCTCTGATCAACTCTATCTACACCTCCCATGTGCTTATTATAATCTAAAATGCACACAGGTTTGTGCACTTCAGCAACCTGGCCCCAAACAGTCACGGGGGACGTACTCTCATCATGGATGGTACTTAGCATGTAGACATCCTTCCTGTCTGAAAACTTCAAAGCTAGCAGCTCATCATTCCGCAAGGCACTGCACTGGCCCCTCTCAAGTTTTTTACAGACAAGCTCCCTTGGCTAGCCTTTCCGGTTACAACAAATTGTGCCACAAGCAACAGTGTCCACTCTAAACAATTCCTTGAACAACTGCACTCCAGTGTAAAAGTTATCTACATACAAATGGTGACCTTTGTTGAACAGTCGTCTACCAAGTTCCAACACAATTTTCTCAGTAACTCTAAAAGTGGGAGGACAACCAGGGGGGTCAATACTGGACTCCCTACCAGTGTAGACATGGAAATTATACACATATCCTGTACTACTTTCAGACAGCATATACAATTTAATTCCACATCGTGCCCTCTTGCTAGGAATGTACTGCCTAAAAACCAAACGACCCTTGAAGAGGACCAAAGACTCGCCCACAGCTATATCTTTGCCTGGAACATAGACCTCTGAAAACCGATCTACAAAATGATCAAGGACAGGCCTAATCTTAAAAAGACGGTCAGAATCAGGATGATCTCGTGGCAAGGCTAATGCATTGTCAATAAAATGCAGCATCCTAAGAAGAAGCAAATACCGATTACGACTCATTGTTGCAGGAAATATAGCTGTTGCCATCAAGGGACTAGTAGACCAATAAGAAGCCAGTGACGGCTTCCTTATCAACTCCATCAAAAGAGTCAAACCTAAAAACCTTTTCATCTCCTCCAAATTTGTGGGAATCCACTGGGCAGCTCTAGAGTGCGGCCTAAGTCTAGCAGCGTTGTCCCTCAAATACTGCTCATCATACAAATTAGTCTGCTCAACAATCTCTTCCAAAAACACTTCATCCACAAATAACTCAAAGAAGTTGACAGGCAAAAAGTTCTCAGTATTGACCTCTACACCTCAGGAGACCAGTAAAGGCATGCAACTCTGGCTGCTCCATGTTTGGGGCAACCCAGAGTTCAGGTCTTCTAACGGGAAACCTTTCAGCCCCAGGTTGCTGCACTAATGGCACATCAGTGTCCTGTGAAACAGGCCCTTCAGCTGCACTGAGTGTGGCTTCCTCATCAGAAGATTCCTCTCCGGCAGAAACTTCGCTGCCAGGATCCCTCACTTCCTCCTCTGCCTCCGATACAGAGTCTGTCTCATCATCATGATCAGACAATGACTCAAAAAGCATACCAACCACCTGCTGAGCGGTCATCCTGCGGCTAGCCATGATCTTTCCGACTAAAATTAACTGGGCAAATGCACCACCAACAACCAGCACTGTGTAAGATAAGTAATAAAGTGTAGCTTTATTAGTAAGAGTTATAAACTCAAAAACTATACCGCTCACTTGCCTGAAAAAGCTTGAATCACCAGCAACTACTCTGCACAGACACAGCAATCACCAATGATATCCCACTAAAAAGAAAGAACGAAAGAAAACCAAATTAGAAATAAGACAACACAAATATCATTGTGCACAAATCTAAGGACAATTTCACACAAACCTGCATTTAATACACCACCTACAAACATGTCATTCATGCATGGCAACAATACTCCTTTGGAGTAAATAGTTTTTACTTACCTAAAACATGCAACTATGCAAACCGCAGGTCAAGCACAGCCAAAACCGCAAGGAGCCACAGCAAAGAAAGCAAAAGCTTTGAACTAGAACAAAAAGGAGGAAATGCAAATACTTCGTCAGTTGACAAACATCCCATGGGGGGCAGAAATGGCCAACAATTCAATGCCCCCCTTGGGGGGGGGAGGGGGTGCCCCACGCCCCACATAAATAAACATATTTAAAAAAAAAAACTGGCATTCTAGTGGTTTCTGCCCAGATCAGCCTAAAATTAATAGGCTGATCTGTCCCCAAGGGGGGGCAGAAATGGCCTTGGTACACGTGCCCCCAAAGGGGGGCGACCCTTGCCCAAGGGGTTGCCCCACCCCCACTCCACTAACACACACACTATCCCTGGTGTCTAAGTGGCTTCTGCCCCCCCTTGGGGGCAGATCAGCTTAAAAATAATAGGCCGATCTGCCCCCAAGGGGGGGGGGGGGGGCAGAAATGGCCACAATAAACATGCCCCCAAAAGGGAGCTACCCTTGCCCAAGGGGCCGCTCGCAAATACAAACATTTTCAAAATAGTTAAAAAAAAAAAATCCCTGGTGTCTAGTCGATTCTGCCCGCTTGGGGGCAGATCGGCCTAAAAATAATAGGCCGATCTGCCCCCAAGGGGGGGCAGAAATGGCCACAATAAACATGCCCCCAAAAGGGAGCGACCCTTGCCCAAGGGGCCGCTCCCAAATACAAACATTTTCAAAATAGTTAAAAAAATAAATAAAAATCCCTGGTATCTAGTGGGCATTCCTGCTGCCCGACTGCAATGCGATCGGGCAGCAGGAATGCGCAAAGAGGCACCGGGTGAAAGGAAAAGCCTTTCCTTTCCCCCGGTGCCTCTTTGGCCCAAACCCCCCACCCGCCGGAGGAGAAACTTACCTGTTTCTCCGTGATCGCACTGGAAGCAAATGGCTTCCAGTGCGGCCGGCACTGGGTAATGAGGTCAGCGCATTACGGGGGTGAGGGGGGGTGGGAGGTGAAGGTCTTCCCCTTCCATCCCCGGCTTGGGGGGGTGGGGGGGAATCCCACGGAGGGAGCGCTAGCCCTCCCTCCGGGCTCCGTGCCGAAGACGTAATGGTTACGTCCGCGGCACAGAAGGGGTTAATGATGCTACATGGCCTGCCTCCGACCTCGGCTGCCGGCTCCGCTGCAGTCAGTATGCTGTGACATCTCAACTGTAATAACAGTTGAGTAGCTTTTTCATTTTCTTATTACAGTAGACTAGAGAGGTCACAGCTCACTCAAATAAAGTACTTAGAATCAGGCTTTTATACAGTGATTGCAAGCTTCCATGTGTTATATATAGATAAGATAACGTCCAGCTTCACAGCCACCAATGCAGAACAACAACAAAAAATCATAAGTTGCAGCCTCTGTGGTGCCACACAGTACTTACAGGCTGGTCCTATGTGATATATTGTGCTTGACGTCTTCTCCTCCGTGACCTCACACGTGCACGTGGCCTCCTTCTCTGTGATTTGTGATTTCCACTGCGTCCTCTGTGAGGTCACATTGTGCATGCGGCAGTGCTTAATGTGTAAATAAAAATGTGCCTGTGCCCAAAGCCCCCCTCTTAAACTCGTGGCTGCTGCAGTTAAATGTGCAAACACGGAATACTGAGGCAGCGTAATCCTGATGCCATCTCGGGCCTCTTTAATCCATTCACAGCCACACCCTGCCCTTCAGCTCCATCTTGCAGCTTTCTACCTTTGGCAAGCATTTTCGATTTTCTCTCCTCAGTCTTTGTGTTCCCTGTGGGGCCACAATAAGATTGTGGGACGTTTTAAATGTGGGAATTGTGATTCCACACATTATTCGCGACTCCCAGAATGCTGTATATGTGATGTGGTGCCTGTGCAATTTACGTGGGCCAAACAACACAAAGTCACAGCTGTCACAATGCAAAAGCAGAATTTGGTGCAAGAATTGTTTATAAAGTTACTCCCCCACCTGTGGAGGTGACACTCCGGTTATCCTTGATCTGGCTGAATATCTTTGGATCCTTAGTTTTGACATTATCATGAAAGGTTTGATTACAATGGGGCAATGTAATTCTTTGACATTGTATTGATTTTATTTATATATATATATCTATATAGATAGATAGATATATATATATATATGTTCGATGGCATCTGTCGCTGTAGATACGCATGTTTTGCATAGCTCGCCATCTGGTGTTGGGTCGGAGTGTTACAAGTTGTTTTTCTTCGAAGAAGTCTTTCGAGTCACGGGACCGAGTGACTCCTCCTTTTGTCTCCATTGCGCATGGGCGTCGACTCCATCTTCGATTGTTTTTTTTTCCGCCATCGGGTTCGGACGTGTTCCTGTCGCTCCGAGTTTCGGAACAGAAAAACAGCTAAATTTCGGAAGATTTTCGTCGGTATTGTTGCGTTCGGGATCGGCGTAGTCAGAATCAACACCGCATCGAAGATCGAAGAGCTCCGGAGCCCTTCGGGGTAGTTTTCGATCCCCGTCGGGGCCTGCTCGGCCCGACTGCGTGTAGAAGAACGCCGATGGAACGGACCCCGTTCCGTTTCTGTCCCAAATGCCACAAAAAATACCCCTATCCAGACCAACACTCGGTCTGTAACCTGTGCCTATCACCTGAGCACAGTGAAGACACCTGCGAGGCCTGTCGTGCGTTCCGGTCCGGAAAAACACTCCGAGACCGTCGAGCAAGAACGGCGTCCACGCCGACAGCGCACCGAGAGTTCGAGGTACAGGAAGAGGAAGAAACCTTTTTGATACACGAATCGGACTCCGAGGAATTCGACGATCCACGAACCGTGAGTAAGACGTCGAAAACCACGCATAAGAAGATTGTCAAGGCCCAGGGGACGCCACTGCCACCAGGCCATGGCTCCACCCATAAATTCGGTGACCGACCGTCGGCACCGAAAAAGGCCCAATCAGTGCCGAGACCGTCCGACTCCGGTCGAGACACCGGCACGCAGCCTTTCTCGGGACCGAGAAAGTGCTGGAGACATACATCGACACCGAGATAGCGGTGTAGACACGGCTCGACGCCGAGACAGCGGCACCGATGAAGATCGACGCCGAGATGTTTCGACTCCGAAAAAGAAAAAAGCCACCTCGGAGCCGAAAAAAGATGCAGACAGGGTTTCGGTGCCGAAACAACCTGCAACCGACCCAGTTTCAGGCTCTTATACCGAAGAGCAATCAATGACCTCCCAAATGCGAAAGCATAGGTTTGAGGAAGACCTGCAATCCACCGATGTAGACCATATGCAGAAACGTATTTTTATACAGCAGGGGACAGGAAAGATAAGCACCCTTCCTCCTATTAGGAGAAAGAGAAGACTGGAATTTCAGACTGACCAAACACCACAAACAAAAATGGTGAAAAGGGTTACTCCGCCACCCTCTCCTCCACCTATAATTCACGTCTCGCCAGCACAAACTCCATCACATTCCCCGGCTCACACCACCATGAGCCAAGGTGACCAGGATCAGGACGCATGGGACTTATACGACGCCCCTGTGTCAGATAACAGTCCGGAGGCATACCCTACAAAGCCATCACCACCAGAGGACAGTACTGCATATTCTCAGGTGGTGGCTAGAGCAGCACAATTCCACAATGTAAGCCTCCACTCAGAACAAGTCGAGGATGACTTTCTATTCAACACCCTCTCTGCCACCCACAGCTCCTACCAAAGCCTGCCTATGCTCCCTGGTATGCTTCGGCACGCAAAAGACATCTTTAAGGAGCCGGTCAAAAGTAGGGCAATCACACCAAGGGTGGAAAAAAAGTATAAAGCGCCTCCTACAGACCCTATTTTCATAACTTCGCAGCTTCCACCAGATTCTGTCGTTGTAGGAGCAGCTAGGAAAAGGGCCAACTCCCACACATCTGGGGACGCACCACCCCCAGATAAGGAAAGCCGCAAGTTCGATGCAGCTGGAAAGAGAGTCGCAGCACAAGCTGCAAACCAGTGGCGCATCGCTAACTCACAGGCACTTCTTGCGCGCTATGATAGAGCCCATTGGGATGAGATGCAACATCTCATTGAACATCTACCCAAAGACCTACAAAAGAGGGCAAAGCAAGTGGTTGAAGAAGGACAGAACATTTCAAACAACCAGATACGCTCCTCCATGGACGCAGCAGACACAGCTGCAAGAACAATAAATACATCTGTGACCATCAGAAGGCATGCATGGCTACGAACGTCTGGGTTTAAACCAGAGATTCAGCAGGCAGTTCTCAATATGCCATTCAACGAAAAAGAACTGTTCGGTCCAGAAGTGGACACGGCGATTGAGAAACTTAAAAAGGACACGGACACTGCTAAAGCCATGGGCGCACTCTACTCCCCGCAGAGCAGAGGAAATTACAGCACCTTCCGCAAAACACCCTTTAGAGGGGGGTTTCGGGATCAGGCCACACAAGCCAGCACCTCACAGGCAACACCATCCAGTTACCAGGGACAGTACAGGGGAGGCTTTCGGGCCAATATAGAGGAGGGCAATTCCCTAGGAATAGGGGAAAATTTCAAAGCTCCAAAACCCCTACAACTAAGCAGTGACTCACATGTCACTCACCCCCTCCACACAACACCAGTGGGGGGAAGAATAGGTCATTATTACAAAGCATGGGAGGAAATCACTACAGACACTTGGGTTCTAGCAATTATCCAAAATGGTTATTGCATAGAATTTCTACAATTCCCTCCAAACATACCACCAAGAGCACAAAATTTATCAAAACATCATTCCGAGCTCCTGGAGATAGAAGTTCAAGCACTATTGCAAAAGAACGCAATCGAGTTAGTACCAAACACACAAATAAACACAGGAGTTTATTCACTGTACTTCTTAATACCAAAGAAGGACAAAACGCTAAGACCAATCCTAGACCTAAGAATACTAAACACATACATCAAATCAGACCACTTTCACATGGTCACACTACAAGAAGTGTTACCGTTGCTGAAACTACATGACAACATTAGACCTCAAAGACGCGTATTTCCATATACCAATACATCCATCGCACAGGAAATACCTAAGGTTTGTATTCAAAGGAATACACTACCAATTCAAGGTACTGCGTTTCGGTTTAACAACCGCACCAAGAGTCTTTACCAAATGTCTAGCAGTAGTCGCTGCACACATCAGAAGGCAGCAAATACATGTATTCCCGTATCTAGATGACTGGCTAATCAAGACCCATTCGTTAATAACGTGCTCACACCACACAAATCAAATCATACAAACCCTCTACAAACTAGGGTTCACAGTCAACTTCGCAAAATCCAACATTCTGCCGCGCAAGGTACAACAATACCTAGGAGCCATAATAAACACAACAATAGGAGTAGCCCACTCCAAGTCCACAAAGAATTCAAAATTTCAACAACATCATACAACGCATGTATCCAACACAGAAAATACAAGCAAAGATGATATTACAACTCCTAGGCATGATGTCTTCATGCATAGCCATTGTCCCAAACGCAAGACTGCACATGAGGCCCTTACAACAGTGCCTAGCATCTCAGTGGTCACAAGCACAGGGTCACCTTACAGATCTGGTGTTAATAGACCGCCAAACTTACCTCTCGCTTCTATGGTGGAACAATATACATTTAAACAAAGGGCGGCCTTTCCAAGACCCAGTGCCACAATACGTAATAACAACAGATGCTTCCATGACAGGGTGGGGAGCACACCTCGATCAACACAGCATACAAGGACAATGGAACGTACATCAAACAAAACTGCATATAAATCACCTAGAACTGCTAGCAGTTTTTCAAGCACTAAAGGCTTTTCAACCAATAATAGTTCACAAATACATTCTCGTCAAAACAGACAACATGACAACAATGTATTATCTAAACAAACAAGGGGGGACGCACTCAACGCAATTGAGCCTGCTGGCACAAAAGATATGGCGTTGGGCAATTCACAACCAAATTCGCCTAATAGCACAATTTATCCCAGAAATTCAGAATCAACTCGCAGACAATCTCTCTCGAGATCACCAACAGGTCCACGAATGGGAAATTCACCCCCAAATTCTGAACACTTACTTCACGCTCTGGGGAACACCTCAAATAGACTTGTTTGCGACAAAAGAGAACGCAAAATGCCAAAACTTCGCATCCAGATACCCACACAGGCAGTCCCACGGCAATGCCCTATGGATCAACTGGTCAGGGATATTTGCCTACGCTTTTCCTCCTCTCCCTCTCCTTCCTTATCTGGTAAACAAACTCAGTCAAAACAAACTCAAACTCATATTAATAGCACCAACTTGGGCAAGGCAACCCTGGTACACAACGCTGCTAGACCTATCAGTAGTACCCCACATCAAACTGCCCAACAGGCCGGATCTGTTGACACAACACAACCAAACGATCAGACACCCAGATCCAGCATCGCTGAATCTAGCAATCTGGCTCCTGAAATCCTAGAATTCGGACACTTACAACTTACCCAAGAATGTATGGAAGTCATAAAGCAAGCCAGAAGGCCATCCACCAGGCACTGCTATGCCAGTAAATGGAAGAGGTTTGTTTGCTACTGCCATATTAATCAAATCCAACCATTACACGCAACCCCAAAACATGTAGTGGGTTACTTGCTTCACTTACAAAAATCTAACCTAGCTTTCTCTTCCATTAAAATACACCTTGCAGCAATATCTGCATACCTGCAGCCTACCTATTCAACTTCCCTATATAGGATACCAGTCATTAAAGCATTCATGGAGGGCCTTAAAAGAATTATTCCACCAAGAACACCACCTGTTCCTTCATGGAACCTAAATGTTGTCTTAACTAGACTTATGGGTCCACCTTTTGAACCCATGCACTCCTGCGAAATACAGTTCCTAACATGGAAGGTTGCATTTCTCATCGCCATTACCTCTCTAAGAAGAGTAAGCGAGATTCAGGCGTTTACAATACAAGAACCTTTTATACAACTACACAAAAATAAGGTCGTCCTAAGGACTAATCCTAAATTTCTACCAAAAGTTATTTCACCGTTCCATCTAAATCAAACAGTGGAACTTCCAGTGTTCTTCCCACAGCCAGATTCCGTAGCTGAGAGGGCACTACATACTTTAGATGTCAAAAGAGCATTAATGTATTACATTGACAGAACAAAGAGCATCAGGAAAACTAAACAGCTATTTATTGCATTCCAAAAACCTCATGCAGGAAACCCAATATCAAAACAAGGTATAGCCAGATGGATAGTTAAATGCATCCAAATCTGCTACCTTAAAGCTAAACGACAACTGCCCATTACACCAAGGGCACACTCAACCAGAAAGAAAGGTGCTACCATGGCCTTTCTAGGAAACATCCCAATGCAAGAAATATGTAAGGCAGCCACATGGTCTACGCCTCACACATTCACCAAGCACTACTGTGTAGACGAGTTATCCGCACAACAAGCCACAGTAGGTCAAGCCGTATTAAGAACATTGTTTCAGACTACTCCCACTCCTACAGGCTGAGCCACCGCTTTGGGGAGATAACTGCTTACTAGTCTATGCAAAACATGCGTATCTACAGCGACAGATGCCATCGAACTGAAAATGTCACTTACCCAGTGTACATCTGTTCGTGGCATCAGTCGCTGTAGATTCGCATGTGCCCACCCGCCTCCCCGGGAGCCTGTAGCAGTTCGGAAGGTACCTTCAACTATTTGTATATATATTATTTTAACCTTAAATAGGTACATACTTAGTCACTCCATTGCATGGGCACTATTACTACAATACAACTCCTACCTCACCCTCTGCGGGGAAAAACAATCGAAGATGGAGTCGACGCCCATGCGCAATGGAGACAAAAGGAGGAGTCACTCGGTCCCGTGACTCGAAAGACTTCTTCGAAGAAAAACAACTTGTAACACTCCGACCCAACACTAGATGGCGAGCTATGCAAAACATGCGAATCTACAGCGACTGATGCCACGAACAGATGTACACTGGGTAAGTGACATTTTCAATCTATAATAATATATATAGATATAGATAAACAAAAAATAAATATATATGTATACAAGAAAAAAAAAAAATGTACTCCCTTGTAAGCTTTACTGTCTCCCCATCACCCTATGTTTCTATCAATCTATCCTCCATCCCCACTCTGACTCATCCCAAGCTCACTCTACTACTTTCATCTCCAAAATAACCCTGCCTAAGCTCTTTCCTCCTCTACCGCATCTAACTCACCCCAAACCTCAGTTTACTACCATGATCTCCCAAACAACCCTACTAAATTCTCCCTCATTTATCTCACCTTTGACTCATCCAAAACCCCTCCGGCTACTATCATCTCCCTAACCCTTTCCACAGACTCTTTCCTCATCATCTCTCCTTAACTAATCCCAAGCCTCATCCTATTACTATAAACTCCCAACTAACACTTTTGGATTCTTCTCTCCTCTATCCCTCCATTACGCTAGTCAATCCAAGTAACAAACTCACATATCCTCTGCTCAAATAAACTCATAATAATACTAATACTGTACTCGTATTTCCCTATACTAATCCACCACTAATTCCTTTTGGGTTCCAGTGTAGCGTGCTACTCTCCGAAAAGCGCTTAGACGCCTCGTCAGGCGTAGTAAGCGATTTATAAATACTATTACAATACAATATTTTGCCCATGCTGCCCCTCTGCCGGTGCTGGTGAAGCCTGTGGTGGACCAATGGATCCTCCCTGGCGCTGCACACGACATAGGACAAGGGAGAGCCCGGAACGAGAGAAGCCGAGGCAAAATTGTGGCCGAGGGGATAGAGGAGCCCTGCCACAACCCTGTCGAACGGAGAGCCCTTAGGTAGCTGGGACACCTTCTGTGTAATCGCTCCCTTCCCCTACAGATCCCTTGGAGGGACAGTGCTAGCTAGCTGTGGCCTGTGGCCAGGAAGCAGCCTCAGACACGAGGTGGAGGGGGCGACCCGGCCGTGGCGCTTGAGTTGGAGCCCCCTGAGGAATTTTGAGCGGCGCACGGCCTCCCCATACTGACCTGCGAGACGCTGCAGGACTGACACTGCCCTTGCTCGACCTGGGAGGCTGCTGGAGTCCTAATTGACCACAGTGGCACCAAACCTTGATGCTAGAGTGGGCCGACACATCTGTGGGCCAGGCCTTTTTGTAACTTACTCCCAGCAGCCCTCTCTTCTGTCACAAGGTATGGGCACAGCAGCCGGTACAAAGGCCAACCCTTCTGCCAGCACAGGGGGGGGGAGCCTTGCTAAATCATCAGTCCCTTGCATGTGGTGCTGCTCTGCCTGGGCCACTTGTTTCCCAGAATCTGCTCCTCTCGAGGCCGGGGTTTGACCAAGCTGCGAAAACTTCTTCTACTACCTGGTGTCTGACTGGGGATCCCAGTGCCACACCTACTTGGCTCTCTCAAAACTGGAGTTGCTCTTCCCGGTGTACAAGGAGCAGGCCTAAGGGGCCCAACCAGTTGGAGTCCCTGTTGCCGGGTCCATAACTAACCACAGACTCACTGTTGATATCCCCACCCCCCAGCATAACGCCCACCCTGGCAGTTCGTCGGCCTCCTCCCACATCATTCTTGAAATGTCACCGACCCTGAAGGCGACAACGGCATTTTGATGAGTGAGTGACATTGAGACGGGAATGCCGTGTTTGCCATCTTTGACGGGAGGCCGAGGACTGCCCGGATCAATTGATTGGGGAGCTCAGCCTAGATGGTGAGAGGAGGAAGAGGTGGCAGCGGCTGGGGAAGAGAGTCTCAGGCTGCTCACTGACTGTACGTGGTGCTCTGGGCAAGCGGTTTGGAGACCCAAGCTTCTTGGAGCGCCCTGACATGGACTCTCCCTCATCCCAGGACCACGCTTGCAACTACAGATTGTCTATGGGTTCTCCCTCCCTTGACCCCGCCAGTGAAGACTAACTGTGGTGCCCACCGAGGTGCAGACCCCCTCCCCAGTCAACTGTGTGGTTTACTCTTGAGAATACCCATTTCATCTTGGGAATGGGTCATGAGAAGTCCTTACATTCCAAAACCACCCAAACTAAAATGGACCAGAATACCACATCTACAGTGGGCGGAGATGATGCAGGGGGTGGGTGGGGCAGATCCAGGGGTCCAGAGAGGCGGAGTCCAACATTATTGGGATCCAAGTAGACCTCTCACTTTTGCGATGGGACCTCCGACGAGTGGTCGAGAGGGTCACTGAAGCCCAGATACGAATATCTGCAAACGAGGATGAAGTCACAATTCTCAAGAGGCAGATCTCCAAATTAGTTTCTAAAGTGGCAATACTGGACGATGAAGTGGAAGTGCTCCAGCTGAAATAATCAATTCTTCATTGGCCTACCAGAAGGTGTTGAAAGGCTAGTATGGACGACCATTTGAAAATATGGTTCCACACCCAGGTGCTGGCAGTCAGTCTATCCCGGTGTTTTGTCATGGAATGAGCACACCGAGCCTTTGTCAAGAAACCCCTACCAGGTGGCTCCTCCCCGTTGAGTAGTATCCTGCATCCTCAGTCATTGAGACTGCAATGCCATCCTGCGAGAGGCCTGATCTTGCCCAGACCTAAGATACGCTGATGCCAAAATCTTGTTTTTTCCCCAGACTACACAAGAGCTGTTCAACGTTGTCACTCATTCAAGGAAGTAAAACAGAAACTTTGGGCGCTTAAGAGAAATATGCTCCTCTTCCCTGCCTGACTTAAAACCATTTATGCCTCATCCACTTACTACTTTGATACCCCCAAGCAGGCCTGGAAAAAGGACCACGGAGTGACGGCCCTTGCGCCAGATGGGCCTAGCAGACATGGATGTGCGTGAGGCGGTGAGACTCCCTCTGCCATGTCCTGTTTGGGAGCCGTGCAAGCGTCGCCATGGATCCCGGAAAACACGACTGGCTCGGGAGGAGCAAGAGACATCAATGAGCCCCCCATCAGACCAAACCATACTCCCAGTGGCCATGAGGCTTCCCTATCTGCCCAACGATCTTTAAATCTCTTGAAAGGTCATTTAAAACAATATCCTAACTGTCCACGGGACAGGGATGGACCTGTCTGAATCCTTCTGCTGAAGTCCTGCCATAAGCTCTGGATTCTTAAAACATATGTGGCCACACGACAAAGGCAGGGGTGATCGAATCAAACTGACCACGTTGGGGTCCTCTCTGGACCGCCTTGCTCTCCCAGAAATGTTAGATTATATAGGCTGTCAGGAACACCATCCTTTTATAGGCGAAGGGGGCTTTACCACCTTTCCCTTGTTACCCAACAAGTATACCTGGATATGTTATTTTATAAGGGAAACAGATGATTCAAGGGAGGAAGCATGGGGAGGAGGGTGTTGTGGAGAGGGTATGTTAATTTACTTCCTAAGTTCTTCGTTTTACTTTATATCAAAGGTTCTTTTAGGACTTAAGTACATACAGGCACACTATTCCTTCACCCTACTTTATAATGAGTGTTCTGAATGGCACCAAGTGATACACACTACTACTCTCCTCACTACACTAACTGCTGGATGAGACGTGATGTCGTGAGCCTCCTCCACCTGCACTACTACAAATGACCGCACTACCAATATGCAACCTTCCGAGCCCTCTCTTGGAATGTTAACGGTCTTCCTGATCGTGTGAAATGAACAGCAGTTCTCTCCTTTGTGCATCATCACTCTTCGGATGTCCTACTGCTACAAGAGACTCATCTTCTTGGCAACCGCTGCCCATTCTTGGCACATAAAGGTACTACAGGGTCTACCGTGCCGGGCATGCTAGAGGCTTCAGATGGGTGGCCATACTATTACGAAAGTCTTTCTCTATGGTGGGCTCTGTGACATGAGAGACCCTGTGTGTCGCTTCCTAAACCTCACTGGCAAAGGGACACACCATTAACCTTGAGTAAATATGCCCCTCCAGTAGACTTCCTCCAAGACATTTCTCCGCACTTAGTAAATCTCCCACAGGGCTTGACCGTGATAGGAGGCAACATTAATGTGCTTCTAGCTCCAGAGATGAATAGTTCCAGACCCCCTCGACTCCTCTCTGACGGGGCCTACTCATTTGGAGTATAGGATGTGTGGCGTTCATTGCACACAAGCCAAAAGCAATACATATGCACCTCTGCAGCCCAAAACACCCAATTATGTATAGATTTGATTTATATACAGACATTAGACTGCTGTTGTCACTCAGATCCGAATTTTGCCGAGGGGTATTTGATTATGCCCCAGTCATTCGTTGTGTAGATAACCCCTCCCCACCCCACCCCCCCTCAGTTGGACTACTCCCACTGTTGCGTCTCAGTGCCTGATACCTGCAAAACAAAACATACACCCTCGATCTTGGTGTGGAACTTCATAACTACGTCACCAAAATGAAGGCTCGGCCTCCTCTGCTGGCACCGTTTAAGCTGCCAGTAAGGCGACCCTGCGAGGTTTTGCCAAAAGCCATCTATGGGTCCGGGAAGGCACCCGCTTCTTTCAGATTACTCAGTTGCAGCCTCACACTCTTCATATGGAGTCCGAAATCATTAAAGATCCAAGCGAAAACACGAACTGTAAATTTTATCTTGTAAGAAGCGAACTGCGTTGCCAGTCATTTGAAGCAGCTAAACATATAAGGAGAGCCACAATGTATTTCTTGGGATACAAGAATGGGAAGCTTCTTTACTGGCTTGCTTGCACCAGACTACCAGGATTGTGCCTGAAATCATTGATGACGACGGCATCAAACCACCCACATTGCCAGAAATAGAGTAGCCATTTGCCCATTATTACTGTAATCTCTACATATCCATACATAAAGAACATGCAGACTATTCTGTGCAATTCCTCATGTACATGCCTCTTCCCAGGTGTAGGAAAATAACCTCTTTCTTGCTTGGTTACTCCCCCACTTTTGGACTGTTTATCAGTGTGTTTGGCTGTGTCTACTGGGATCCTGCTAACCAGGACCCCAGTAGTTATGCTAGATCTCTTAAATGTAGTTGTTGGTAACTTTTACCACTGTATTTTATCCCACAATTGGCACACTGATGCCCCCTTATAAGTCTCTAGTACATGGTACCTAGGTACCCAGAGCATTGGGGTTCCGGGGATCCCTATGAGCTGCAGCATATATTTTGCCACCCATAGGGAGCCCAAGCAAAGGCTTCTGCAGCACTGCCTTTGCAGCCTGCATGAAAAGATGCAAGCACCCTTTCACTGCCATTTTCCACTATAAGACACCCCTATGGCAGGCCTTCCAGCCCAGAGGGCCGGGTGCAAAGTACCTGTGTGTGAGGGCACCCCTGCACTAGCAGAGGTGCCCCCATGAACTCCAGGCCCATTTTCCCAGACTTTGTGAGTGTGGGGACGCCATTTTATGCATTTACTGGACATAGGCCAATACCTATGTCCAGCTACATAATCATATGCATGTTTGGTATCAAACATGTTCAAATCATACCCCAAGGCTTTTGCAGGCATTGGTTGTATGATTCCATGCACTCTGGGGGCTTCTTAGAGGACCGTCAGTATTGCCATTTCAACCTTCCAAGGGTTTCTGGGCAGCCCAAGCTGCTTCCACCTCCCAGACAGGTTTCTGCCCTCCTGTTGCTTGAACAGCTCAAGTCCAGGAAGGCAGAACAAAGGATTTCCTTTGGGAGAGGGGTGTTGTTACAGCCTCTTCCTTTGGAAATAGATGTTACAGGATTGGGAGGGGTAGCCTCCCCAATCCACTGGAAATGCTTTGAAGGGTACATTTGGTGCCCTCCTTGCATAAACCAGTCTACAACAGTACAGGGAGTCCCCTTCCCCCCCCACCCGATACATATTCTGGAGCGAAACTTTACAAAAGAAAGTGGAGTGACCACTCCCCTGTCCATCACCACCCCAAGCGTGGTGCTCAGAGCTTCTCCAGTGGGTCCCTGGGTTTTGCCATCTTGAATTCAAGGTTGACAGGGAACTCTGGGAGCATTGGAGTGACTAGTGCCACTAGGTGATGTCTGAGCCCCCTCCTTGTAGGTGGTCACCCTGCTAGGTGACCAATCCCTGTTTCAGGGCTATTTAGGGTCTCTCTTGGGTGGTTCCTCAGATTTGGATTGAAAGATTCCAGCAGGAATCCTCTGCAACCTCCACTTCGACTTCTGACCGAAGATACTGCATCTGGACTCTTCAGGACCCCATAAGCAGCAACAAAGAAGCAAGACACCTTCTGCAACATTGTATCTCCAGCTCCTTCCAGCAACTCTAACATTTCCCCTGTCGTGCATCCTCTGAGGACAAGTCTGTCTTCAGCTTGCATAAGAAGGAATATCCCTTTGGGTGAGGGAGTCGCACTCCTGCTTCTACAGGCACCAACTGTGACAATGACCTGCTGCGTGGATCCCCACTCCTGCTGAGCTGCATGGATCCTGCATCATGGATGATGGACTGCAGTGGTCCCGACGGTCCTCTCTTCCAACTGTCCAACTTTGGTGGAGGTAAGTCCTCACCTGCCCACGCAGGACAGTATCCCTGTGCACCGCGTCCTTTGCAGCTGCCAAGGCTTGTTGGCGCCCTTCCTCCAAGATCTTCAGGCATCCTGAAGCTCGAGCCCCCAGCACTCCTTCCTGCAACGCTTAGCTTCCTGAGTGGTTCTCTGGCGGCATGGTAGCCTTTCTCGTAGTGTTGCATGGGCCTCTTATGTGACTCTCCTGTCCCCGTCCTGTGGGAATCCTGTGGGTGTGTCCTTGTCTTCTGTGGGCTCTCTGTGTGTTGCTGAGGGCCCACTCTGACTCACCCTCCTGGGTAGAGTCCACCTGGTTCTTCCTGGTCCCCGGCAGCTCTAGTTTCCGCTAACGCAAGCTTTGCTTGTGCTAAGGTTTGTTGGCAAAACCAGAAGACGCAAACCCGACTGCAATTCTCTTTTTGCCGTGGGACGTCACTTGCATCCTCCAGGAACCAGACTTTGTTTTCTTGGGTGCGGTGCTGACTCTTCTTCCTCACCGGTGGTTCACCATTTGCACCTTCATCCTGGTGGGTAGGGGCTCCTGCCCTTCCTGGACTCTGCTGTTCTTCTTGGGCTTGGTACCCTTTTTCCACAGGTCTTCTTGTCCAGGAATCCACTGTTGGTGTCCTGCAGTCTCTTCTGGGCTTTGCATAATTCTTTTCTCTGTGTTATCAGAGGAATATACAGTGATTTACTCCTGCTTTACTGGTTGCTGGGGTGGGTTGTGGTACTTAACTTTGGGCTTTCCTAGTACTCCCAGCTCCCCTCTACACACTACACTTACCTAGGTGGGGGACCGACTTTAGCATTCCACTTTCTTAGTATAGGATTTGTGCTGCCCCAGGGCAATTTCTAACTATTGTGATTTTCACTATTTGCACTGTTTTCTAACTGTTTGTAAGCATATTTCTGCATACTAGTGTATATAATTGGGGTATTACTTACCTCCTAAGGGAGTATAGTCTCTCTGGTATTTTTGTTATTTGCGTCCCCTAAATAAAGTGCCTTTATTTTTGTAACAGAGTGTTTTCTTTCATGTGTGTAAGTACTAAGTGTGACTATAGTGATGTTGCATGAGCTTTGCATGTCTCCTAGATAAGCCTTGGCTGCTCATCCACAGTTACGTCTAGAGAGCCTGGCTTCTAGACACTGACTAATCTAATAAGGGATACTTGGACCTAGTATAAGGTGTAAGTACCGCCGGTACCCACCAAACACCAAGCCAGCCTCCTGCACCATGCTATCCCAGAAAAATCAGACATTAGATGAACATCTCACTGGCACAGAAATAGCCTCAGCCTTATCTGCAATGGCCTCTGGGAAGACCCCCAGTCCTTGCGGCTTTCCAACTGAGTATTACAGTGCCTTCAGAGAGTTTCTCGTACCCAGACTGTTAGCTCTCTGTAAGGAAGTGGAACAAAAAGGCACTATCCCACCTGAGCTATATACTGCAGCAATTGTGGTGATACCAAAATCACAGGCTTCCCCTTGCTCAGCTTATCGTTCTATTACCTTTTTTTAGCTGTGAGGTTAAAATATTTGACGCTCTATTAGCCACTCTCCAAAGTGTCCTTCCCACTCTTATACACCCTTCATGCTGGCATGGAGTACAAGACTCTGCATCCGATGCCTTCACTTGGCCCTCGCCCACCGACACCGCCCCAACGCTGATATAGCATTACTTTTTCTCGATTTTGAGAAGGCTTTAGACATGGTGGAATGGGGCTATCTGAGGGTAGTTGATGTGCACTGGGCTGGGACCTCGCATTGGTAAGCTTGTCCAAACCCTCTATTCTAATCCTACAGCACAGGTGCAAATTACTTGAATCCTATTGTGTGACTCCTTTATCAGACGGGGGAACCAGGCAAGGATTCCCCCTGTGCCCTCTTCTTTCTGCACTCAAAATCGAGCCACTAACACATCTGGTCTGTAGCCACGCTCAAATCCGAGGTTGGAAGTGGGGAGAAGGGATGGAAGATCGTATTGTGTTATATGCACACAACGTCCTCCTCTACCTGGCCACGGTGGCCATCATGGGCCGCCGCTGGCTCCCCATCCTACAATGCTATGAAAAGGCATCGGGTCTTCGAATGAACCCCACTAAACCAATGATGTTGCCCTTGGTCTATACAAGGGATTGTTTTGACTGACAAACCAATATCCCCCTCTGTAGATTTAGCATCAAATATCTGGGCGACTTTACATCCAGAACTCACTTGGAACCTCTGAAGGCCAAACACGGTCTTGCTAAATGACAATCCCTCCCTCTAAATGAAATGAGCCACATAGCTCTCTACAAAATGTTGATTCTGACACAATTTCTCTACGTGTTCCAAAATACTCCTTTCTCCATACCCCAAATGTTGTTTTGGCTCCAAGATAGAATGACAGCCTTGTTCTTGTGGCGAAGTGCGCAGTCTTGACTTGCCCCTAAACCCTGGGTGCGTACCCCATATAAGGGAGGCCTAGGAATGACTAACTTGTAGCTATACTACTTGACCTCCTGTCTTCTCTTAAAACACGCCTGGTTTAATTGTGGTTGGACAGACCCCGCTTACTGCTTAGAGCTGTCCCTTATGGGTTTCTCCCAAATCCTATACATGCTCTATGGATCCCCGAACCCACAAAACACCGCCCCATCACCAAAATAGTCCTGTCCACCTGGAGAGCTGCCTTACAACACCTTCAGTTGATGAATAAACTAGCACAACAAACTCCTGTTTGGCATGGGACTTAACTCAGGAAATCCATGAAGCTACAGGATTTTGAAAAATGGGACCTCATTTGGTAGTCGCAACTGGAAGACGTCTGGTCGGGAACGCACATGTCATTTCAAGACCTCGAACACGATTATGCACTCACCACCACACAATTTTATAAATATCTGCAACTGCCGAAGGCCCTCCTCTCTCATCCCATGCACTGAGCCCCTTCCGGAATTCAATCCCCCTAGAAGCCAAACTCCCTTTGGGCGCATTGGGCAAGGGAAAGATGTCTCTAAACTACCATACACTTACATAAATATCCCTGATGGTCTTAACCACCTAAGGGCCTGCTGGGAGGACTGGATGGGGCCCTGTGAGGAGGACAATTGGAGGGATGCTTTGATGGCACCCAGAACCCTCACTATCACCTCATGTTTGCAACTGATTCAATCTTAAAATCTACATGGTGCTTACCTCTCACCATTGAGACTGCACGATACGTGTCTTCTCTCAAAGCTCTGTTGCCCCTGGTGTGACGCCACCCCAACCAATTTGTTCCACAGGGTGTGGGTATGCCCCCAGATATTGGTCTGCCATAACAACGGAACTCACCGAGACACTGGGATGGGAGGTTCCACTATCACCTGTTTTGATTCTGGTGGGGATTCAGGCGGGTGTGGGAGGCACAAAAGCCAACAAGATGCTTCTGGGAACGGCCCTCTTAATCACCAAGCGAGACATTGCTGCCCTTTGGAAGACTCATGCTTCTCCCACTCAGAGTAGTGGGAAGGAGTGGATTGGTGTGCCCAGCAGGGGAAGCTGGTCCAGGAGGCCAGGGGTTGCCCCTAGTTGTGTGTGTGGGAAATGGCTGGGGCAAATTCCATAGGCCCATTTGTTGATGGTGGGGTGAGCGATCTAGAACTTGTAGGTGTTCTCTGGTGAATATGCTTTAAATTACGTAATGAACAGCATCAATGTGTGCAGTATATGGCCTCTATATTTCACTGTTTATTTGTTAAAAACTTAATGAAAATTTGTTCTAAAAAATCTTTGAAGATGGATAATTGTAATTTTTTTTTTTTTTTAAAGCGATGAGACTGAGTTATACGATTGGCAAGTAGACGAACGTTCCATATCCCTGCCACACTTCTGAAGCGGCCTTTTGAGAATATTGTTCTTGCTTGAAAGATGGAGGCCTCGATAGAAAGGATTCTGCATTCTTTGATTCTGTCTCTGCAGTAGAATGTTTCAATGTATCTGTTCAGTAGAAGGAAGGAAGCTTTGTGATTCTTGCAGGCAGTCTTCAATTGAGCTCTATCTTTGATAGGGAGTCATTGCATAGTTAGCAGGACTGGAGTGACGTGATCAGATTTCCTGTGGCCTGTTACAAAGCGTGCTACAGTGCTCAGTTCTGCTCTTGTCATGAGGACCTCTTGGACTTGTGTTGGTCACCCCTATTTTAGCTTCATTTTATATTTTGTTTGTTTTAGCGAAGTTGTTAGCAATGACATTTGTAGGAACGGAACCTCTTTTTGACATGGTTACCCCCAATATTTGCATGCTATCAGTATGCTTAGACTGTTTTCACTGGGACCTGGTAACCAGGACCCCAGTGATTGTGCTCTCTCCCTCTAAATTTGGTTGCCTAGGACTTTACATACCCCACAATTGACATACTGGTGCCACCCATGGGAGCCCATGCAAAATGTGTCTGCAGGCCTGGCGTTGCAGCCGGTATGAAAAGGTGCATGCATCCTTTCACCACAGATCACAGCACCAGGTCACTGTAAGTCACCCCTATGGTAGGCCCTTGTAGCCCAGAGGGCAGGGTGCCAGTCGCTGTGTGTGAGGGCACCCCTACATGAGCAGAGGTGCCCCTACGAACTCCAGTTCCATTGCACTGGACTTCAGAAGTTTGGGTGAGCCATTTTACCCCTGTACTCGACACAGGTCACTGCCTGTGTCCAGCTACATAATGGTAACTCCAAACCTGGGCATGTTTGGTATCATCCATCTCAGAATCATACCCCAATACTGTTGGCAGTATTGGTTGTATGATTACATGCATTGTGGGGCCTCCTTAGAGTATTGCTCCTACCTGTCTTCCAGGGTTTTCCGGGCAGCCCATGCTGCTGCCACCTCTCAGACCGGTTTTTGCCCTCCTGCTGCTTGACCAGCTCAGGCAGGGTAGGACAGAATAAAGGATTTCCTGGGAGGTAATACCCTCTCCCTTGGAAATAGGTGTTGTATGGCTTGGGAGATGTAGCCTCCCCAAGCCACTGGTATGCTTTGAAGGGCACATTTGGTGCCCTCCTTGCATAAACCGGTCTGCACCAGTCTTGGGACCCCCGGTCCCTGCTCTGGAACAAAACTGGACAAAGGAAAGGGGAATGGCTACTCCCCTGTCCATCACCACCCTAGGTGTGGTGCACATAGCTCCTCCAGGTGGCCACTCGATACTGCCATCTTGAATCCAAGGTGAGCAGGGGCCCCTGGGAGCATCTGAGTGGCCAGGTCAGATGGGTGACATCACAGCCCCCTCCTGAATGGTGGGGCCAGTCCCTCTTCCTGGGCTATTTATCATCTCCCTCTTGGGTGGGTGCTCAGATTTGAGATGCAGGATTCTAGCAGGACTCCTCAGTGTCGTTTACATAATCTTCTGGCCACTGGGACTGCCCCTGGACCTTCAGGAACCAACAATCTGCAGCTTCAGCGATGACTCTTCTCTGCAACATTGTTTCTCCAGCTCTTTCCAGCAACTGCAACATTTCCCCAACTGTGCATCCTCTAAGGGAGACGAGTCCTCAGCCTACACAAGAAGTAAGAAGGACTCTCCCTTGGAGTGAAGGAGTCACTCCCCTGTATCTGCAGATACCAACTGTAACGACGACCGGCCGCGTGGATCTGCTCTCTTCCGGAACTGCGTGGATCCTTCATCACAAGTGGTGGTCTGGAGTGGTTCCCTTGCTCCTCTGTGCTAGCGCTCCAGCTTGGGAAATGATAAGCCCTTGTCTATTCTTGAAGGATGGTACCACTGTGCACTGCTCCTCCTCCAAGGGATTTTCAGGCTTTTTGTAGTCCTGGCCTCCAGCACTCCTTCTGCAAACCACAGTCTCCTGCCTGCTGCTCCAGCGATGTGGGACTCCTCTTCAGGTGTTCTGGGTGGGCCTCACTGCCCCTCCTGTGCCTGCTGCCTGTGGGGGCTGCCTTCTATTCTTATGACTCTCCCAGCTGTTGAGTCCCCCAGGACTCCCTTCCTTGGTCGGGTCCCCTGGACCTTGCTGATCCTCTTCAGCCTTTCAAACCACCTTCTCAGTGTCTTGCATTTGCCAAGGCTTATTGGTGGTTTTCCCTCACCACTGACCAACTGCATCCCGACCGCCGACATGGGATCACTTATGGAATTCCTCTTCAGCTCCTGTGCTGCACTGCTGACCTTCTTTGTTCACCTTCAGCCTGGTCCTGCATCCACAGAAGTGCCCTGTCACAACTGACTTGGTCCCCTTCCTTTGCAAGTCCTCTCGTGTCAGGATACACCTTTGGGGTCTTCCAGACTTGGTTGGGTCTTGCATAATCCTTATTTTAGAGTCCTACTGGTTTTGGGGAAAACCAGGTTCTTAACTCTGCTCTCCTGGCCGCTGATGGTCATTCTGGTACTCACCTCTTGGGGTTCCTAGTTCCCCCAGCTTCCTTCTACAAACCCCACTTCCGCCGGTGGGGGGCTGCCTTTCATGGTCCATTTTTTTAGTATATGGTTTTCCCCTACTTCTAATTGCTAATGTGTATATAATAGTGTGTTTACTTACTTACAGTTTGGGGATTGCCTATTCAGTATTCTAGTATTTGTGTTCCTATAATAAAGTACCTTTATTTTTGTAACACTGTGTTGTTCTTTTGTGTGTGCAAGTGCTGTGTGACTATGGTGGTAATGCATAAGCTTTGCATGTCTCTTAAATAAGATTTGGCTGCTCATCCACAGCTACCTGTAGAGAGCCCTGGCTTCCTAGACACAGACTACACTTCACTAATTGGGGATACCTGGCCCTGGTATAAGGTGATGGCACCATTGGTGCTCACCACACACCCGGCCAGCTTCCGACTCAAGGGGGGAAGAACTCAAACACACTGCTGAAGCATAAGGGCCTCCGGTTCCTCACCACACATACTTGGACGTCTGCTGTCATTGAAGAGGATAAACAGTACAAATTGAGCACCAGTATTACAGGCAAATGACGGAACCAGGGAAGGAAGTAAAAAGAGAGGAGCGAGGCGATGGACTAGGCCTACAACGGGAGGCATTCAAGCAGAGTAGGGGGCTGAACAACTGTGGCAGACAACAGGTCAAGGGCGCTGATCTAAGAAAAAGGCTTTGCACTGAGATGCAGAATCCTGGTCAGGCGAGAGAGGATCTGTGACGTCTACCCTAGATTTGAAGTCTTGTACCACTGATGCGAAATGGAGTACTTCCAAATGCCCTGTAGTTCTCCGACTGCAATGCAGTTCCTCAGCTGTCGCTCACACCTCCACCTACTGAGCTTAAGTAAGGGGCCAAGAGATAACACTTCAATTACAAGAGTGAGTGATCTCCCATTTAGCCAAATGAAATGCAAGGTCAAGGAATGTGGCAACTGCTTATTTTTTTTTATTTTTTTCTAGTAAGCTTAAACAGGTCACTAGTGCATATGCTCCTAGTGCCCAGCATGGGGAACCCAGGTAGTGAGGCAGAGACAGCCAGTAATGAGACAGCCTTGGACATGACCAGGACATGCACGAAGACCACATCCTCGCCCAAGCTGCGGCACAGAAAGCACCCGTAAGGCAGAAGAACTGGTTAACCTTTGCAGGGGTGAGATACACCCAGTGCACAATATAAAACTATCAAATTGAACCGCACATTCCAGAGACAGTGGCTGGATAGGCCAGGACTGTGGCCCACTGCGCATCGCAGCATGCCTTCACCAGGTCCTCACTCCACTGGTCGCCGAGCATTAAGTGAGGCGAGCAGGTGTGTGCGCGCAACACTTTGATGAACAATGTAGCTAGATGGAGCCTGTGCCCAGTAGATGTTGGTATTGAAGCACCTTATGGGTGCTTGACTCAGGCTGCAGTGACCCTCTGTATACCTATTATTGAATTGTAGATGAGGGACTGCCTGAAGGGGCGACCAATTTGCTCTCTCAGGCCAGCCAATGAGATGAGTGCAGTGTCCAAGATGAGGTCGCCCTGGGTATGGAGGCCTGCCTAGTGCCAAGGGGGCGATAGCTGCCTTTGTGAGATGCTGTGCCTCCTTTGGGCATACCAAGCAGTGGCAACAAAGGGGCATAATGCACCAGAAGAGGCATGGGTGGGATGTGAGCGCGGGGAAGGGGGTGAAAGAGGTTCAACTGGTGCTCCAATATCTAGGGGGAAGATGTCAGTGTCGATGTTTAATCCAGATTGAGCTGGGCAAACCACACACCATCCACTGCAGTTGAGCAGCGAGATGGTAGTACTCAAAGTTGGAAGTTCCTATCTCACCCCTCTCGGTCAATATGCATAGTTTTGGACCTGAAGCGAGACTGTGTGCATGCCATCTCCTAACGGGATTTCCTAATCCCGTCCCTGATCCCTCAGTTTGAGCTAGGTGCTTCACAGCCAAAGAGAAAGAGTGGAGGTGTTAGCCCTTGCCAGTGCCATGGCTGATGTATATAGGTTCAGAGATATACCTGCCAGTTTTGACTCGTCCCAGCGGTGCAGATTATAGAAGCTTGATAAGCCGAAGCATGTGGGAACCCAGGCCAAATTTGAAGAACATGGCCAAGGAGTTGAATGCCTTCTCTGGGTTGAGCAGACAGCTGGACTGTGGCCAGCAGCCCGGTGCCTGAAGTAGTATCCAGAAGGGGCGGAAGGTTGAGGTGGTGTGGCCCGTCACAAAGCCGTTCTGGACTGTGCACCAACGGTGGGATGGCTGGCGCCAGTCTATCTGCCAGGATTTTCCCAAGAATTTTTGGTCCTCGTTGAGCATTGTTGTGGGTCTGTAGGAATTGAGGTTGGACAGGTTGTGTCCTGGTTTAGGTATGGAGTCAGTCAGAACTTCCCGAAAGGACTGGAGGAGATAGGAGTGCGAGGGCACTTCATCATACAAAGTTTGAAGGCAGGGGAGCAGTAGTGTATATTTTGGTAAAACTCCTGAGGGATCCCATTTTGAGGGTACACAGTTTTCCCTGATGCCAGTGACCAGATGGCCTCCTGGATCTCAACAGGAGGTCATTGCTGCCTTGAGTTCTTACTTCAAGTCGGGGGGTGGGAGACCTGCAACAGGTCCACATCTAAGAAAGCCTCGACAGCCGGGGTCAGCTACTTCCACCACCGGCATGTAGAGGAGTGTATAGTATTGCGTGAAAGCCGCAAGAGTCTCGCTCTTCATATGCAGTTCTGTGGCTGGGGGTGCAGTGATAAACAAAATAGGGCATTGCTGGCTGTCTTGTTCAATTGACCATGCCAGTGGAGCGCAGTTTCTGTCTGCCTCTGAGTGAGTCCGAGTGGAGAGCACAACCTAGTTAAGGCAGCATTGGCGCTCCAGCAGGGCTGTGTGCACCCAATGCCTGGTGCCCACCTGTAGGAAAATGGCTCCCTGTTGCAGTTACCCCCCCACTTTTTGCCTGATATTGATGCTGACTTGACTGAGAAATGTGCTGGGACCCTGCTAACCAGGCCCCAGCACCAGTGTTCTTTCACTAAAAATTTACCGTTATTTCCACAATTGGCACACCCCTGGCACACAGATAAGTCCCTTGTAAAAGGTACCAGTGGTACCAAGGGTCCTGTGACCAGGGAAGGTCCCTAAGGGCTGCAGCATGTGTTGTGCCACCCTAAGGGACCCCTCACCTAATGCATTGCAAAATGTGTGTGTGTTGGTGGGGAGAAAAAGGCAAAGTCGACATGGCATCCCCTTCAGGATGCCATGCACACCTAAATACTGCCTTTGGCATAGGTAAGTCACCCCTCTAGCAGGCCTTACAGCCCTAAAGCAGGGTGTACTATACCACAGTGAAGGCATAGCTGCATGAGCAATACGCCCCTACAGTGTCTAAGTCCATATTTAGACATCGTAAGTACAGTGTGGCCATATTAAGTATATGGGTCTGGGAGTTTGCCAAATACTAACTCCACAGTTCTATGATGGCTACACTGAATACTGGGAAGTTTGGTATCAAACTTCTCAGAATAATAAATCCATACTGATGCCAGTGTTGGATTTATTAGAAAATGCACACACAGGGCATCTTAGAGATCTCCCCTGTAATTTACCCAATCCTTCAGTGCAGGACTGACTCATCAGTGCCAGCCTGCCACTGAGATGAGTTTCTGCCCCCCTGGAGTGAGAGCCTTTGTGCTCACTGAGGCCAGAAACAAAACCTGCACTGGGTGGAGATGCTTCCCACCTCCCCCTGCAGGAACTGTAACACCTAGCAGTGATCCTCAAAGGCTCAGGCTTCATGTTACAATGCCTCAGGGCACTCCAGCTAGTGGAGATGCCCAGCCCCCAATTTTGGTGGCAAGTCCAGAGGAGATAATGAGAAAAACAAGGAGTCACCTACCAGTCAGGACAGCACCTAAGGTGCCCTGAGCTGAGGTGACCCCTGCCTTTAGAAATCCTCCATCTTGGTTTTGGAGGATTCTCCCAATAGGAATAGGGATGTGCCCCCATCCCCTCAGGGAGGAGGCGCAAAGAGGGTGTAGCCACCCTCCAGGACAGTAGCCATTGGCTACTGCCCTCCCAGACCTAAACACACCCCTAAAATTTAAGGGCGATCCTGATCCCAGGATATTAGATTCCTGAAACCTGAAGAAACAAGAAGGACTGCTGACCTACAAGCCTGCAGAGAAGACGGACGACGACAATTGATTTGTCCCCAGCCCTACCGGCCTGTCTCCAACTTCAAAAACCTGCAACCAGCGACGCATCAGACCCGGACCAGCGACCTTTGATGCCTCAAAGGACTGCCCTGGACTAAAGGACCAAGAAACTCCCGTGAGCAGCAGCCCTGCTCAAAACCAGCAACTTCTTTGCAACAAAGAAGCAACTTTCAAAGACTGCACGTTTCCCGCCGAAAGCGTGAGACTTCACACTCTGCACCCGAAGCCCCCGGCTCGAGATCCAAAGAACAAACACACAGGGAGGCCTCCCCGGCGACTGCGGGCCCGTGAGTAGCCAGAGACGACCCCCCTGAACCCCCACAGCGACGCCTGCAGAGAGAATCCAGAGGCTCCCCCTGAACGCGACTGCCTGTAACAAGGGACCCGACACCTGGAACCAGCACTTCACCCGCAGCCCCCAGGACCTGAAGGAGCTGAACCTTAGCGCAGGAGTGACCCCCCGGCGACCCTCTGCCTGCCTGCACCGCTAGAGTGACCCCCGGGACCATCCATTGATTCTTATCTGAAACCAGACGCCTGCTTTGCACACTGCACCCGGCCGCCCCTGTGGGTGTGTTTTATGTGCCTACTTGTGCAATTCCCCCCCCACACCCCCCCACCCCACCCCCAGTGCTCTACAAAACCCCTCTGGTCTGCCCCCGAGGACGCAGGTACTTACCTGCAGGCAGACTGGAACCGGAGCACCCCTGTTCTCCATAGGCGTCTGTGTTTTGGGCACCTCTTTGACCTCTGCACCTGACCGGCCCTGAGCTGCTGGTGTGGTAACTTTGGGGTTGCCTTGAACCCTCAACGGTGGGTTGCCTATGCCCCAGAACTGAGACTTGTAAGTGTTTTACTTACCTCACAAACTAACCTTTACTTACCTCCCCCAGGAACTGTTGATTTTTGCACTGTGTCCACTTTGAAAATAGCTTATTGCCATTTTTACAAAGACTGTATATGATATTGCTTTTATTCAAAGTTCCTAAGTTACCCAAGTAAAGTACCTTGCATTTTAAGTGTTTATTTCAAATCTTGAACCTGTGGTTCTTAAAATAAACTAAGAAAATATATTTTTCTATATGAAAACCTATTGGCCTGGAGTAAGTCTTTGAGTGTGGGTTCTCATTTATTGCCTGTGTGTACAACAAATGCTTTACACTGCTCTCTGATAAGCCTACTGCTCGACCACACTACCACAAAATAGAGCATTAGAATTATCTAACTTTGCCACTATCTTACCTCTAAGGGTAACCCTTGGAATCTGTGCACATTATTTCTTACTTTGAAATAGTATATACAGAGCCAACTTCCTACACCACCCCTGGCCGAGAAGACAGCCATCCCCTCAAGGTGAAGGAGGCCCCTGCAATGTCCCCATCCATTTGCTTTCTCATGCACTTCACATCACTCATACAGTGACCTCTGATAGTGACTATAAATACGCCCCATTCCACAATGCATGACGATGCAGTTGCCAGCATGCTTCAATAAATTTGAGACGGGAGATGCTCAGTCACACTGAGCGCTGCATCCGCTAGTGCCTTCGAGAGGGTTAATGCATGTTGTTTGAATAGGTGGGAATTGCTTTCCCAGCAGACCTGAGTGCACTGAGAGTTGTGATCAGAGTGCATCCTCCCCAGGTAGTCTGTGTGAGTCTCGAACATTACTAGTTTAGTAGAACTGAGAAAGTGCAATCAAGGTTGGTCATGAGGACGTGAGTAAAAGGAGGATACTATGTTCCCTTTGTGGCACTGGGACAATATGCCCACCAGTGATGCAACCAGTTGCTCAGTTGTTTGACATTGAAGTGCGCGGAGACTGAGGAAGCAGAGGGTAGGACCTGTCCAGTAACGTGTCCAAGGTGCTGTGAAAATTCTCACTTAGAAGTTAGATGCCTACTCATCTAACCCCCAATAACTGCCCCAACTCCCGATGGTCTGTCAAGGAAAGCAGGTTGTTCAGAGTTTGAAGTGCAGGTTGTTTTGGGCAAAAACCCTCCAGCGTACTTTCTGCTAAGCACGAATAGCTTTGTGAGTCGACTGCTGAATCAATGGGCACAAACGGAGTCCCCTCTCTAATCCAAATTATGACCCCTCTGGCATAAGAGGAATAATCGCTTGTGAAAACCTGGCCTCTCTAATACCAGTGAAGGTGTGTGGATTCTGCCTAGGTGATATGCATCTGTTGCAGGAGTGTGCTAGGTTTGCCTTGTGGCGGTGCAGGTAAGAGTTTATAGAGTATCACCTGGAAGGGGGGGGAGGTGTATCCCCTTGATGTTCTATGTAATTACATTGTCGTATGCAGCAGGTGTCAGGTTGGGGCTTCGTGACTGCCCCACAAAGGAGACAGAGTTTGGATGTAGAATGCAGGAGCATCTGTGTGTGTGAGACAGTGTGCAGTCTACAACAGTGGAACTGCTGTGAAAATACACTGGCAGAGCACAAACGACACCCCGTCCAAATGTAGCAGAACTTTCTCCAGCATTGGATCTTCCATAGATTCACATGCTTGAATCATCCCCGTTGTCGAGGTGGGAGCCTCACGGTAAATTTAAATACATAAAGCAGTAAGTCAGTAAAAGTAAAACAAGTAGGCCTCATAGGGTATTTTACAGTCTATCCACTTTTTGTGAAAAAGACCCAAACTTCAGCATCAACCAATCAGGATTCAGCCCCTCCCAAACACTCCCAACAGAGGCTGAATTCCCTCAGATTTTCTACCGCACGTCGTGTGAAGGGAGTCTCCCTGAGCTCTGCTCAGTTTTTTTCCTTATTTCTGACTGAAGATTGTTTTCTCTCAGGAAACTAGCTCTACAGCTTTGCCATGTCTGAAAAGACAAAGAAGGGTCTGTTCAGAGACTGTGACAATTGTGGGAAGAAGAGACTGCATGTTGATGACCCCCACAAGAAATGTATCTACTGCCTCCATCCAGACCACAAGGTGAGAGACTGCAAAATCTGTTGCACCTTTAGTCAAAAAACCCTCAAGGACCGTGAGGGTAGACTTCTCTTATGGCTGCAAAAACAGAAAGCCATAGAACATCCTTCCTCAGATGACAGTGAAACATCATCACAGGCTTCTCGCCCTCAGAGAAGGACAGATGAGAGAACTAGAGAGTCCGATGAGCCACCAAGAAAGGTCCCCAAAAAGACAAAACAAGTCTCTACTCAGGCAAAAAAGGTTGTTTCCGACTCAGAGACATGGAAACATTTGCCAAAAAAGGTTCATTCAGAGCCTACTACGCCTTTGCATCAAAAAAGTACTTAAAAAAAGACATCCCTGTCTCTGTCACCTCAAAAAGAGCCAGAAAAAGTCTCTTCAGTGAAAAAACAACCGTCGACGACCACCCCGTCGACGACGGTGTCGACGGTAACGTCTACTACAGTGTCTTCGACGTTTACAACACCGGTCTCGCCGATGATTATGACGTCGACGCCGTTATCGTCGGCGACAATAATTACGGCAACATTTTTCAAGAAAGCTTCGTCGGCAACTACGTCATCGACGGCGGAGGCCTGGGTTCACCAATCGACCAGGGCACTGCCATCTATGAAAAAGGGCCCGTCGACGAAGGGACCATCGACGAAGGACCCGTCGACGAAGACCCCGTAGACGAAGGACCCGTCGACGAAGACACCGTCAATGACGGAACCGTCGACGAGAGAGTCAATGACGAGACACCCGTCGACGGGTGTCTCGTCAACGAGGGAACCGTCGACGAGGGAACAGTCGTCAATCATATCGTCCACAGCACTGACAGTGTATAAGCCATCCACCTACCTGGATACTTCGCTGCACCATTCCTCATATCATCAGGACGACTCCACCAGGTTCTTGCCCCTTTCACTTATTAACATGGGGGACAAGGCGTCTAAAATTCTGCCAATGCATACCTCACCAAGTAAAGTATTGCCATACCCACCACAGCATCTTTTAGATGATGATGACGATGATGCTTCCTCTCAAAACGACGGAATGTTTGGGGCAGCTAGTAGCCCTTCCCAACTCAATGTCAAATGCCAAGAGTTTGAGGAGGAGGATCAGAATTACCAGCCTAGTTATGCCTCAACATCCTATCCACAGGCAGAACAACCATCGCCCCTCGCTATGCCTAGCACACTAGTAGCAGATCTTCAATATATGTTGAATGACTACTATAGAAGGTTTCCACCATCAACTCAGTCCACGCCACCTAGACCTGAGAGCTACCAGACACCTCGGCAACCTCAGGCTACTACTCTTTTGGAAACGCCACAGGCTAGCATACCGGTAACTAGCCAAACTCAGGAAGCCCACCCCTCGTCAGACGACGAAAGGGAAGAGAGTGAGCTAAGAGATTCGGCGGCTAGCGAATAGGATGATTATCTCGTCCCCACACCATCTCCACCGCCAGCAGGCCCGGTAGATTCTCCTCCAGAGGACATAGGGGGTTTCCATAATTTAATTGAGAGGGCGGCAAAACGTTTTGGCCTGGCAATTGTTTCTCATGAAACTGAATGTTTTTTGTACGACTTCAAAGAGCCATCTAAGAGATCAGTAAGATCTATACCCATTGTAGATTTCTTATGGCAGGAGGGTTTGAAGGCAATGAAAAATCCAGCAACAGTGCCTTCACAAATGCCAAGACTGGAGAAAAAGTACAAGGCCCCAGATGATTCTCCGGCCTGTCTAGTCTCGCAGCCAAAACCTGATTCTGTTATATCACAGGCGGCTCAGTGACGTTCCAAAAACCCCTCCGCACCTATAGCGTCTCCCCAAGACAAGGAAGGGAGGAGATTAGACAATATCGGCAAGAAATTCTCCTCTGTTGCAGCGGTCACAGTTAAGGCGGCTAACTCCCTCGCTATCCTGGGAAGGTACGATCGCCAGATGTGGGCAGACATGTCTGCCTTTTTAGATCTACTGCCAGAAGACGTCAAGGTGGAAGCAAAAAAAATCTTGCAGGAGGGAGAAAGAGTCTCCGCGGAGATTATAGACAGCGCAATAGACATTTCTCTCACCTGCTTCAGACAATTAGCGGGCGCAGCAGTCCTGCGCAGGCAAGGATGGCTTAAGGCTACTTCATTCAGACCGGAAGTCCAGAGTCGTGTTCTCGACATGCCTTTGGATGGAGAAAGTTTGTTTGGTAAACATGTCGACGACATGTTGCAAGCTATCAAAACGGATACCGATACGGCAAAATCCCTAGGTACCTTACAATATAAAAAACAGCCTTTTCGTGGAGCAAGAGGTAGAGGAAATTACTCCTTTCGAGGTGGATACCAACAATACAGATCCCAATATCAGTCTTCCTCCACAGGATCACGACATCAGTTCCACCAGCAACAGCAGCATTATAGACTACCACCAGCCGCAGCTTACAAACATCCAGCTAGAGGAAGAGGAGCTGCCCGAGGAAGAGATACGGGCAGGAAGCAATGACCCGCTGGTCATCTCGGCGTCTCCCCACCCACCTACATCGAGGGTCGGAGGTCGCATCACTTCCTATTTCCCCCAATGGAAGGCTATAACATCGGACAGATGGGTACTCGATGTAGTGGCCAGAGGTCATACGCTGGAATTTACACAAACACCACCAATTGTTCCTCCATCCGGCCCACCGCCTCCGAGGATAAACCAACTCCTCAAGGAAGTAAGAGTGATGCTGAGAAAAGGAGCGATAGAACCAGTCCCTTTATCTCAAAAGAACAGAGGATTTTACTCCCGTTTTTTCCTTGTAAAGAAACCCTCAGGAGACTGGCGCCCCATCTTGGACTTGAGAGCACTAAAGAAACAGTCGTTCAGGATGGTAACACTGCAAGATGTCCTGCGTCTGTTAAATGCTGGAGATCGGTTGGCATCCCTAGACCTCCAGGATGCTTATTTTCATATTCCCATATATCGCAGCCATCGCAGCCATCGCAAATTCCTAAGGTTCAGAGTGGGAAGTATGCATCTCCAATTCCGGGTTCTCCCATTCGGTCTCAAATCGGCCCCCAGAATCTTCACAAAGATGTTGGCCCCGGTGGCAGCACATCTCCGCCAGTCAGGTATCCAGGTCTTCCCTTACCTGGACGATTGGCTTATAAAAGCACCCACAAAGTCGCATGTAACAAGTCATATCTCCTATTGCCTTCAATTGTTACACAGCCTGGGGTTTGCAGTCAACTACAAGAAATCCCAAACAGGTATTAGGTTTCTTAGGAGCAATACTGGACACAGTCCGCAACAAAGCGTACCCATCTCACGAGAGAAAACAAAAGTTAACCTCCTTGGCCGACAGGCTCTCCAGAAAAAAGTTTGTTTGTCCGCATCTACAAATCATTGCTCGGGATGATATCTTCATGCATTCCGCTAGTCCCAGATTGCAGGCTCCATATGCGACCCCTGCAAGAGCAATTGGACATACAATGGACCCAGATCAACGGTTCCTTCGAAGACAAGATTCGCATAACGCCTCTAATGAAGAACACCATGAGGTGGTGGGCGACTCTAGCCAATTTATCAAACGGACTGTCATTCCTTCTTCAAACACCAAGTTACATAGTAACAACGGATGCCTCTCTCGAAGGATGGGGTGCACACTGCCAGGACCTGCAAATCAGCGGTACCTGGAATGCGAAAGAGGGTCAACTCCACATCAATTACCTAGAACTCAAGGCAATACACTTAGCTCTAAAAGCTTTCTTGCCAAAAATACAAAATTCAAGCGTCTTAATCAGGACAGACAACACAACCAGCATGTTTTATCTAAACAAGCAAGGAGGCACAAGATCCCTACAACTCTCGCAGCTAGCACAGCAAATCTGGACATGGGCCATCAAGCACAATATTTCACTCAAGGCGGAGCATGTGCCAGGACAAACCAATCTTCTAGCAGACACCCTGAGCAGGACAGTGATTCCTTATCACGAGTGGGAACTAGACCAAAAAACTCTCAACAGCCTTTTTCTATTGTGGGGCAAACCGAACCTAGACCTATTCGCCACTCTCGAGAACAAGAAATGCCAGTTCTACGCAAGTTGGCTTCCCCAAAAAGATTCGTGGGGGAATGCGTTTTCGATGAGATGGTCCGGAGTTTATGCCTACGCTTTTCCTCCGATCCCGCTCATCCCGAGAGTCATCAACAAATTGAAGTCAGAGGGGTGTCACCTTCTGCTAATAGCTCCCAGATGGCCCAGGCAAGTCTGGTACACGGAGCTCCTCATGCTCTCCGAATGACCACATCTACGACTCAGACAGAGTCAGACTCTTTTAACGATGCACCAGGGACAAGTCAGACACCCAGATCCGCCGTCTCTTCATTTGTCGGCTTGGCTCCTGAATACAATGAATACTTGAATCTCAACATTTCCCCGGAGTGTAGAGACATTTTAGCAAAAGCTAGAGCTGACACTACCAACAAAACCTATAAACTTAAATGGAAACGGTTTTGTATATGGTGTGCAGCAGAAGATATACATCCTTTATCCTCTCCTCCAGAACAGGTACTTCCATATCTCCTGCTCCTAGCAAAATCAGGACTTGCATACTCCTCCATTCGAGTACATTTGGCAGCAATCTCCAGATACCGCAGATCACCACACAGAGTCTCATTGTGTTCCACAAGAATTGTCAAGCAATTCATGAAGGGCCTTTTTCAGGTTTTCCCGCCAATTAGAAAACCTCCGCCATTATGGTCCCTGAATGTTGTGTTGATGCAACTCATGAAAGCTCCTTTTGAGCCGATCCACAAAGCTGATCTAAAATTCATTTCCTGGAGAACAGCGTTACTACTGGCTCTTACTTCGGCCAAAAGAGTCAGCGACATTCAAGCTTTCACTGTCAAACAGCCTTTCCTCCAATTCACAAACTCAGGTGTGATCCTGCGAACAAATCCTAAGTTCATCCCGAAAGTTCCCTCAACGTTTCACTTGAATGAACCAGTCATCCTAAAAACCTTTTTTCCAAATCCACAAACAGTAGCCTAAAAGACGCTACATTCCCTTGATATATATATATTTTTTTGATAAAGTAATTTTTATTTTGTAAACAACTGAAATAAATACAGTACAAACATTTAAAACATGATGCCAACGGGCACACTAAACATGGTCAATCCCCGGTTCCAGCGACACGTACTTGAACTTTAATGAAAGGAAAAGCAAGCTGCACACAAATCTACAGGATTGGACTTGATGAATTATGCATTGGTCCGGGAGGGTAGGATAGGCGGGGGATCAGTTTCGATCCTCTGTGATGAGGTTGTTCTTGGTGATATAGGGGAGGCCATTGTAGCTGCTTCCCACCTTCCCCATATCTTATTATATTTATTCGGACAACCTCTGGCCTCATATACCAATTTTTCCCGGGTCGCGCACCAATCCACTCCGCGCTTCCACTTAATCAAGGCAGGAGCCCCGCTGGCCTTCCAATTCGCCACTATATCCCTCTTCGCCACCAGACAAGCCACCCCCAGAAAGATCCTGTCCGGTCTTCTCAACCCAGTGTCTCCCATAATTCCCAGAAGGGAGGACAACAGTGATTTCTCCACATCTACCTGTAGGACACTCGAGACATCGTTTAGAACCGCCCCCCAATAAGTCGCTATGACCGGACAAGCCCAGACCATATGAAAGAAATCGGCAGAGGGATCTAGGCACCGAGGGCAGTCAGCAGAGGATCGGAGGCCCGCTCTGTGGAGTTTAGTAGGTGTCAGATATGCTATATGGAGGTAGTAGGTCTGTATTTGTCGGAATCAAGAGGCCATCGTTAGGGCGCGGGGGGCCATCAGCGCCTCGCCCCAATCTCCCTCTTCTATGGGGCCCACCCATCCCTCCCACTTCTGGCGGAGCAGTTCCAGGGGATGGGCAGTGTTGGCGACCAGGGTGCGGTATATCTGGGAGACACCTCCTTTGCCAAGACTCCCCATTAATGTCTTTACTTCCATCGGACTGTATTCTGGTATGGTGTCCCCCGCCTGTATGTGTGGTTGTAGGGCGTGTCGAAGCTGGAGATATTTATGAAATTGCGTTTTGTTTAGCGAGAAAAGTTTCTGGAGCTCCTCAAAGGATCGCATGTGTGTCCCGTTCCAAATATCGCCTAGTGTTGATATACCAATGGTGTCCCATTTATGGAATCCCTCTAGGCCCGCGACCTCCCTTAAATGTTTCCCATGCCACAGCGGCATCTGTTGAGTGAGTCGTCCCCACCACCCCGACACCCTTTGTGCCGCCCGCCAACCCATAAGGACCACCCTGGTTACATCAGGGGTGTCTCGGGAAATCGGGCCCCCATATAGGGCATCGAAAATCCACGGGTAGCTTAGTGTGTTGAGCTCTAATCGGTATGCCGGGTCCACCCATCCCCCTCCCATCCAATCATTGATCACTTGTAAGTGCATTGCGAGGTGGTAATGGTAAATGTTGGACATGCCCAGTCCCCCATCGTAAACGTCCCTTTGGCAGGTAACGAGTGCCAGCCGCGGACGACCGCTACTCCATATGAACTGGCGTGTCAACGTGTCCAGCACCCGAAACCATCTCTTTGGGATGGGGTGTGGGAAGTTTTGTAAAAGATAAAGAAGTCTGGGGAGGACCATCATCTTATAAAGCGCTATTCTACCTTGGAGATTGAGGGGGAGGGTTCTCCAGCGTTGGAGGTCAGTCCTAATTCTCCTGATTGAAGGTGTAATATTGAGTTCCCATGCTAATTCCGGGAGTAGTGAGACGTATATTCCTCGATATTTGAAGCTGTTTCTTTTCACTGCGATGGTGTGTTGCCAGTCCACGCAGTCTCGAGAGCGGTGGAGGGGGACCAGCAAGGATTTACTATGATTTAGGGTCAGCCCGGAGGCCTCCGTGAAGAGGTTCAATATGTGTAGAACACGAGGGCCGCTCGTGGCTGGGTTGGAAATGTATAGCAGGATGTCATCCGCATAGAGTGCCACCCGGCGCAGACGGGCCATGACCAGCCCTCAATCAGGGGATCCCCGCGTAATAATATCGCCAAAGGTTCAATCATTAAGGCAAAAAGTAGGGGGGATAGAGGGCACCCCTGTCGGGTGTCCCGGTTAATAGGAAACCGGTCAGAAACCACCCCGTTCACCTGTACTCGGGCCGTCGGATTAGAATAAAGCAGTTTTACCAGGCCGCGAAATTTTGCCCCAAGTCCATTTCTTTGCAGCACCTGGTCAAGGTAGGACCAATCTACTGTGTCAAAGGCTTTCTCGAAGTCGAGTAGGAGTAGTGCCAAGGAGTCCCGCGATGTGCTAGGGCCAGGTGCAGCCTTCTAATACAGTGCCTAGTACCACAGGTGGGCATGAAGCCACATTGGTCCGGGTGTACCAGCGAGGGGATGGCCTCCCTCAATCTAGCGGCCAGGATTGAGGACAGTACTTTGATCTCCGTATTCAGGAGAGAAATGGGCCAATATGCCAAACAGTGTGTTGACGGAGGTTGCGTTTTAGGGATTACCACAATGGTGGCTTGATCAATCCCATCCGGAAAGCGACCTAGTTTTTCGGCATCAGTGTACATTTCAAGCAAGTAGGGGCTTAGGATGTCACTACATTTGCTATATAACTCTGTCGGGAATCCGTCTGGCCCTGGAGTTTTGCCCGAAGACAGGCCGGCGATCGCGTTAGTAATCTCTGTGAGATTGAGGGCTTCATCGAGCCTGTTCCTTGTCTCAAGGGAAACTCTGGGGAGGGATATGTAATTTAAGAAGGAGACTCTATCTCGGACTTGGGTCGAGGGTGTTCTGCGTAAAGGCGAGTATAGTAGGAGGCAAAGCTTTGTGCAATTTCGGTTGGTGTTTTGGAAAGGGAGCCTGAGTCTTCCCTAATTTCGGGAATTACTCTGTTTGCTCGGGGGTGGGTTGCCAGCCAATGCAAGAGTTTCCCGTTTTTATCACCCCATCCATATATTCGGGCAGCTGAGGCCCTCCACATATGTTTTGCTGATTCTAGCACTAGGTGTTTTATTTCGTCTCTCACTAAGGTGAGGTGCCTCAAACTGGAGGCTGAGTCAGAGGTCCTGCATTGCCGCTCCAGTCTTAAAGCCTTTGCCTCTAGAGCAGATACTTGGGAGTTCCGGGCACGCTCGCGGACACAGAGAAGATGTTTGGCGTGTCCTCTAAGAGTAGCCTTACACACGGCCCACAGTGTGCCTGGGGACCGAACTGATCCCTGATTCGTTTCAAAGTAGTAATTGAGATGGTTCCTAACCTCGAGGGTGTAGTTGTTGTCTTGTAGATACCAAGCGTTAAGGCGCCACACCGGGCGTCTGGAGGGATCTACCCCCCGAGTCGGACCCTCACTGGTGCGTGGTCAGAAACCCCACGGGGTAGTATATCAGCGCCTGTGACGCTGATAACGTCAAGGGAGGGCAAAAATACGAGGTCAATTCTGGATTGTGTCAGGTGGGCGGCCGATGTGTGGGTGTATTGACGTTCCCTAGGGTGCCAAATTCTCCATATGTCGCAGAGACCCAGGCTTCCAGCCCAGCCCGTAAGACTCGACGCTCGGTTGGATCTGCCCGTGGTAATCTCGCCTGATACGTCTAGACTTGGATCGAGGACAGCATTAAAATCCCCCCTATTAAGGTGGCTCCCTGAGGTAACCCCGCAATTACCTGGCGGAGCGAAGTTAAAAAAACTTCAAACCCCGCCGGAGGGGCGTATACACTCACCAAGTTTAGTGGTGATCCGTGAAGAACTCCCGTGGTCACCACGTATCTGCCTTGTGGGTCAGAGTGCGTGTCCGTAATTACCAAAGGTAGTGAGCGGTGGAGCAGGATAGCTACCCCTCTAGAGCCTCTGGAGAATCCTGCGTGGTAGACTCTTATCATAGCCTCCCCGTGAGAGCATGGGGCACCTAGTTCCAAGGAGATGGGTTTCCTGTAAAAAGACCATGGAGGGGGAGTATCTACGGAGGGAAACTGAATACCGCGGACCTCTTGATTTTATCTAGTAGGCCATTCACATTCCATGAGATGACCTAAATCAATGGGGACCGATTATGGGATGCGTGCTTGCTATATTATGCTGGGTGCCCTTCTGTAAATCTGGGGATGACCGTTTCAGTTGCAACAGTGAAATATTTAGATGACAAAATAAACTTAATAACACAATACTATCTAAGCCCATGTCAAACTTTTTACCCCCCAACCTCCCCCCACCCCATACTCCCTCCCCGGAAGCATCTGTCGCCCTATTACCCAACTGTAACAAAGCAGTCAGCTGGACTGCTGTGGAGTGGAGTGGTGGACCCCTCCTTTTAGTCGGATCAAATGCAGTTAACGGCTATTAAGTAAGTCTCATAGAAGTATATCACGGTGGTCATCGGACCTCTGAAGTGTCACCTCCAATGGCCGCACGTCCGGGATGAAAGTGTCGATCATGTCCCTCCGTTCCGTCATAAGTTGCTTGTCCCGTCTCAACCGAGTTCCGGAGACTGGCTCAGATCAGTGTCGTCCATGACCCGGTCCGGGCCCAGAGGACCCGGCGAATCGCCGGCGGCTCCCTCCCCCGTGCATCAGAGGCCGAGGGTGTTCCATTGTTCTTGTTGGCGTCCAAATCTTTCTGCCTACCCTTCTTGGATCTGGTTCGTCGTCTGCTTCTCCGAAGCCCTTCCAACGGGGGGGGCACCTCATGGGAGGGGCCACCCACCGGACCCCGGGGACCCCGCCGGGCCAAGGAGCCCTCCTCAGTCAGCCAGTCCCACGCCTCCTCTGGGGAATCGAAGAAGAATGCCTTTCCGGCCATTAGGACCTTGAGTCTGGCCAGGAATAATAACATGTAGGTGAGTTGCATTGCTCTTAGCTTTTGTTTGACATGCTCATAAGACCGGCGGCGAATCTGCACTTCGCGAGTGTAGTCGGGGAATATTAGGATCTTGTGGTTCTCCCATTGAAGGTTATCTGAGCTCCTTGCTGCCTTAAGGATCATATCTCGGTCCTTGAAATTAAAGAAGCTTGCAATCATCGGGCGCCTGGGGCCGCCTGGCGGTGGATGTGGAGCGAGGGCCCTATGAGCACGTTCGATCGCGAACCAGGGCGAGAGGGATTGGTCCAGGATCCAGGCCTTGATCCACTGCTCCAGGAATTCGGAAGCTTTATCCTCTTCCGCGCCCTCCGGGAATCCGACAAAGCACAGGTTGTTGCGTCTTGAGCGATTTTCTGCGTCTTCCATACGGCGGTGTAGTTCGTTAGTACGGGTTTGGAGTTGGGCCACTTTGGTTCTTAGATCGGATAGTTCATCTTCGGTCTGGGAGACCCGGTGTTCTACCGTAGTGATTCGGCCCACCGCGTTTCTGAGGTCCTGCCTAATTAGGCCCATTTTTGTCCTCCCGGACTTCTCCGATCTTGGTCTCCACGGCGGTCTGCGATGATTGAATCGCCAGGAGGATGGCATTCACTCCATCCGGGGCTGGGCTTCCGCTGGATGAGTCTCCGTCTCTCCGTGGACCTGCCTGTGCTGTGAACTGGTCAATCTTTTGCTGGGAGGCAGGAGGCTGTTTGATCGGTTTGTCTCTTCCCATCTTGTTACTCTGGCAGTGAGCCCCGGCAGGGAACAGGATGTTTTGTCTCGTATAGAATTGTCTTTCGAGTCTCAGCGTTCGTGGAGCTCCTCACATTCAGGGACCACAGGAAGCGCCACCTCGGAGTCACGGGGGACCCGGAAATGCGGGCCCGGCCACGGGAGCACTATTCTTTATATGAAGCTCAGCAGTCTGGGAGCATTCCGTTCCTCCGGTCGGCCAACACGGGGGGCGAAGAGCGGAGGCCCCAGCAACGGCGCCAAACCCCGCGGGTCATCAGACCAGGGTCCTCTCCCCTGGCACCGTCGAGTCCCCCAAGGCTCAGGGGAACTCCTAGCACCCTGAGGCCCTCCCCCCCCCCGGCACCCCTGGGCATCAACTTCCCGTGGCGAGGCCGATCCCGATATCCGTCGCAAGGGCCAGTGGGCGCTCCTCGCCCGTGCCGCAGCCTTGTGCACTTGTGGGGGATTTAGCGGATCCCTCCTTCCTTCACCTGGACAACGATCAATTCCAGCCCTCACAATGTCCGAGGAAAGGGCTTGACTGCTTCATGCCCCGGGGGTGTTGCCCGGACGACCCGGGCCTTCGCACCCTCCTCTCCTCTCCTCCTACTGGGTCGGGGAGTCCCCGCTCCGCTTATGGCATTTACTTCCCCGGAAGCGCTGTGGTCCCCGTCTAGTACTCACAGCGCGGTCTCGTCGTGTCCGACCGCTCTCCCAGAGGTCGCACGCGCCACCGGCTCTTCCGGGCGCTGTGCTCTCCAAATCGTCTGTTTCGATCTCGGGCCGGCGGGCACGGCATCTTCCCCTCGGGGGGCACCGCACCGTGCTGTGCTCCGCGCCCTCGTCCCCCCTGCGACGGCCGCCGCGGTCCCACTCCGCCCCAGGCGGAGGCACGACAGCGGCCCGACTCAGCAGGCGCTTCACCTACCGGCGGCACTCCGATGCCTCCGGAGGTTTGTGACGGGAGCGCCGCTCCAATTCTTTCTGTTAGCCCCAGCAGAGGCTGCGGTCCAGACCAACTTCGTCTGAGGCTCCGGGTCTCAGTTTCGCGGCGGCGGCTCGGACCCGGCCTCTATTTTGTTTAGATTGGACGAGGTGCGGGAGGGGCACGGGGACTGTTATGGATCATTTTCTTCATATCTACATGCTCCCCAAGGGGAAGGGAGCCACAGGAGTGCATGGGGTAGTGCCGTTAACCCCGCAGATCACGGCACAGTCGGGCGGATGACGGAGGGGTCCAGAGCACTCTGAGTGCGACCGCCATCTTGACGCCCGAAGCCACGCCCCCCCCCCCTTGATATTAAAAGATGTTTCAAATTTGATCTACAGAAAACTCAAGCCATCCGCCAGTCTGATCAATTATTTATAGCATTTGGCGGAACAAGAAAGGGACACGCGGTGTCCAAACAGACTATAGCAAGATGGATTGGCCTGGCAATTCAATTCTGCCATTCAAAAGCAGGAAAACCGCTCCACACCAAGGTCAGAGCCCACTCTAAAAGATCGGTAGCTACTTCGGCTGCACTCTTTGCAGGTGTACCACTACATACCATCTGTAGAGCAGCAACATGGTCCAGCCAACATACATTTACGAAGCATTACTGCCTCGAGGAAACTAACAACGTTGATACAGCAGTGGGACAGGCAGTGCTGAGGCATCTATTTCGTTAAGGTGAGCCTCTTACACATCCCACCACCACACTCAAGGTATGTTCAATACTGGTTCTTACCCTAGTTCATATCTAATTTTATCTCACAGTGTGTCTTACTCTAATCATGTACTTCAGATTATTTACTTGTCAAACAGATTGTGTCAAAACTTTCTGCCACGCAGCTTTTCTATTGCTCTTCTGTTGAGATGTCTGTGAATATATATATATATATATATATATATATATATATATATATATATATATATAATATGTATGTATGGATGTGTGTATGCATGTATATATAGTTATATATATATATATATATGTATAGATATATACGTGGAGGTATAAAGCTGAACTAATGTGACTCACATCACTTATAAAATTACAGTCAAGGTAATTCACTAATTATGAAGACATTACTGCTCGTTATTCTGATTCAAGCATGTGAATCTATGAAAGATCCAATGCTGGAGAAGAAAATTAGTTACTTACCTGTAACTGCAGTTCTCCAGTATTGGTATCTTTCATAGATTCACATGCGACCCACCCTCCTCCCCTCAGAGGCTCCCCTATTATACAGATATTAAACTTCACACTCCTACTAGAAAATCTGAGGGAATTCAGCCTCTGTTGGGAGTGTTTGGGAGGGGCTGAATCCTGATTGGTTGATGCTGAAGTTTGGGTCTTTTTCACAAAACAAAGTGGATAGACTGTAAAATACCCTATGAGCCTACTGGGGCCTACTGGTTTTACTTTTACTGACTTACTGCTTTATGTATTTAAATTTACCGTGAGGCTCCCACCTCGACGACGGGGATGATTCAAGCATGTGAATCTATGAAAGATACCAATACTGGAGAACTGCAGTTACAGGTAAGTAACTAATTTTCATACACCATGTTAACAGTGCAATGAGGGAGACCTGGTAGGTGAAGCAAAGGGATCCGCAATGTGGGACCTCATGCAAGGATGTTAATGGTGAAGTAGTATAGAAGCAAGGCTACGTAAGAGAGTGTCAGGGGCTGCACTAAGGAAGTGGGCTGGGCATGCAATAGTCAAAGGATCTTGTTCCCCATCTAGCATAACTACTAGCAGCATGAATGTGCTCTGTAGAGGGACGCATGACCTTGACAAACCATTCTCTCTTGGAGGAGCACTGGTACGGACATCTAAAGCCTGATCTGTGGCATTGATTGCCTCTGCAGCCTCCAGGGCCGTTTCCTCTCACAAATCACCTGCTGTTGGTCAGAAGGAAACAGTGCTAGTTACCGGCAGATGCCTATTGCAGTTGCATGTGCTTGATAAATGCAGTAGCACAGTTTGAGGTAGGCATGCTTCTCCGTCTAGTCCCAGGCTGCTGCTTCTGGCTCAGTGAAAAAGTAGGAGCTGTCGTAGGACTCCCGTTGTAAGAACGAGACTGTTGGATTTTTGGTGGCAGCACCACAGAGGGTGGGGGGACTGAGTCTGACTCCACACCCTGACAGCTGACAACCTAACCATTTTGCCTGGCTAGCAGCAACTCACCAGAACCCAAGAATAAAGATGATTTGTGGCAGTCTATTGCATGACACTCTTAAGACTCCTGAAGGAAGTCGTGGTAGAATGGATCTTACTATTGTCTCTGTTATACACATCTCATACATGCAAAGACAAACTGAAGCAGGATGTGGTTCATTGTATTTTATTGAAGCAACTGCGTTCTATATTTGAAGAAAAAAAAAAGGCATGAATTGCAATTATCCGATAATCAAACACAGTACCCATATATCGGTGATTAAAAAAGTGAAACCCTGAAAAAGTCTAACCATATACTGTCATAATAGTGATTCTAAAATCCCTACCTGCACCACTAAGATTCTACATGGGGGTTTGGCAGTGTTAGCCCTTCATCTGCCTATCTAGTCTCCGGAAGGACACCCAATCCCCATACCAGTGCTATAAGTACAGAAGAGTCTGTTGGTCTGCTGGGAATGCTCACGCCTATATGAAGAGAAGAAGCAGTGTTTCAGCAGAAACTGCAACAACGTGCAGCATGAGCTGGCTGATAGGCCGGAACTTCCCCGGAAAGATGGTTTGGCAGTATGGTGTTTTATAATAACCCATCTGTTCTAATAACTGCCCTCACATGACAATATTTATTTTCCTCTGTAGGGTACACCATGTACTCTTTGGACCGGCAATACCTGTTAAACTATTGTGTACAGCTTTGGGTTGCCCACAGGATGAAAATGTTGTGAAAAGAAATGAAAAACAAATTTAGCACAAAACAACAACTGATAAAATAATAAAAAACAACATGAAGCTTTGCCAAAATAAAATGAATAAAAGTTAAATGCAACTAGATGAGAGGGAACAGGCCTCGGGCCAAGAGCTATAGTGTGCCCATGTAAATGCTAAATTAACCTCAACACAGAGCCACTTGTAGACTTGCAAGGAAGCGCAAAGAGTACTAAAGGCGAAGCTCTCGCAATCTATGCTTGACACGTTGGAACGTAGCCCTCTTGTGCTGCACCGCCAGTGTGTAGTCCAGTGATTGTCCACCATCAAGGGCCCCACATTGTGATTCTTGTGGAGTATAGTGTTTGTCTTTTAAAGTGCAGGACTTGAGGACCACAGGGTACACAAGATGGAGATTGCTCCAGCGTGAACCTCCCTCTCCATCGTCCGCCATGCCTCCAAGTGTTTAACACAGTCCTGTAGCGTTTCCAGTTTCTTTTGAGTAGCTGCAGACACGGGTTGAAATTGTCCAACTCGCTCTCAGCACCAGTTACACTCTCCGCTAGTTTCCTGTGATCATCACAAAGGATATTGAAATCCACTGCCGGGGACCTGTTCTTGGTTTTCATGGAGACACGTGACCTCTCAGTTGCAGGCAGCACTATGTCTAGCTTGTCCTCAGCATGCTCTTGTGACGCTGACATGCTGCTGAAAGGGTCAGTCCCCATCTCTGCAGTTGTACGGTCTCCAGTGCGTGAAGTCTGGAGAGAGCAAGTAGATCGAAGGCACTCCATCGCAGGAGATCCAAGCACCATGCAGACAGGTGGCAATGAAAGAGCTACCGGGCAAATAGGGCCCGCCATCTCAAGAAGGGGACCCTTGCAGAGTAGCTGTGTCAGTGTTTCCAATTCTGGGACAGATCCAGCAGATCCACCTGGGGGTCACCCTCCCCTAAAGGCCACGACAGGCCTCAGGGGAAAGGCAGGCAATTAAACACAAAAGCTGACCCACCAGGTGAAGAAACTTTTTTCTTTTAAATTGTCTTTATTACCATGTTACTGAAAAGACAGAGAATTCGAAACTTCAACAACAGTTCAGCTTAGCATCATTGTTCCCAAGGTGAAGCAACATTACATTTTAAGCCTCCATCCTTGGGTAAGGGTCATGTGGCAGTCCACAGAGGGTGGGGGAGGGAAGGTCGGATGAGGAGGCGCTGTCTGGGGTGGTCTGTGCAATCAAGGTGTCTGACTCGGTAGAGGGTACCACCACGAGCGGCGGCGTGAGTCCAAATGTGTCACTCTTTGTAGTACGGGGAACAGAATCCGAGTGAAGGAATGGGGAAGTCAGTCCTTCCCCAATAGTGGTCTCCGGGCAGGGGAGTCTTGATGCCTATGGGTACCTCAATAGGAAGCCCAAATTCAGCCACCCACCGGTTTAATCCCCCACCCATAATAGCAAAAAGGGCGGGGGAGGCAGTTTAAGGCCCTAGACCAGTGGACAACTCTCAAGTTCCTCAGACGTGGTGGGGGCCACCTTCTGTTCCCATGGAATTACCCGTCATCCAGTAATGGCATTTGTGGCTCACCAGTCCTCTCCTGCTGCAGTCATGGTGCTGCGATCCACTGATCTGTCAGTGGTTACTGTGGTAGCTTGTCTCTGCTGGTAAAGTCCCAAGTTGCCCCCTCTCCAGGCACAGGGGCGGTGATGCAGCATAAGTCCATAGAAGAGGAGCGGAGGGATGGGGGCAGCTGCTGTGGCGCCCACAGCCTTCATTGGCCCAATCAGCTGCTCTTGCTCTGTGCGGCTCTCACTGCTGCCCCATGCTGAATCAGCACACAAGCCGGAAGGGTGACAAAGTCCCAGTCCGCCACTGTACTTAATATAAGGCGGTTAGGGCGTGGACTGCATGCGTAGCCCCCATTGCGGGGCCTTCTTGGCCTGTGACCTGTTGGTACCCGGCCACTGATCACCTCCGCTGGTCTCCTGGAGAGTCAAACATGGTGGTATAGAGTTCGTTCTGCCTCCCTGCTATGGGCCCTAGTCAGGAGAGCCAGATGCCTGCTGTATTTGTCATATGGGTGCAGATTCAGAGGTCCTGGCTGGGAACTTTGAGAATTCAGCCTGCCATCTTGGCCCACCAGGCCACTTGCGCGCACACTCCACCTGCATGCCTAGAGATTGAGCAGTGACACTTGAAAGCCTTTGACCTTCCACTCGAAGTCTGACGTATAATGTCGGCAGTCAGTTGTCCATCACCAAAAACTGTATACGCCTGTCAATAGGACAAGGTGCTTGCTTATTTTTTTATTTCTCAAATGGTCCAAACCTGGACCGAATAAACTATTGATTGATTGAAGTTGCTTGCTTGGTGCGCTAAAAAACATATTGACCCACTTTCATCACCCCTGTTAGAAGTATTGTGTATTTTGACCTGAGCCCAGCAGGGCCTGGCTCTGGAGACATCTGTGCATCTTTGTGATTATTGGATCAACCCTCTCTGTTTAAGTCACCAGTTGTGATACGTTTTCTGAAAGGTCTTTAGCATACATTTCCTCCCAGACCTTTTGTTATGCCCCAGTGGTATATTATTTTGGTTTATTTTTTTGATGTTTCCACCTTTGAACCCTTGGATTCTTGACAATAAAGTCAGTTTTTTTTGGTGGCTATTACATTGGCCACGAGAGTCAGTGAGCAGCACGTTCTTTTTGTCCAACCTCCATACACCCGATTCTTCCTGGAAATACTGCTTGTCCAAACCTGTCTCTCTTTTCTACGGAAGGTTGACAGACCCTTTCACGTCTTCCAAAACATCACATTGTCGACTTTTTGCTGCGCCTCATCCCTCCAAGGGGGAAGAGAGACTTCACTGCCTGGACTTTAAAACAGTACTGTCCTTCTATAAAGACAATACCAGAGTGCATTGTATGGACGATCATCTCTTTGTGCTGTTCACTGGAACAGAAAAAGGGAAGGCAGAGCACAAACTGACCATCTCCAAATGGCTAGTACTCTACATGAAGATCTGCAATGCATTGGGCAGAAAACCCCATGAGGGCTTCCGGGCTCATTACATCCAATCCAAAGCTGTGCCCAATACTTTAGTTTGTAGGGGCCCTGTTGTAAATATCTCCGGCTGCTTCGTGGACATTTTTGCATACATTTAAAAAACACTGTTGCCTGGACGGTGAGGTCAGTCGTGATGGGCACTTCGCCCTTTCAGCCCTACATGATGTTATAGTCTGAGCCAATTTGCAAACCAACCTCCTGGGAGGTATTGCTTTGGTATTTATTATAAGGTAAGGAATCAGCAGCTAAAAGTCTCTGTTGGATGAACAAGTTGCTTACCTTCTGTTTATGTAACAGCCCCATTCTCATCTTTCTACCAAACATTTTTTCGATCTATAAAGATCCTTTTAGGGCCTTAGTATCTGCACACTGGTCGATCAGCCTTCTGGCATGGCTCCTTGTTTCTTGTTCTGAAATAGTAACCAAAAAGCCGATGTCATGTACTCCGGTGGCGCCCATATGGGCACTGCAGATATTGCATCCGTCTTAAACAACACCGATGTAGAACCACTCAACACCACCTACCTTTCCACAGGGCTACTGCTTAAGATTTTTTGAATGCAGTCTGAGAAGTGGGGAATATTCTAAAGCAAGGAATTTGCAGCTAGATAGTCTCTACCAGATAAGGTGTTACTGAAGGTAAGTAACTTGTTCTTTAACAGACACTACTGTATCAACTTTGAGGTCTGCAGGGAGGGTGATTTTTCTGGTAGCTTCTTAAGGATTTCATGTGTAAATTTCACGCCTCAGACCTGCCACCCTTGAGGTTGCTACTTTTGTATATATTGAAAAGATGAAGTATCTGCAGTTAGAAGTACTACATCTGAAGAACAAGTTTCTTAACTTGCGTAACGCTTTTTATTGTGGATACTCTAGCAGTAGATTTTGCACCACCCTCCCTCTTCCTTGGTCTTTGAGGTGGACCTTTAGGTGATTATAAGGCTACATGTTAGCCTCTGCACACTGTCACAGTTCTCATTTTGTTGTTGATGATACGGTTCACATAATATCTAATTTTTTGTTGTGACATAAGCATTCAGGAGTGATGCCTCTATACAGTTCTCGCTCGGTGTCTGATGGTGCCTCCCTGATACGCATGTTAGCAATCTGTCATGACCACACAAACTTGTCAAATCAAAGAAGTGCATGAGAAAAGCAAAGAGATATCCTCAGTGGAGACAGCAAAGCCCAAACTGGAAGAAGGTTTGCAGAGTAATCTTGCGCTTATTTCAAAGGAAGAATCAAGAAGAGAAGATCCAAGATGGCCGCTGTGAGTCCTGAAGGTTAGTTACAGTTCTAGTCTTGCAATCGGTTGGTTCCTAGGTTACGAGCTCTCCAGCTGGAAGCCTTGCACTTCAACTGAGGTCTGACAGGAATCAGCTGTGTGGAGAGAGAGCGCGCTTCAGAACAGAAACTCCTGTGAGGTAAAATTACATTTGAAGATTATATTACAGAAAACAGATAAATATTGTCAAGGTTTATTCGAAGAGTTTGATAGTAGACCGTTCCTGTGGAAGTCGACAAGGCTACAGAGTTAATGTATGAATTAACCTTATGTTTACAAGGTTCTTGTTTAAGATATTAAAGTCAAAGAAAAAACAAACTTTAAAAGAGCAAGCATCTACAAATGTCAAGGTTATAAACAAAGGCCAAGTTTAAAGGAGAAACGAACTGTTAACAAATAAGCATTTACAAATTCAATGGTAATAAACCAAAATAGAGTTTAAAAGAGAAACGAACTTAAATAAACAAGCATTTACAACTACAAGTTATCGACAGATGTCGAAGTAAGGAAGGAGAAACTAACTGTAATAAACAAGCATTTACAAATACAAGTTATCAACAAATGTCGAAGTAAGAAAGGAGAAACAAACTTTAATAAACAAGCATTTACAAATACAAGTATTGACAGAAGTCACAATAAGACAGGAGAAATTAAATAACATCAGCTGATTTGAAGAACGCATTATCACCAACTATATATAGCAACATAAAACCAATCTCTAACAAAGGTTGAGAAGTTCTTCCAGAATCAGTAATAAGCATTTTTTAAGAAGAGCTATCATTTATAGAGAGAAGCAAGGCTACAGAGAACTCGGGGTGAGTGAAGAAATAATAGAATTAAAGAGAATTAAGTGTTGAGAGTAGAAAGTGAAAAACTGATGTTGTATGTACCTAGTAATTGCGACTGTGACTCTTGCAGGTGCTGTATCCAATCTTAGATGTGAAGAGGCAGACTGAGTACTGGCGTTCATCATCTCAGTGGCAGTCTCTCTACAATCCCATTCCCCTTTTCCCCTCCGGGGTACTCAGCACGAAGGATTAATATTCGTTGTGAGTAGCTCGGGTCGGGACTGAGGAGTTATCTTCTGCTTCTGAGGAAATCGAATTGAAGTATCCTGACACAATCACTTTAAAATTTCTGGATGCAGTCTGGCATCTGAGGGAATTCAAATGGTGATTAACATGCAGTTTGCTGGAAAGTGTGTCATGGAAGGTAAGTAACTTGTCCCTTTATGCACAAGTGTAGCACCTTGTGATGTAGCTGATTGGAGGGGACTGCTGGGGTAGAATGTGTAAGAACCCCCATTAATAGCCACTCGCCTTTCCATTCCTGGGCTGAAGGCCTGAAATTATTAGATACGTGTGCATTTGGCACCTGGACTTGAGTAAGAAATCTCCTCTTGAATGTTTATGTTGAGGTTTAACATTTGCACTGTTATAGGTCTTCTGAGGAAAAGCGTTGCTGCCCATTGGGTGTTCCTTTAATCGTAACACACTGCACTTTACTAATGCTTATTGTTCAAACTAGAAGTAGATGGTCGCTTTTAATGTTTTACAGATTATATTACTTGTTGCAGATGTTTGCAGTCTGAGTGTTATTGAAACACAGAGCGTGGAGCTGCTCTTCCTGGTATTCTAGAGATAATTAAGTTGTGCTTTGTTAACCTTGGCCTTCTTCTAGTATTTCCTGTTCTTCTGTAGCTTCATGTAGAATGGATTAAAGGCTACTTGCTCTCCGTAACCTTTGTTAAACTCATGTATTTCCTGCACCGGCTTTTTTTTTTCTCCCCAGATTGTTCCTTCCGGAAGTAGAGGCTAGAGGCAAAGAACAAGGCTGTCGTGTTATGAGCAGGCCCTTCTTCCTGCTGCTTGTGGCATTCTTTTTGGAGAGTGAGGTAAGGCATGATAGAGGGAACCCACTCTCAACCCAAGTCTGGTAGCCAGATGCTTTCATGTTTTATCTTAGTCACACCTTCCTTTCCTTGAATGCCATCTTTACTTTCCTCATCCATGGAAATAAATATCACATTATTACTTGATGTTGGTCTGCGTATATGGGGTATTCCATTCTTTTTTTCATGTGTTTTTTTAAGTATGCAAACCAGGATTAAAGTGGTAAATAAAATGATACTGGAGAAACCTTATGACTTTAGTTATTTGCCTGTGTAAATGATAGAGATTGCAATGCATTAAGTAGTAATTTTCTTAGGGTAATTGTAGGACGTTGGCTCTGTGTATACTACTCCAAAGTAAGAAATAGTGTGCACTGAGTCCAAGGGTTCCCCTTAGAGGTAAGATAGTGGCAAAAAGAGAGAATTCTAATGCTTTGTGGTAGTGTGGTCGAGCAGTAGGCTTATCAGAGGGTAGTGTTAAGCATTTGTTGTACACACAGGCAATAAATGAGGAACACACACTCAGACAAATTCCAGGCCAATAGGTTTTTATATAGAAAAATATATTGTTTATTTTAAGAACCACAGGTTCAAGATTTACAAGTAATATTTCAAATGAAAGGTATTTCACTCAGGTATTCTAGGAACTTTGAATTATCACAATAGCATGTACAGTTGTGACAAAAATGGCAATAAGCTATTTTAAAAGTGGACACAGTGCAAAAATCAACAGTTCCTGGGGGAGGTAAGTAAAACACTTACAGGGTTCAAAGTTGAGTCCAAGGTAGCCCACCGTTAGGGGTTCAAGGCAACCCCAAAGTTACCACACCAGCAGCTCAGAGCTGGTCAAAGAGGTACCCAAAACACATAGGCTTCAATGGAAACAGGGGTGCCCCGGTTCCAGTCTGCCAGCAGGTAAGTACCTGTGTCTTCGGAGGGCAGACCAGGGGGGTTTTGTAGGGCACCGCGGGGGGCGCAAGCAGGCACAGAAGTACACACTCAGCGGCACAGGGGCGGCCAGGTGCACAGTGCAAACAGGCGTCAGGTTTCAGGTAGGAATCAATGGGGAGACCTGGGTGTCTCTTCAACGATGCAGGCAGGCACAGGGGGTGCTCCTCGGGGTAGCCACCACCTGTGCTAGGCAGAGGGTCGCCTGGGGGTCGCTCCTGCACTGGTGTTAGGTTCCTTCAGGTCCTGGGGGCTGTGGGTGCAGTGCTGGTTACAGGCGTCAGGTTCCTTGTAGCAGGCAGTTGCGGTCAGGGGGAGCCTCTGGATTTCCTCTGCAGACGTCGCTGTGGGGGCTCAGGGGGGGTCAACTCTGGCTACTCACGGGCTCGCAGTCGCTGGGGAGTCCTCCCTGTAGTGTTAGTTTTCCGCAGGTCGAGCTGGGGGTGTCGGGTGCAGAGTGGAAAGTCTCACGCTTCTGTCGGGAAACGTGTGGTCTTTAAAAGTTGCTTCTTTGTTGCAGAAAGTTGCAGTTTCTTGAACAGGGCTGCTGTTCTCTGGAGCTTCTTGGTCCTTTAGATGCAGGGTAGTCCTCTGAGGCTTCAGAGGTCGCTGGACCCTGTTGGATGCGTCGCTGTTGCAGTTTTCTTCGAAGTAGGGAGACAGGCGGGTGGGGCTGGGACCAAGTCAGTTGTCGTCTCAGTCTTCACTACAGGGCTTCAGGTCAGCAGTCCTTCTTCTTTAGGTTGCAGGAATCTATCTTCCTAGTTTCTGGGAGCCCCTAAATACTGAATTTAGGGGTGTGTTTAGGTCTGGGAAGGCGGTAGCCAATGGCTACTGGCCCTGAGTGTGGCTACACCCTCTTTGTGCCTCCACCCTGTTGGGTGGGGGGCACATCCCTAATCCTATTGGGGGAATCCTCCTTCTACAAGATGGAGGAGTTCTAAAAGTAAGAGTCACCTCAGCTCAGGACGCCTTAGGGGCTGTCCTGACTGATGGGTGGTGACTCCTTGTTTTCCTCATTATCTCCTCCAGCCTTGCCGCCAAAAGTGGGGGCAGTGGCCGGAGGGGCGGGCATCTCCACTAGCTGGGATTCCCTGTGGTGCTGTAACAAAGGGGGCAAAAACTAGTCAGCCCACCCTGGAAGTCAGGTATGTTTTCAGGGGGCATCTCTAAGATGCCCTCTGGGTGTAATTTACAATAAAGTGCACACTGGTATCAGTGTGCATTTATTGTGCTGATAAGTTACCAAACTTCCCAGTTTTCAGTGTAGCCATTATGGTGCTGTGGAGTGGAGTTCGTGTTTGACAGACTCCCAGACCATATACTCTTATGGCTACCCTGCACTTACAATATCTATGGTTTTGCTTAGATACTGTAGGGGCATAGTGCTCATGCTGTGGTATAGTGCACCCTGCCTTAGGGCTGTAAGGCCTGCTAGAGGGGTGACTTACCTATGCCACAGGCAGTGGGAGGTTGGCATGGCACGCTGAGGGGAGTGCCATGTCGACTTAATCATTTTCTCTCCACCAGCACACACAAGCTGACAAGCAGTGTGTATGTGCTGAGTGAGGGGTCCATAGGATGGCATAAGACATGCTGCAGTCCTTAGAGACCTTCCCTGGCATCAGGGCCCTTGGTACCAGGGCTACAAGTTACAAGGGACTTACCTGAACGCCAGGGTTGTGCCAATTGTGGAGACAAAGGCACAGTTTAGGGAAAGAACGCTGGGGCCTGGTTAGCAGGGTCCCAGCACGCTTTCAAATCATAACTTGGCATCAGCAAAGGCAAAAGGTCAGGGGGCAACCATGCCAAGGAGGCATTTCCTTACAGTAATTTTTCTGTACTCTGGTTATACCATTGAATTTGATCTTTGCACAGTAGTCATGTGTATCTGTAATAAAGTATTATTGAACACATTTAATACACATGCTTTCAACTTACATCCTTTTTGAGGACTTTGAAAAACATTTACGAAAAGAAGAGCATCCAGATAGGCAGCAGCCCTGTAGAACTTAAACAAGACTACCTTTTATGAAGTCAGCAACCTCTCTCTTCCCCATCCTTACTTTTCCTGGCACATCCTGTACAGGTCCAGTTCTCTAGCATAGACTATTTAATTGCTTCACATGCTTGAAATATTCCCCATCGCTGGACCGGAAAGCATGATCAGCAATGTTGATACAGCAGTGTAACTTTAAACACAATAACTTACATTTTTTCCAGATCATCTGCATCCTATCTACATAATAGTAAATGACCCAAACTTCAGCCATTCATACCAGCGTCCTATGTTATCCATTATTGGATCTTTAAAAGATTCACTTATTGAATCCTTCCCTGTCTAAGTGGGAGTTCCACAGTACCTTAGGAAAGCAGTATGTAGAAATCACCAGAGGCAATAATGGCAGTAGCCCTCACTCAAATAGCCTATCTTTTACTTTTTGTAAAAAGAACCAAACTTGACCTAGGACCGCTCAGCCGCCAGCACCCTCTAGAATACTACCAAGAGATGCACTTTTCCTCAGATTTTCTACTGCACGTCCTGTGAAGGGAGTCTCCCTGAGCTCTGCTCAGGTTTTTTCCTTTCAAAGCTACTTTCTACAACCAAAGATATCAGATACTTCTGAAAAGGTTTTTTTCGACCCTGCAGATCTTGTGGGAAGAAAAGGCTCCATATTGATGACCCTCACAAGGACTGCCTGTACCCTAAACATCAAGTGAAGGACTGCAAAATCTGTCACACCTTTTCCTCTAAAACTGAGGGACAGGGAAGGAAGACTTCTCTCATGGCTACAGGTGAAGTCCATCACTTCAGGTGAGGGCAGTGACACAGCTTCAGACCCCCCAGAAAGGTCGAGGTGATCTGAAAAGAGGCATTCTGAGGAGAGCAGGAAGGCTGCTAAAGCTCATCATAAAGACCCTTTAAAGGAGAAAATGTACCTGGTCTCTGCAGGGCCAACCTCCTCACAGCCGTCCCCTTCATATTTGAAGAAAAAGGAGACTTTTCATTGCTCTCCTTCCTCTCAACCATCGACGACGTGAAAAGCATCACTGAAGTTCCAGTTGACGACGACACCACCGTAGAAGATTCTGTCGATGGCGACCACTACATCCATCGTCATCACCGCCTTATCAACGAGGCCATCGTAGTTAACATCGTCGACGCCAGCCATATATACACCAATCTCCTCATTGACAGTATGCACCACAATGGATTAAACATCACCAGTAAAGAAGAAACTGCCGTAGACGACCATACCTTCGGAACTGACATCGAATACTCCTCCATTTACGTCGCATCCGTCAACGTAGCGGTCATCGACGAAGGCATGGTCTACGATGACACCATTGACGAAACCATCAGTTCGATGGCATCTGTCGCTGTAGATACGCATGTTCTGCAATAGCTCGCCATCTGGTGTTGGGCCGGAGTGTTACAAGTTGTTTTTCTTCGAAGAAGTCTTTCGAGTCACGGGACCGAGTGACTCCTCCTTTTGTCTCCATTGCGCATGGGCGTCGACTCCATCCTCGATTGTTTTTTTTCCGCCATCGGGTTCGGACGTGTTCCTGTCGCTCCGAGTTTCGGAACAGAAAAAATAGTTAATTTCGGAAGATTTTCGTCGGTATTGTTGCGTTCGGGATCGGCATACTTACATTCAACACCGCATCGAAGATCGAAGAGCTCCGGTGCCCTTCGGGGTAATTTTTCGATCCTCCGTCGGGGCCTGGTCGGCCCGACCGCGTGCTGAAGAACGCCGATGGAACGGACCCCGTTCCGTTTCTGCCCCAAATGCCACAATAAATACCCCTACACAGACCAACACTTGGTCTGCAACCTGTGCCTGTCACCTGAGCACAGCGAAGACACCTGCGAGGCCTGTCGTGCGTTCCGGTCCCGAAAAACACTCCGAGACCGTCGAGCCAGAAGACTTCAAATGGCGTCCGCACCGACAGCCCAACGGGAGTTCGAGGAACAGGAAGAGGAAGGTACCTTCTCGATCCAAGACTCAGACTCCGAAGGATTCGACGATACACAAACCGTGAGTAAGACGTCGAAAACCACACAAAGAAACATTTACAAGGCCCAGGGGACGCCACTGCCACCAGGCCATGGCTCAACCCATAAAATCGGTGACCGACCGTCGGCACCGAAAAAGGCCCAAACAGTGCCGAGATCGTCCGACTCCGGTCGAGACACCGGCACGCAGCCTTCTCGGGACCGAGAAAGTGCTGGAGACAAGCCTCGACACCGAGATGCCGGTGTGGACACGGCTCGACGCCGAGACAGCGGCACCGAAAGAGATCGACGCCGAGAGGTTTCGGCCCCGAAAAGGAAAAAAGTCACCTCGGAGCCGAAAAAACACGCAGACAAAGTTTCGACGCCGAAACAAACTGCAAGCGACCCAGCTTCAGGCTCTTATACAGAAGAGCACTCGCTAACCTCCCAAATGCAGAAGCATAGGTTTGAGGAAGAGCTACAAGCAACTGATGCGGACCATACGCAAAAGCGTATCTTCATTCAGCAGGGGACAAGAAAAATAAGCACCCTTCCCCCCATTAGGAGAAAGAGAAGGTTGGAGTTCCAGACGGAACAAGCACCACAACCAAAAGTGGTGAAAAGAGTTACACCACCACCCTCTCCTCCGCCCGTGATTAACGTTTCACCAGCACAAACGCCATCACACTCCCCAGCTCACACCACCATGAGCCAGGGTGACCAAGACCAGGACGCATGGGACCTATACGACGCCCCAGTGTCAGATAACAGCCCAGAGGCATACCCTACAAAACCATCTCCACCAGAAGACAGCACCGCGTACTCTCAGGTGGTGGCTAGAGCAGCACAATTTCACAACGTAAGCCTCCACTCAGAACAGGTCGAGGATGATTTCTTGTTCAACACACTCTCCTCCACCCACAGCTCCTACCAAAGCCTGCCTATGCTCCCTGGTATGCTCCGGCACGCAAAAGACATATTTAAGGACCCGGTCAAAAGTAGGGCAATCACACCAAGGGTGGAAAAAAAGTATAAGCCGCCTCCTACAGACCCGGCTTTCATCACAACACAGCTGCCACCAGACTCTGTTGTTGTAGGAGCAGCTAGGAAAAGGGCCAACTCTCACACATCTGGAGATGCACCACCCCCAGATAAAGAAAGCCGCAAGTTTGATGCAGCTGGTAAAAGAGTCGCAGCACAAGCTGCAAACCAGTGGCGCATCGCGAACTCCCAGGCACTACTTGCGCGCTATGACAGAGCCCACTGGGACGAGATGCAACATCTCATTGAACATCTGCCCAAAGACTTCCAAAATAGGGCAAAACAAGTGGTTGAGGAGGGACAGGCCATCTCCAACAACCAGATCCGCTCCTCCATGGACGCTGCAGATACAGCTGCACGGACAATTAATACATCTGTAACTATCAGAAGGCATGCATGGCTCCGAACGTCTGGATTTAAACCAGAGATTCAACAAGCAGTTCTCAATATGCCTTTTAATGAAAAAGAACTGTTCGGTCCAGAAGTGGACACAGCGATTGAGAAACTCAAAAAAGATACGGACACTGCCAAAGCCATGGGCGCACTCTACTCCCCGCAGAGCAGAGGGAATTACAGCTCATTCCGTAAAACGCCCTTTCGAGGGGGGTTTCGGGGTCAAAGCACACAAGCCAGCACCTCACAAGCCACACCGTCCAGTTACCAAGGACAGTATAGAGGAGGTTTTCGAGGACAATATAGAGGAGGGCAATTCCCTAGAAATAGAGGAAGATTCCAAAGCCCCAAAACCCCTACTACTAAACAGTGACTCACATGTCACTCACCCCCTCCACACAACACCAGTGGGGGGACGAATAGGTCATTATTACAGAGCATGGGAGAAAATCACTACAGACACTTGGGTTCTAGCAATTATCCAACATGGTTACTGCATAGAATTTCTACAGTTCCCTCCAAACATACCACCAAAAGCACAAAATTTAACAACACACCATTCCAATCTCCTAGAGATAGAAGTGCAGGCACTATTGCAAAAGAATGCAATCGAATTAGTGCCAAACACACAAATAAACACAGGAGTTTACTCACTGTACTTTCTGATACCAAAGAAGGACAAAACACTGAGACCAATCCTAGACCTCAGAGTAGTCAACACTTTCATCAAATCAGACCACTTCCACATGGTCACACTACAAGAAGTATTGCCATTGCTAAAGCTGCACGACTACATGGCAACTTTAGACCTCAAGGATGCTTATTTCCATATACCAATTCACCCATCGCACAGGAAATACCTAAGGTTTGTATTCAAAGGAATACATTACCAATTCAAGGTACTGCCTTTCGGATTAACAACCGCACCAAGAGTCTTTACCAAATGTCTAGCGGTAGTCGCTGCACACATCAGAAGGCAGCAAATACATGTGTTCCCATATCTAGACGACTGGCTAATCAAGGCCCATTCGTTAATAGAGTGCTCAAATCACACAAATCATATCATACAAACCCTCTTCAAACTAGGGTTCACCGTCAATTTCACAAAATCCAAAATTCGGCCACGCAAGGTACAACAATACCTGGGAGCCATAATAGACACATCAAAAGGAGTAGCCACTCCAAGTCCACAAAGAATTCAAAATTTCAACACCATCATACAACGCATGTATCCAACACAAAAGATACAAGCAAAGATGGTATTACAACTCCTAGGCATGATGTCATCATGCATAGCCATTGTCCCAAACGCAAGACTGCACATGAGGCCCTTACAACAATGCCTAGCATCACAGTGGTCTCAAGCACAGGGTCACCTTCTAAATCTGGTGTTAATAGACCGCCAAACTTACCTCTCGCTTCTGTGGTGGAACAACATAAATTTAAACAAGGGGCGGCCTTTCCAAGACCCAGTGCCACAATACGTAATAACAACAGATGCTTCCATGACAGGGTGGGGAGCACACCTCGATCAACACAGCATACAAGGACAATGGAACGTACATCAAACAAAACTGCATATCAATCACCTAGAACTTCTTGCAGTTTTTCAAGCACTAAAAGCTTTCCAACCAATAATAGTTCACAAATACATTCTCGTCAAAACAGACAACATGACAACAATGTATTATCTAAACAAGCAGGGAGGGACGCACTCCACGCAGTTAAGCATGTTAGCACAAAAAATTTGGCATTGGGCAATTCACAACCAAATTCGCCTAATTGCACAGTTTATACCAGGGATACAAAATCAACTCGCAGACAATCTCTCTCGAGATCACCAACAGGTCCACGAATGGGAAATTCACCCCCAAATACTGAACACTTATTTCAAACTCTGGGGAACACCTCAGATAGACTTGTTTGCGACAAGGGAGAACGCAAAATGCCAAAACTTCGCATCCAGATACCCACACAAACAATCCCAAGGCAATGCCCTATGGATGAACTGGTCAGGGATATTTGCTTACGCTTTTCCTCCTCTCCCTCTCCTTCCTTACCTGGTAAACAAACTCAGTCAAAGCAAACTCAAACTCATATTGATAGCACCAACTTGGGCAAGGCAACCCTGGTACACAACGCTGCTAGACCTATCAGTGGTACCCTGCATCAAATTGCCCAACAGGCCAGATCTGTTGACACAGCACAACCAAAAGATCAGACACCCAGATCCAGCATCGCTGAATCTAGCAATCTGGCTCCTGAAATCCTAGAATTCGGGCACTTACAACTTACCCAAGAATGTATGGAAGTCATAAAACAAGCAAGAAGGCCATCCACCAGGCACTGCTATGCAAGTAAATGGAAGAGGTTTGTTTGCTACTGCCATATTAATCAAATACAACCATTACACACAACTCCAGAACATGTAGTGGGTTACTTGCTTCACTTACAAAAATCTAACCTAGCTTTCTCTTCCATTAAGATTCACCTTGCAGCAATATCTGCATACCTGCAGACTACCTATTCAACTTCCCTATATAAAATACCAGTCATTAAAGCATTCATGGAGGGCCTTTGGAGAATTATACCACCAAGAACACTACCTGTTCCTTCATGGAACCTAAATGTTGTCCTAACTAGACTTATGGGTCCACCTTTTGAACCCATGCACTCCTGCGACATACAGTTCCTAACCTGGAAGGTGGCATTTCTCATCGCCATTACTTCCCTGAGAAGAGTAAGCGAGATTCAGGCGTTTACTATACAGGAACCTTTTATACAACTACACAAAAATAAAGTCGTCCTAAGGACCAATCCTAAATTTTTGCCAAAGGTTATTTCACCGTTCCATCTAAATCAAACAGTGGAACTTCCGGTGTTCTTTCCACAGGCAGATACCGTAGCTGAAAGGGCACTACATACATTAGATGTCAAAAGAGCATTAATGTATTACATTGACAGAACAAAGAACATCAGAAAGACTAAACAACTCTTTATTGCATTTCAAAAACCTCATGCAGGAAACCCAATTTCAAAACAAGGTATAGCCAGATGGATAGTTAAATGCATCCAAATCTGCTACCTTAAAGCTAAACGACAGCTGCCCATTACACCAAGGGCACACTCAACCAGAAAGAAAGGTGCTACCATGGCCTTTCTAGGAAACATCCCAATGCAAGAAATATGTAAGGCAGCCACATGGTCTACGCCTCACACATTCACCAAGCACTACTGTGTAGACGTGTTATCCGCACAACAAGCCACAGTAGGTCAAGCTGTATTAAGGACATTATTTCAGACTACTTCCACTCCTACAGGCTGATCCACCGCTTTTGGGGAAATAACTGCTTACTAGTCTATTGCAGAACATGCGTATCTACAGCGACAGATGCCATCGAACTGAAAATGTCACTTACCCAGTGTACATCTGTTCGTGGCATCAGTCGCAGTAGATTCGCATGTGCCCACCCGCCTCCCCGGGAGCCTGTAGCAGTTTGGAAGTTACCTTCAATTATTTATATATGTATCATCTCAACCTTAAATAAGTGCATACTTAGTCACTCCATTGCATGGGCACTATTACTACAATTCAACTCCTACCTCACCCTCTGCGGGGAAAAACAATCGAGGATGGAGTCGACGCCCATGCGCAATGGAGACAAAAGGAGGAGTCACTCGGTCCCGTGACTCGAAAGACTTCTTCGAAGAAAAACAACTTGTAACACTCCGGCCCAACACCAGATGGCGAGCTATTGCAGAACATGCGAATCTACTGCGACTGATGCCACGAACAGATGTACACTGGGTAAGTGACATTTTCATTAGCCCCACCAATGACTAATTCATCATTGATGGTAGCACCGTCAAAGGTGCCACTGACGACGACTTCTGCCTCAAAAGAAATAGTTCCACCATACACTATTGCTGCCACCTCTTCAGATTCTGCTACCACACTTAGGATTACTATAGTCACAAAGACTACTTTGCATCCTGATGACACATCTGGCAAAGTTTCAACCTTACTTACCTTGCCACCTCTTGAACTGGGAAGAGTCTGAGGATAAGGAATCATTCGAGGTCACGGACAGTCATCAGAATTACACATCAAATACCATCAGGACTACGAGTCATCTTATACCCCTCAATGGCAGAAAATAGGAGGCATTCCAATATTCTCAGCCACACAATGCAGTGCAGATGCCTACATCCCTGTTTCAAGACCTTCAGGCCATGCTTCAGGGCTGCAAACAAAGGTGTCCGGATTGGACTCCGGACCAACCATAACAGCCTCTACCACAGCAGCTTACCTCTCCGGCTACACCAAGGAACATGCCTCCTCCTCCAGTGACACCTACGTTTACACCAGCTTCTTCTATAGCTGTGATTCCCAGAGAGCATTATACCTCCTCTGACGCGAAGAGGGAGACATCGTTGCTTCTCAACACCCTCATGAGTAGGATGATTACTTGCCCCCTACGCCATCCCCCCCAATCCATCGGCCTCTCCACATGAGGTGATCTGTGGGTTTCACAATTTTATTGATAGGGCTGCCACTGTTTTTCATTTCCAACATCTGTCTCCCACACAGATTTTCCTCCATGATTTCAAGGAGCAAGCCAGACTGTAAGGGCAATCCCCATTATTGATTATATATGGAGCAAAGGAATAAAAGTAGTAAACTCTGGCTACAGTGTCACCAGTACCATTTTGTCTGGATAAGAAATATAAAGCTACAGAAGATTCTCTGGCCTGTTTAATAGGCCATCCGAACCCAAAATATTTTGTCTCAAGCTTCCCAGCGACGCTTAAAGAATCCGTCCATTCCCATTTCGGCTCCGCCGGACAAGGAAGGCAGGCGTCTGGACAATGTAAGGAAGAGGTTCTCCCTGATGTTGGAGATCACTGACCATGCAGCCAATACCTTAGCAATTTTAGGATGCTATGACTGCCAGATGTGGTCTGATGTGAGTAGCTTTGTTAAAACACCCCAAAGCTAGGAAAATATTGCAGCAGGGTGAAAGCACATCAGCAGAAATTGACTACACCTTAAACATCACCTCCACTGGCTTCTGACAACTTGCCGGGGCAGTGGTTTTGTGCCAGCTGGGTTGGTTGAAAGCTACTTCATTTCGACCAGAGGTCCAATTCGAGATACTAGATATGGCCTACAATGGCAAAGCTTTGTTTGGTAAGCATATAGATGATGCTCTGTTGGCCATTAAACAGACATGGATACTGTCTGCTCTCTTGGCACGCTGTCGCAGAGACAGAGGTTTCTCTTTATACACAATCACAATAGAGGCCTCCCTATTACCAGGCCTACTGTCAACCACCCACACCAGCCTATAGCAACCAAGGCGGTCAAAGGCAACAGACCACCCTCATCCCAAGGTCTGGACACCAACTGCAAGGAATGATCTCCATTGAGTACTGCGTGCATTTTCACCTTCCTCCTAATCCAGCTACGTGGTTGTGAACATCTCAAATTACCCACATCAGTGGAAGGAGATAACATCGGACAAATGGAGGTTGGATATAGTGAGTTCCAGTCATACTCTGAATTTTGTGCACAGCCCTCCAAACCACCCCCCAAAGAAGACTCACCCACCCCATCTTCACTTACTAAAACAAGAAGCATCTAAAGAGCTCTCCAAGGGTGCAATAGTGGAGGGTCCCCCTCATCAGAGAGGACTAGGTTTCTCTTCCCGGTTCTTCACAGAGAGAACAAAAGTCATGAGAATGGAGGCCAATTCTAGATAGGGCAATTAAACAAAAGTTTGCACAAACAATCTTTCCGTATGATAACCCTGTTGGTTATCTTTCACCTTCTGGACAGCGGAGATTAGAAATCCAAGATGCCTATTTTCACAAACCGTTTCAACCCAAGCATTGCAAATACCTTCGCTTCACTGTAGCCAGCACCCATTATCAGTTCAAAGTTCTCCCTTTCGGACTGAAGTCATCTCTCTGAATATTCACAAAACGTTTCACACCATTGGCAGCTAAACTTCGCAAGAAGGGTTTTCAAGTTTTCCCCTACTTAGATGATTGGCTGCTAAAAGCTCCAACACTGCAGCAGTTTTCCCAAGCCACCAGTGCCTGCCTTACATTATTTTACAGTCTAGGGCTAATGGTAAACCACCAAAAGTCATCCATCATTCCACCACGCAACATCATTTTCCAGGGCACAAAACTCAATCTACAACGAGGCTTACCTTTCGGAAGAAAGACAGCAAAAAATATCCAATCTATCTGAAAATATCCAGAAGAAATTTAGTTTCTGTGAGACTCTACAAATCGCTTCTAGAGATGGTTTCCTTGTCACTAAGCCCTAGTATCTCTAGCGTAGCTGAAGATGAGATCACTCCAGAAGGAGCTGCAACATCAAAGGATCAAATCTCAGTGGTCCTTTGAGGACTAGATAAACGTTACACCAAGGAGAGCAGAAGCATTGCAGTGGTGGACTTGCATCAATCACATTTCTCAGGGGTTGACATTCCTTACCCTAGGTCCAGACTTCATCATCACAACGGACACCTCTAGAGAGCTGGGGCGGTTATTTGCAAGACGTGCATCCAGGGAATGTGGTCCAACTATCAGAAACAGATGCATAGCAGTCTTAGAGTTAGTCAATTTTTCCTCATGCTCCAAGATTTTCTCCAATGGATATCTGCTTCATCTGTGTTGGTCTGCACAGACACAATGATCAGCAAACAGAGAAGAACACGGTCCCTATCACTTACTCAAGAAGCTCAAGCTCTCTGGTATTGGCTCACATTACACAGGATTTCTCTGAGGGCAGAACACGTTTGTGGTGTCAACAACGCTCTTGTAGACACACTCAGCAGGATGGAGGACAGTTCCCTCGAATGGGAGCCGGATCAACAAGAGATGGACTAGATCTTCTTGGGCTGGGGCTTACCGGCATTGGATATCTTCACTATCAACAAGAACGTCAAATGCCTTTTCTACGCCAGTTGATATCCACTCCCTGGATTGTGGGGGAATGCCCTTTCGATGTGATGGTCTGGGATTTTTGCATACACTTTGCCCCCTTCCTGTTGGTCCCCAGGGTTCTCAACAAGGTGAAAATAGAGCATTTCTGATGGATACAACTACCTGTGGATTCCTCACCTAATTAATTCTCCCCAATGCGCATCGTTTGACGGAAACTTCTTTCCAGCTCTGCACGTCGGCGAGGACGTCACAATTGCCCGACTCCACGCGGCTCTGTCTGACGTCATCGTGGCAATAAGAGGCCTTCGCCGGCGTGCTGACGTCATTTCCCTTTTTTCCGTGCCTTCGACAACTGTTATTTCGCCAGCTCTTGTATCGTTTGCTGTTGAAAGGGATACTTTGTGTTTTTTCAGGATGTTTACTCCGAAGAAGTCAGGGTTCAAGCCTTGCACAGAATGCGGAGGTCGGATGTCAGTCACTGACCCACATAGCGACACACTATGGTGTCTGAGCTCGAACCACAACGTCCAGGAGTGTGGTTTGTGCCAGAAAATGAACCCCAAAGCTCTGAAGGGGCATGAAGCCAAATTATTTTTAGCAAAAGCTAAAAAGGAGAAGGAGTCACCATAGGTCTTCGTCGGGGAAGTCAGCGAAGAGTCATAGGAAATGGCGCCATCACGATTCCCGGCGTCATTCCAGAGGAAGCCGGTCGAGGTCTCCATCTGCTCGGCGCCATATGTCATGGGAGGTCAGCCCGACGGTGACTCCTCAGCCTTCGACTCCGCAGGCTTCTCCGGCGCCGTCGGTCTTTCAGGTGGTGGAGCCTCAAAGTCCTCGCTCATCTCCGGTGCATCCAGATGTCCAGGATCCGAGTCCGGCTCCTCAGGAGTATCCTGCTTTCCCTGCTCCGGGGACGGATCCAGCGGCATTCCTTAATGCCATGTTTCAGAGCATGGCGCCGGGAGGTGGTGCGCCGGCTGGCCCCACTGGTCCCTTGGCATTTAATTTAGGTGCTCCGGCTCCTTATAGACAGACTCCGTTCATGCCATTCTGTCCGGCAGGAGACACTAGCCTGGCAGAAGACACTAGCCCGGCGCCGGTACCGGCGGTGCAGCCGTCGACATCTGTGCAAAGACTTTTGACGCCGGTGTCTACACAGATGGAGGCGTCCCGAAGTCGGATGGCGCCAATGGGTGGAGATCGATTGTCCACGGTGCCTATGGATGCATCTTCGGCGTCTGAGGGGTCTGGAGATCGTGTGGTGGCGCCTTCTCGACGCCGCTCTCTGACGTCGGCCAACTCTGTCGACGCCGGGGCTGGAGGCAAAATTGCGTTCCCGAAGGAAGGCCCTCAGATTGTTGGAGGAGAGAGAATACCATAGACCGCTCCTTAAGGAAGGGGAGATTGTGGAGCCCCTAGGTGACTTTCAGGGGTTGGACACTGCCAGTGGGCTGGATACTTCCCCGGAATGGGATTTGGCCTCACCAGGGAAATATACAGAGGAGGCAGCCTTGTTTCATTCTGTCATCAGGAAGGCTGCTGATTTCTTAGAACTCCCGCTTCCGGTGGCCCAGATCAAGACGAATATCCTGACGGAGGTGCTACATCCTGCCACTGCTGTTGCGGATCCATTGTTGCCTTTTAATGAAGCTCTTATGGATCCCATAGTTGAGGTTTGGAAAAAGCCTGTTTCTTCTTCGGCAGTGAACAGGTCGGTGGCCAGAAGGTATAGATCAGTGCCTGGGGACCCTGAATTCCATTCGAAACATCCGTCTCCTGAGAGTCTGGTGGTACAGGCGTCTTGTTCATCGCGGTCTGCTCCTGGCTCCTTCCCTGGTGTGCCATTTGACAGGGATTCTAAAAGGATGGAGCAGTCTGCAAAGAAGGTTTTCTCGTCCTGCAGCATGGCACTTTAATCAGCTAATGCTACGTGTATCCTGGGGAGATACATTCATGCTATAATGGATACAGCTAAAACAGCATTGGCTGATATGCCCCAAGACGTGCAAGGACTCCTCACGGATGCCCAGGCTGCAGCAACGCAGGTCATACAATCAGGACTGGACATCACAGACTCTGTTGTTGGAGCCATAGGAACCTCCATCACTACCAGACGTCATGCTTGGTTGCGTACGTCTGGGTTCTCGTCGGATGTCCAAGCAACTCTGTTAGACTTGCCCTTTGGTGGCGATAAATTATTTGGCACTAAAGCTGCCTTTGCACTGGAGCGTTTTAAAGAGTGTAGGGCAACAGCGAAATCCTTGGGCCTGCAAGCTGTTTTGACCCCTTTTAGATCATTTAGACGTCTTAGAGTGTTTGGACGAGGGGCGTCCTTTTGTGGGAGATCGCAGCAGGCCGGCCAGCAGCCCTCAAATCTCCCTTACAGATCTTTTAGGGGGGTGGGGTAGAGTCCACACTAGAGGGGCCACCCAACAGCAGCACCCTACCTCTTCCTCTTCCTCGGGGGGGGTGCAACAGGGGAAGCACCCCTAGTCCTCTAACCATTGCGTCCCATGTATCTCCGGTAGGGGGAAGGTTGTCTCTTTATCTGGACATGAGGGTTTTGAATTGATTCCTCAAACAAGAGAAATTCAAAATGTTGACTCTAGCACAGGTACTTATGGCGTTGAACAAGGAAGATTGGATGGTGTCTGTCGACTTGCAGGATGCTTATTTCCATATTCCCATTCTCAAGTCACACAGGAAGTATCTCCGTTTTGTGGTGGGGTCGCAACACTACCAGTTTGCGGTCCTTCCTTTTGGTCTTACTTCTGTGCCTCGAGTCTTCACGAAGGTGATGGCGTGGTTGCAGCGAACCTCAGGACGAAGGGAATAGCAGTATTCCCTTACCTGGACGATTGATTGATCAAAGCCAAGTTTCCGTAGCTCGTGCTGCCTCACCTGCAGATGACAACCTAGTTGTTGTCCAGTCTGGGCTTTTCGATAAACGTACCCAAGTCTCACCTGGAGCCCTCTCAACGCCTCCTGTTCATAGGGGCAGTACTGGACACAACATTGAATCAAGCCTTTCCTCCGCCACAGCAGATTCAGGACATTCAGGCGTTGATTCCAATCTTTCAAGAAGGAGCAGTTGTTCCAGTCCTCAAGGTCCTTCGTTTGCTCGGTCTGTTCGCTTCTTGCATTCTGTTGTTCACTCATGCATGCTGGCACATGAGGGGCTCTTCAGTGGTGTCTCCGCAGGCAGTGGTTTCAGCACAAAGGGGATCTCGAGGAGTCGATAAGGATCTGCAGCGGGTCTTCAGTGGTGGGCTGCGGTCGGCAACCTGTCTCAAGGAAAGCCGTTCTCGTTGCCACCTCCAGTGGCCACAGTGATAACAGATGCCTCCACTTTGGGGTGGGGAGCTCACCTGGGGGACCTGGAGATCAAAGGTCGTTGGTCTCCAGTGGAGCAGGTGTTTCATATCAACCTGCTGGAATTGCGGGCGATACGTTTGTCTCTCAAGGCCTTCCTCCCTTCCATTCGCGGTCAGTCGGTTCAAGTCTTGACAGACAACATGACCGCAATGTAGTACGTCAACAAGCAGGGAGGAGTAGGGTCATATCTTCTCTGCAGAGAAGCTCTGCGGCTCTGGTCTTGGGCAAGAGACCATTGGATTTGCTTAATAGCAAACCATCTGGCCGAGGTTAAAAACGTGCATGCGGACAGTCTGTCGGCTACTCTTGGCCGATCACGAGTGGCGTCTTCATCTAGATCTGGTCCTTTCCATCTTTCAGATGTGGGGGTTTCCTCAGGTAGACCTGTTTGCCACTCAGGAGAACACGCACTGACCATTGTTCTGCAGCCTCCAGTATCCGGTGCAGGAAGCATTGGGGGACGCGTTTCAGATGTCCTGGAACGGCCATTTGCTTTACGCTTCCCCCCCCTATACCCTTGATTCCTCGAGTTCTCGAGATTCGCCAAGACCGGGCTTAAGTCATATTAATAGCTCTGGATTGGCCAAGAAGGGTGTGGTACTCTGACCTTCTCCAACTCTCGATGTGCCCTCTGCTCTGTCTCCTCTTGCAGTCACAGGGGCAGGTTTTACACCCCCACCTCCAGAGCCTGCACCTTCATGCCTGGAGATTGAACGGGGCAATCTGAGTTCTTTTTCTCTCCCGTCGGATGTGGTGGACGTTATTTCATCGGCCCGGCGACACTCCACCAAATCTGTCTATACGAGCAGATGGGATAGATTCGTTGGTTGATGTGGAGAGAGACAAATGAATCCCTTAAGTGCCCATTTGTCGGACATATTGATGTTTGCATTGTCCTTGGCACAGCAAGGCTGCGCTGTTGCTACTGTCAAGGGCTATCTTTCGGCCCTCTTAGCCTTCTTATGCCTTCCTGATCAAACCTCTTTATTTAAATCCCCTTTAGTGTTGAGGTTTTTGAAGGGGCTTACCAATAGGTTTCCACCCACTCCGTTTCTTATGCCCCAGTGGGATTTAAATCTGGTCTTAACCTTTTTGATGGGCTCTCCTTTTGAGCCGCTACGTTCTTGCCCTTTGAGATTTTTAGTCCTAAAGACTGTGTGGCCATCACGTCTGCTAGGTGTGTAAGTGAGCTTCAAGCTCCTTGTGTTCACCCTCCTTTTACGACCTTTCATAAGGACGAAGTGGTGCTGAGGACCAGGGTGGCTTTCCTCCCCAAGGTAGTGACTCCTTTTCATTTGGGGCAGTCCATCACTCTCTCATCATTCTATCCTCCTCCTATTCTCCTCAACATCCATCTAAGGAGGAGGAGAGACTCAATCGACTGGACACAAGGAGGGCTCTCAGTTTTTACATAGACCGGGCGAGAGATTTCCGCTTGGACGACCAACTCTTTGTCGGATACGTGGGGAAGAGGAATGGGAAGGCCGTCCACAAACGAACGCTGTCCAGGTGGGTCGTTCTTTGTACTAAGATATGTTATTCATTGGCGAAGAAAGTTCCTCCTGATGGTATAAGAGCCCATTCCACCTGGGCTAAGTCGGCCACATTGGCCCTGGCTAGAGGTGTTCCAGTGGCAGACATTTGTAAGGCCGCGACTTGGGCGTTCCTCCACACCTTCGTAAAGCATTATTGCTTGGACTCGGAGGTGAGGGGGGGTGGCCATTTTGCATGGTCTCTGCAGGATTTCTTGGTATGATCACTCCGACTCCCACCTCCGAGGCGGTACTGCTTTGGGACTCTATTCATTAGGTGAGGAATCCACAGGTAGTTGTATCCATCAGAAGAGCAAGTTACTTACCTTCGGTAACGCTTTTTCCGGTGGATACACTAGCTACCTATGGATTCCTCACGGTCCCACCCACCTCCCTGTGGTCTATCTGGTCATACCGAGATTTCCTTGGATGTGTACATGTATATTTGTTTGTTTCTGCATTATGAGAGTATACATTTATATATTTGTATATATTTATATGTATTGGTGTACATTCATGGCTATGTATTTTTTACGAATGTGTTGATACTGTTTGCTATTATTATTTGTTTACCTTTTCTATAAAAGTTTTCTTGAATACGGTCATGATGAGTATGGAATGTCGATATTCACCTGTTCGCCTCAAAGGCAAGTCACAAATGGTGTAAACTGACGTCAGCATGCCGGCTAGGGCCTCTTATTGCCACAATGACGTCAGACGGAGCCACGTGGAGTTGGGCAATTGTGACGTCCTCGCCGACGTGCAGAGCTGGAAAGAAGTTTCCATGGAATGCTGCGCATTGGGGAGAATTCATTAGGTGAGGAATCCACAGGTAGCTAGTGTATCCACCTGAAAAAGTGTTACCGAAGGTAAGTAACTTGCTCTTCTGGCTCATCCTAATAGCTCCCAGGTGGCCAAGACAGCACTGGTTCACAGAGCTAAACCTATTATCTGTGACCAAACTCATTCCACTTCCCAAGAAGTGGACACAACTAACGAGGAGCCAAGGACAGATATTACAACTGGAACCAGCCTCTCTCCAGTTGTACGCATGGCTCCTGAGTTCTATGAATTTCAGAACATGAATATTGACCAGGAAGGTAGGGTTATACTTTCCAGAGCACAGGCCAAAAGTATGAACAAGACTTACAGGTTGAAGTGGCGAAGATTCTACCTTTGGTGCCTTAAACCCATTTGACCCTTCTCCTGAAATAATATCACCTTACCTCCTCTCACTGTCCAAGTCCGGACTTGTCCATGCCTCGATTAAAGTGCACCTGGCTGCAATCTGTAGATACAGCTTTTACTGCAAACGCGGCTTCTCTCTGTTCCTCCACACTCACAAAGCAGTTCATGAAAGGGTTGTTTTGTTTCCTCCCTCCTGTGCGACCACCTCCTCCAGAAGAGTGGCATCTCAACATTGTTCTTTCTCAACTAATGAAATCCCCGATAGATAAAGCTGTCCTGAAATTCCTCACATGAGAGGTCTCAACTCTTCTTTCTCTCACTTCTACCAGGAGAGCGAGTGGCATACAGGCTTTTTACGATTAGAGAACCTTTCCTGCTTTTCTAAGATAACTTTTTCCTTTTCAGAACAAACCCAAGATATATTCTTAAGGTTCCTTTCATTTCCATTTGAACGAGTCAATCATACTGCGGTCATTTTTTCCAAATCTGCCTGCCCTGGCTGAAAGAACTCTTCACACATCGGACATCAAACGATGTTTGAAATTTCATCTTCACCACACTAAACATTTCCGCAGGCCAGATCAACTGCTAGTCTCTTATAGTCTGAAGACTGTGAGTGACCAGCAGTAACAAAGACAACAGTGCTGTGGATTCCATCAACCATACAGTTTTGCCACTCTAAAACTGTCAAACCTCTGACCAGACCACCTAAAGCATACTCTACAAGAGCGATATGAACCGCAGCTGCTCTTCTTGCAGCCGTCGCTCTGGACAAGGTATGCCGAGCTGCAAAATGGAAGTCTACTCATTTCTTTATGCAGCACTACTGTCTGGAATAAGCACAGCACAGCGATTCGGCCACAGGACAGGCTGTGTTGTGCCATTTATTTCATTCAGGTGAGCCTCTTTCTTAATGTAAGTTAATGTCTTACTGATAAATGCTTGTTTTCCTTGAGTATTCACAAACGCATGTTGTAGGAAAATGCCTCTCATGGCCTGGTTACCCCCTAACCTTTTGCTGATGCCAGTTATGATTGAAAGTGTGCTGGGACCCTGCCAACCACGCTCCAGCACCAGTGTTCTTTCCCTAAACAGTACCTTTGTCTCCACAATTGGCACAGCCCTGGCACACAGATAAGTCCCTTGTAAGTGGTACCCCTGGTACCAAGGGCCCTGTGGCCAGGGAAGGGCTCTTAAGGGCTGCAGCATGTATTATGTCACCCTTGGAACCCCTCACTCAGCACATGCACAATGCCTCACAGCTTGTGTGTGCTGGTGGGGAGCATAAGACTAAGTCGACATGGCACAACCCACTGCCTGTGGCATAGGTAAGTCACCCCTCAAACAGGCCTTACAGCCCTAAGGCAGGGTGCCCTATACCACAGGTGAGGGCATAGTTTCATGAGCACTATGCCCCTATAGTGTCTAAACCAAATCTTAGACATTGTAAGTGCAGGGTTGCCATAAAGAGTATATGGTCTGGGAGTTTGTCAAACACGAACTCCACAGTTCCATAATGGCTACACTGAATTCTGGGAAGTTTGGTATCAAACTTCTCAGCACAATAAATCCACACTGATGCGAGTGTGGGATTTATTGAAAAATGCACACCCACGGCATCTTAGAGATGCCCCCTTTATACCACTCCAAATTCTAGTGTAGGCTGACCAGTTCCTGCCACATCCAGACTGGTTTCTGGCCACATGGAGTGAATGCCTTTGTCACTCTGTGGCCAGGAACAAAGCCTGCACTGGGTGGAGGTGCTTCTCACCTCCCCCTGCAGGAACTGTAACACCTGGTGGTGGGCCTCAAATTCTCATGCCTTTTGTTACAGCACCCCAGGGCATCCCAGCTAGTGGAGATGCCCACTCCTCCGGACACAGCCCCCACTTTTGGAGGCAAGTCCTGAGGAGATAATGAGAAAAACAAGGAGTCACCACCCACCAGTCAGGACAGCCCCTAAGGTGTCCTGAGCTGAGGTGACCCCTGCCTTAAGAAATCCTCAATCTTGTTTTGGAGGATTCGCCCAATAGGATTAGGGATGTGTCCCCCTCCCCTCAGGGAGGAGGCACAAAGAGGGTGTAGCCACCCTCAAGGACATTAGCCATTGGCCACTGCTCCCAGACCTAAACACACCCCTAAATTGAGTATTTAGGGGTGACACTGAACCCTGGAAATCAGATTCCTGCAACCTGAAGAAGGGACTGCTGACCTGAAAGCCCTGTAGAGACAACCGAGACGACAACTGACTTGCTCCCAGCCCTACCGGCCTGTCTCCAGACTCAAAGAACCTGCACAGAGATGCATCCAGCAGGACCAGCGACCTCTGAGGACTGACCTGCACCTAAAGGACCAAGAACCTCCTGAGGACAAAAACAGCAACCAAGAAACCATCTTTAAAGAGACTCTCGCCTCATTCTGAAAGCGTGAGTCTTCACACTCTGCACCCGACGCCCCAGGTTCGAGTTCAGGAGAACCAACACCGCAGAGAGGACGCCCAGGCGACTTCAATGAGGTGGACACCCTGATTCGACCTCTCTGCACCCTCACAACAACTGACCGCAACTGCCTGGTAACACAGGAACACGATGCCTGGACAAAGCACTGGACCCGCAGCCCACACGACCGAGAGGAACCAACCACCGGTTCAGGAGTGACCAGTAGACAGCCCTCATCATAGCCCAGTCAGTGGCTAGCCCGAGAAGCCCCCCCAGTGCCCTGCCTGCTTCACCAGAGTGACCCCCAGGCCCCTCCGTTGCTTTCAACGCAACACCCGACACCGACTTTGCACACTGCACCGTGCCCTACAAAACCCCCCTGGTCTGCTCCCCAACGACTTACTTACAGGATGACTGGAACCGGAGCACCCCTGTTCTCCATAGGCACCTATGTTATTTGGGCCCTCTTTGACCTCTGCACCTGACTGGCCCTGTGTTGCTGGTGCTGGGTGTTTGGGGTTGACTTTAACCCCCAACTGTGGGCTTCCTACATGTTTTAAAACGTTCACAAGTATTTTCAATCAGATTGAGCATATATTTTTAAATACTGCTTATGCATAGTTATTTGGTTGCATATGTTTACTATTGTGAACAGTTTTTTGTCTTAGCCCAGTATAATAAGTTTGCTCTGAATATACTATCTCAAAGTAAGAGATAGTGTGCAGAGTCCAAGGGTTCTCCTTAGAGGTAAGATAGTGGCAAAATTAGATCATTCTAATGCTCTATTTTGTGGTAGTGTGATTGAGCAGTAGGCTTATCAGAGGGTAGTGTTAAGCATTTGTTGTACACACACAGGCAATAAATGAGGAACACACACTCAAATACTTAACTCCAGGCCAATAGTTTTTATAAAGAAAAATATTTTATCTTAATTTATTTTTAGAACCACAAGCTCAAGACTTGAAGTAAATACATAAAAAGCAAGGTACTCCACATAGGTAAGTTAGGAACTTTGAATTAGAGCAATAAAATACACAGTTTTAGTTAAAATGGCATTTTGCTATTTTAATAGTGGACACAGTGCAAAAATCAACAGTTCCTGGGGGAAATAAGTAATGGTTAGTTTGTCCGGTAAGTAAGACACTTACAAGTTTGAGTTCCTGGGCATAAGCAGCCCACCGTTGGGGGTTCAAGGCAACCCCAAAGTTACCACACCAGCATCACAGGGCCGGTCATGTGCAGAGGTCAAAGGAGGGCCCAAAACACGTAGGTGCCTATGAAGAACAGGGGTGCTCCGGTTCCAGTCTCTACAGTAAGTACCTGCGTCATCGGAGGGCAGACCAGAGGGGTTTTGTAGAGCACTGGGTGGCGGGGTGGGGGGGTGGACACAAGTAGGCACACAAAACACACCCTCAGAGGCACAGGGGCTTAGCAGGCGTCTGGTTTTCAGTAGGAATCAGTGGAGGGACCCGGAGGTCACTCTAGCGGTGCAGGCATTGCACAGGGGGGCTTCTCGGGCCAGCCACAAACTGGGCTAAGCAGAGGGTCGCCTGATGGTCACTCCTGCACTGGAGTTCGGGTTCTTCTGGTCCTGGGGGCTGCAGGTGCAGTGCTTGGTCCAGGCGTTGGGTTCTTTGTTCCAGGCAGTTCTGGTCACGGGGAGCTTCTGGATTATCTCTGCATGCGTTGCTGTTGGGGTCCACCGGGGTCGTCTCAGATTATTCATGAGGTCGCAGTAGCCTGGGAGTCCTCCCTGCAGTGTTGGTTCTCTGGAGCTTGAGCCGGGGGCGTCAGGTGCAGAGAGTGAAGGCTCATGCTTCCGGCAGGAAGAGTGAAGTCTTTGAAAGTTTAAAGAAAGTTGCAGGGTTGTTGCTGTTTGTGAACAGTGCAGCTGTTCTTGGGAGTTTCTTGGTCCTTCGGGTTCAGGGCAGTCCTCTGAGGCTTCAGAGGTCCTTGGTCCCTGTCGGATGCGTCGCTGTGCAGGTTCTTTGAGTCTGGAGACAGGCCAGTAGAGCTGGGGTCAAAGCAGTTGTCGTCTCCATCGTCTCTGCAGGGCTTTCAGGTCAGCAGTCCTTGTTGTAGGTTGCAAGAGTCTGATTTCATGGGTTCAGGGTCGCCCCTAAATACTGAATTTAGGGGTGTGTTTAGGTCTGGGGGGGGGCAGTAGCCAATGGCTACTGTCCTTGAGGGTGGCTACACCCTCCTTGTGCCTCCTCCCTGAGGAGAGGGGGGGCACATCCCTATTCCTATTGGGGGAATCCTCCAAAACCAAGATGGATGATTTCTAAAGGCAGGGGTCACCTCAGCTCAGGGCACCTTAGGGGCTGTCCTGACTGGTGGGTGACTCCTCCTTGTTTTTCTTATTATCTCCTCTGGACTTGCCGCCAAAAGTGTGGGCTGTGTCCAGAGGGGCTGGCATCTCCACTAGCTGGGATGCCCTGGGGTGCTGTAACAAAAGGCATGAGCCTTTGAGGCTCACCTGCAGGTGTTACAGTTCCTGCAGGGGGAGATGAGAAGCACCTCCACCCAGTCCTTGCTTTGTTTCTTTCCTCAGAGAGCACAAAGGCTCTCACCCCAGGGGGGCAGAAACTCGTCTCAGTGGCAGGCTGGCACTGACCAGTCAGTCCTGCACTGAAGGACTGGGTAAAATACAGGGGGCATCTTCTAAGATGCCCTCTGTGTGCATTTTGTAATAAATCAAACACTTGCATTTGTGTGGGTTTATTATTCTGAGAAGTGTTATACCAAACTTCCCAGTATTCAGTGTAGCCATTATGGAGCTGTGAAGTTTGTTTTTGACAAACTCCCAGACCATATACTTAATATGGTCACACTGTACTTACAATGTCTAAAACTGGACTTAGACACTTTAAGGGCATATTGCTCATGCAGCTATGCCTTCACCTGTGGTATAGTGTACCCTGCCTTAGGGCTGTAAGGCCTGCTTGAGGGGTGACTTACCTATGCCACAGGCAGTATTTTGTGTGCATGGCATCCTGAGGGGGGTGCCCAGTCGACTTTGCCGTTTTCTCCCCACCCACACACACAATCTGCTATGGCAGTGTGCATGTGTTAGGCGAGGGGTCCCTTAGGGTGGCACAACACATGCTGCAGCCATTAGGGACCCTCTCTGGTCACAGGGCCCTTGGTACCACTGGAACCTTTTACAAGGGACTTATCTGTGTGCCAGGGGTGTGCCAATTGTGGAAACAATGGTACATTTTTAGTGAAAGAACACTGGTGCCGGGCCTGGTTAGCAGGGTCCCGGCACACTTCTCAGTCAAGTCAGCATCAATATCAGGCAAAAACTAGGGGGTAACTGCAACAGGGAGCCATTTTCCCACACCCACCAACCACTGAGGGTCATAACAGTTGCTTTAAGTACTGCTTGGAATTCGGATTCAAGCATGTGAATCTATGAAAGATCCAATACTGGATAAGAACACAAGTTACATACCTGTAGCTGCAGTTATCCAGTATATGTATGTTTCATAGATTAACCTGTGACCCACCCTCCTCCCACTTTGAGTCTCACCTTCCATTTCAGTATATACTTCACTCTTGTGCTCAAAAATCTGAGGGAAAGAGCCTCTTTTGGGAGTATAATAGAGGGTACCTGCACCTGATTGGTCAAAGGTCAAGTTTGGTTCTTTTTTCAAAAGAACATAGGCTATTTGATTGAGGGCTACTGCCAGTATAGCCCATGGTGATTCCTGTATACTGCTTTCTTAAGACACTGTGGGACTCCAACTTCCAGTGGGGATGATTCAAGCATGTGAATCTATGAAAGGTACCAATACTGGATAACTGCAGGTAAGTAACTTGTTTTTTTTTCTCTCCAAAGGCCCAGGCCTCCATGCTTGCCTGAGGCTTTCAACTGCTAGAGTTTCTAGTGCACATTCAATGCACGTTAAGTGTGAGGAACCCTCCAGAGAGCACTCTCCAAATGACTACTTTCTTCAGTTATTACACAAGCAAATCATCTTTCTTCAGCATGGAGGAGATAAGGGAAATAAGGCTTTCTTCAAGGCATGCAAGGCTTGTGGAGAAAAGAAAATATACATGCATCATCATACTTAACCCACATACTGTATATACTTCCTTCAATCCAACTACAATCCAAATAAGTGAGAGATCTGCAATACTGTGAGAAAGTAGCCTTTTTCTAGCATGGTTCCCACCCATTTTTGTCCTGTCAGCGAGTTTGACTGTCACTGGGATCCTGCGAACTAGGCCCCCCTGCTTATGCTCTCTACCCTTTAAATTTGGTTGTTGGATACTGCTAACACAGTATTCCACTCATTGTTGGCATACTGGTGCCCCCTTATAAGTCCCTAGTGTATGGTACTTGGGTAACTAGGGCATTGGGGTCCCAGGGGTTCCCTGTGAGCTGCAGCCTGTGTGTAATGGTGCATGCATCCTTTCACTGCCAATTACACTGCACCAGGTCACTTATAAGTCACCCATATACCATGTCTTCGCACCCTGAAGGCTGGGTGCAGGGTACCTGTGTGTGAGGGCACCCCTGCACTAACAAAGGTGCCCCCACGTCGCCTAGGACCATTTTCCCAGACTTCATGAGTGCAAGATGCCATTTTACGCGTGCACTGGACATAGGTCAATACCTATGTCCAGCTTCACAATAGTAACTCCGAATATGGCTAGGTAAGGTGTCTAACATCTCGGTATTATACCCCAATGCTGATTCTAGCATCGGATGTATGATTCTATGTACTCTGGGGGCTCCACAGTGTACCCCCAGTACTATCATACCAGCCTTCTGAGGTTTTCCAGGCAGCCACAGCTGCTGCCACCTCAGACAGGTTTCTGGCTTTCTGTTGCTCTAGCAGCTCAAGCCCAGGAAGCCAGGACAAAGGATTTCCTTTGGGAGAGGGAGGTTACACCCTCTCCCCTTGGAAATAGGTGTTGCAGGTATGGCAGGGGCAGCCTCTCCAAGCCACTGGAAATGCTTTGAAGGGCACATTTGGTGCCGTCCTTGCTTAAACCAGTCTACACCGGTGCAGGGACCCCATTCACTGCCCTGGCGCGAAACTGGACAAAGGAAAGTGGGGTGACCACTCCCTGTCCATTACCACCCCAGGGGTGGTGCTCAGAGCTTCTCCAAGGGGTCAGTGGGATTTCCCATCTTGGATTCAAGGCTGGCAGGAAACTCTGGTAGCATCCGAGTGGCCAGTGCAAGCAGGTGACGTCAGAGCCCCCTCCTGGTTGGTGGTCACCCAGCTAGGTGACCAATCCCCCTTTCAGGGCTATTTAGGGTCTCTCTCTTGGGTGGCTCTCTAGATTCAGATTGCAAGACTCCAGCAGGAATCCTCTGCATCCTTTACTTCACCTACTGACAAAACTGCATCTGGGCCCTCCAGGAACTATACAAACTGCAACAAAGAAGTAAAGACGACTTCTGTAACATTGTATCTTCAGCTCCTGCCAGCAACTGTTTCCAGGTCGTACATCCTCCGAGAACGGCCGGTCTTCAGCCCTCACCAGAAGAAAGAAAGAATCGCCCTTGAAGTGAAGGAGTCACTTCCCTGCTTCAGCAGACACCACTCTGCATCGACGACCGGTGGCTTGGGTCCCCTCTCCTGAAGAAGTACGTGGATACAGCAACATGGGTGTTGGACTGAAGTGGTCCTGAAGTTCAGCTGTCCAATTTTGGTGGAGGTAAAAGTTTGCCTCCCCACGCAAGACAGTACCCCTATGCACTGCATTTTTTTCAGTTGCCAAGGGTTTTTGGCATCCTTCCACAAAGATCACAGTGCAGCTCCGGCCCCCAGCACTCCTTCCTGTGGCACACAGCCTCCTGTGTGGTTCTCTGGCAGCGTGGGATCCCTTTGTGTAGTACTGCGTGGGCCTCCTTTTGCACATTGTCCCCCTGCTGTGGGACTCCTGTGCGCGCTGCCTGGTTTTCTGAAGGCTCTGAGTTGCTGAGAGCCTCCTCTGTCTCCCCTTCCTGGGTAGAGGCCTTCTGGCCCTCGGCAGCGCCATTTTCTGCAAACCGCAAGCTTTGCATGTGCCAAGGCATGTTGGCGGAACCAGCAATGCAAACCAGACTACAATCATCCATCCGGCATGAGACATCATCTGCACCAACCAGGACCCTGCATCTGTCATCTTGGGTGCAGTACTGACTGTACTTCACTGGTGGTTCTTCTTTTGCACCTTCATCCGGGTTAGCAGGGGCTCCTGTCCTCCCTGGACTTTGCAGTGCTTCTTGGACTTGTGGACTTGGTCCCTTTCTTCCACAGGGATCCATCATCGGTGTCTTGTAGTCTCTTCTGGTTCTTGCAAAAACTTCTATCACATGTTCTTGTGTGTTCAAGGAAAGTTACTGTGATTTACTCCTGCTTTCCTGGGCTCTGGTGTGGGTTCTATTACTTACCTTTGGTGTTTATGTACACTCCCAGCGCCCCTTTACACACTACATTTGCCTAGGTGGGAAACAGACTTTCGAATTCCACTTTTAGTATATGGTTTGTTTTCCCCCCAAGGCCCGTTTCTAACTACTGTGATTTTCACTATTTGCACTGTTTTCAAACTGTTTTTACAGCTATTACTGCATTCTAGTGTATATACTGTGTATATTACTTACATACTAAGGGAGTATAGTCTCTAAGGTGTTGGTGGCATTTGTGTCACCAAAATAAAGTACCTTTATTTTTGTAACACCAAGTATTTTCTTTCATGTGTGTAAGTACTGTGTGACTACAGTGGTATTGCAGGAGCTTTGCATGTCTCCTAGTTAGGCCTTGGCTGCTCATCCACACTACCCCTAGAGAGCCTGGCTTCTAGACACTGACTACATTGCACTGACAAGGGATAACTGGACCTGATATAAGGTGTAAGTACCTTAGGTACCCACTACAAACCAGGCCAGCCTCCTACAAATACTTTCTTAGCCAAGACTTAAAAGGATGGAGAAAGAAGGCTAGGATTGGCAATTTTACTTTAACAAATTTCACTTGTCTCTAAGGCTTCAAAGCAGGCTTCAAGACCCTTTGACCCTGCTGCCAACCGTCACACACTTGGCCAGCTGCTGCCTCTAAGCAGGAAGAAGATGAGATGCCAAAAAGCACTCTCGCAAATCATAGGCAAGCGCTGTCCACAGAGGAAGAAATGTCAGTCTCTCAAAAACCCTATTATTTATGAAGAAATAGGTGGAAACACTGTAGGTTGGTGAGTCTCAGCGATTTTACTAGTATGCATCAGTAATCCCCTGCAATATTGATGGTGCCACCTGTACCTTTACAGTGACCAACCATACTGGTACACAATGCCTCTTCAAGTCAGGATGGAGAAGAAAGACTTGATGATTTAAATCTTTACAAGATTAAAGCCTTCTGTAGCAACATGTGCCAAAAGATTAAAAAATAGCTACTAGGTCTGCAGATCTCAATATGATGGAAACCCATAACCATAAGACTGGTTTGAGACCGAATAAAACTGGTTCCGTTCTGAATCTTATAATTCTCCTGATGTAAGCTCTGAGCCAGTACCAATGGATTGCCCACCAGACAATTCAGGGCATTTTCACTCTAATGGAGCAAGATTCTCACTGTTAAGCCGTCTGCAACCGTTGTACACAAAATGTTTTTCAGCTCTGAGAAACAGTCCAACAGTGCTAGCTCTAAACCTTGTTTTGGAACGTGTGGGGAAAAAAGTCTGCTAACCATTCAAAAACTAACTGCAACTACTGTGAATAATTCATAAATAATTGCCTGGCATGTATTTTGAATCGAGTAAAAACAAATTCAATGGTGATAGCGGCAGTATAGTGCATGTCCATTAACCTTTCCACACCATGTAAGACACCCAGAAACGAGGGTTGAAAGTGAGATTCTATGGGCAAAAGGGTTTACGCTATTGCTGCAGGTGCACTTAAAATAGAAAAGGCATAGGCTATAGTTGCTAGGTTTAACTGGCAGCTTTGCAGGGACGTTATATTTATTTTTGCAATTTTATATAGCACCGACATGGCCCAAAGGCATTAGGGCACTTTACAGCACACAGAATGCCGGGTTACAGCGGGTCACGTTAATAGTAGTTAAACTCAGATGTTTACATCAGTGAATGTATACAGGATTAACCACAAGTGACAGTTACACCAGCAGGGCAGAGGACAGGAACTGTTAAAGACAGATCAGGGTACATTGGGTTAAGTAAGTGTAGCCGAGGGTGAATATCCCAAGATAGGAGGAGCTTGAGGTCCTTTTTGAAGGTTGCTAGGCACATTGTTTGTCTGAGTGAGGAAAGTTCCAGATTCTTGTGGCACTGCCAGAGAAGGACTGATTCAGGTATTCTCGCCTAAAGGTGAAGGGGGTTCAAGAAGCAGGAATTGGGTATTTCTGGAACTCCTGTTTGCGCCAGAGAAACCTAGTCCTTCTCATCATCCTTTCTTGTATTTTCTTATAAGCTTATGTTCTTCATAGAACTCTTTAGAGAACCAGGGCCTCGATGGTTTTGGTCTGGATAATGTGCACTTCATTGGTGCACATTTGTCAATAAGGGATTCCATGCAGGAGTTTGTCGGTGGCCTCATTGATGTCTTGATGAGGTGTGATCGTAATTAGGGATGGAAAGGCCATGATGACGATGGCTTCTGTGTCACAGTTGGATGTGTCTCTAAACCATATGTTCTTTCTTGGGTTGTCCAAATGTTTTGGTGTAGGAAGCGAATAGAGAAAATGGGCTCTGCATGTGATGAGATCAGTCAACAGGAATGGGGTTATGTATTTAGGCAGTTTGGGAATTGGTGATTGAGATCTAGAATGGCACCTTTGTGGTGTGTAGGATTATGGCAGTGTTTTTGGATATCAGTGGTGCTGAGAAAGGTGGTAAAAGTGTCCACATAACTGTTGCCAACATCACCCCAGTCGTTGTTGAGGTCACCAAAAAAGATATTGTTGTCAGAACTGATAAGTTGAGAGGTGAAAACATCTATGCATTCCTCAAAGAAGGTGTTGTTTTGACCCTGTTAGTAGTAGATCACATTCAGTGTGAGGTTGGCGGTAGTGGATGTAAACAGTTTCACCCACAAGCTCTTGAAAGACTGATAGTGAGATTTTGAGAGGGTTAGTCATGCCAGAGTTACGGTGAATGAGTGATACTCTACTAGAAAAAATGCCTGATTAACACAAAGCAAGACCAGAGCAACATTAATGAAAGGGAGAACAATACTCAGCTAGGCTGATGGACATATGAATGCTTTATACTGTGTTCTTTGATGTATGCTTCTTAATGCAGATTCCTCACCCTCTAAGTATTCCTCAGGCATCAGAATAGATCCGAAAACCTTAAAGCAGCACTCCTGCATGCCGTTAGGTGGCATCTTGCCTCTCCCCTGCAGCATTGTTCTGCTCTGGAAGGGACAATGAGTGCCATATGTGCCACCCATGAGTGCTGGTGCCAGTTCCTTTCTTTACGTGCTTTCAGACATGTCTGAGGCTTATCTTTTGTCTTCAGACCACGCATATTAACATTTACTCCAGTATTGGAACTTTCATAGATTCACATGCTTGAATCATTCCCCGTCATCGATATGGGAGTCCCTGGTACCTTAGAAAAGACATTGTCCCCAAAGACATAATAGCAATAACATTAAAACTCTACATTTTAGTACTATATCCAAGTCCTTATGCAAACTTGAGCCTCAGCCAATCAGAGCGCCCCACCCTCTAGAACCCTCCTGAGAGAAGCTGCAGTACCTCAGATTTTCTACTGCACGTCATGCTAGGGAGTCTCCTCTGAGCTCTGCTCAGTTTGTTCCTGTGGAAGAAGATTTAGGGGGTCATTATGAACATGGCGGTTCAGACATGCATGCTGGCGGTGGCGGAAATCACCGACATGGCGGTCTGGATCGCCATATTACTAACATACATACTAACTAACATATTACTAAATTACCACAGGTGGCCCTCTGCCACTACCAGACTACCACCGACAGGCAGCCTGACGATGGCGGATTTCTCTGTCCGACCCTCCGGATAAAGAACCTATTTTCCTCCAGCCTTTCCCTGGCCGTTTCCCCCACAGCGAAAGGCTGGCGGAAGGGGTGCTCTGGGGGCCCCTGGGCAGTGCAGGGGCCCCTGTGCACATCCCTATCGTGCATGTCACTGCCTGATTTACGGACAGTGATGTGCGCAACGGGTTCTGCTGCACCCGCCACACTGCGGCATTGACAACGGCTCCATGTGGAGCCGTCGGCAATGTCCAGGCTCAGCATTCCGCTTGGCCGGCTGTACGGAAACACTGTTTCCGCCCGCCGGCCCAGCAGAATGTTGGTAATGTGGCCGGCAGGGTCGCCAACAGGCTGGCGGTCTGTGTTCAGACCGCCAGCATGAACAGGGCGGGGATTCCCTCTGTGTTCATAATGTGCCCCTTAGTCACTACATCTGAATTTCTACTTGGTTGAGTGTTTCTGATTCACACTCACACTTTCTGGAGCCTGCTTTACCAGCATAATGTCTGACAGAGAAAGGAAAAGTCTCTTTAGAGCCTGCAGTACTTGTGGGAAGAAAAGACTCCATTCAGAGGATCCCCATAGAGATTGCATATATTACCTCTATCCTGAGCATTCTGCTACTGACTGTAAGGTATGTTGTACCTTTTCCTCAAAAACTTTGAATGATAGAGAGGGAAGATTGTTAATATGGATCCAGAAGCTTAAATCAAGAAAGAACCTTGTCTCAGACTCTGACAGTGAAGATTCTTCATGGGCTTTTAAAAGATCCCAAAAAAGGCAAAGATCACCTCATTCTGAAAAGGGTTCAAAACAACCCTAAAAGACTTTCAAAAAGACCTCATGGGTCTGGTGAAGGCCGCAGTTTCTCATCCTCACCTCATGAGAGATCTTCTTCCTCAAAGTCCAAGCATCAGCCTTCAACGTCAAATGAGGAGCCTAAACCTTCCTCAGAGCCTTCTACGCCTCCTCAAAAGGTTCTGACTGTTCAGAAAGCCTTCCTCAGCTCCTGACGTCAGACCGTCGACGGCGATTCCACTGTCAGCATAGTCATCGTCGTCAAGAAGAAGTTATACCGCGGCTGCATCGACGGTGATGGTTACCAGTCTCTTGACGGTGGCTTCCTGTTCGTCGACATCTACGTTGATGGTGCTGAAATCTAGACCGTTGATAAAGAAGATCAAAATGTCGTCGACGATTCAGACGACGGTTCTGTCGATGACTAGGATTCCTACAACTACGCTATCGTCTGCAGCACCATCAACTGGGATTGGTGCAGTTGGACTAACGGACACAACTTTGTCGATGGCACCGTCGTCGACGAGAAGGAAAACACTCCAGAGAGGCGATATAACTCCAAGAGCCACATCCCCAAGTAAGGTCACACCTTTAATTCCAACTCATTTTTTGGAAGAATATTCTGATGATGATGGGCGGTTTGGGGCAGCCCATAGTCCTTCCCAGCTCCATGTTAAATGTCAAGAGGATGAAGAGTAATATTATCAGCAGTGTTATTCTCCTCAACGACAGCAGCCAAATGTGCTAGAGGATATGGTCTGTATCCCGAGTTCCCTTATTTCTGACTAACAACTGATGTTATCAGATTACAAAAAGAGGTTCCATTTGCGCTGCAATCGGACATACAAATTGCGCCTCCTCCCTCGGTGCCTGCCACTCCAGTAGCACATCCTAGGTTATCTCCTAGATCGGCCAGAAGTATCCCGCAAAGTGCTTTCATGCAGGTTACTGACTCCTCGGATGAGGAGAGGAAGGAAGGAGAGTTGCAGGATGCAAATTCGAATTGGGACAACTATATATTGCTGACACCCTCATCTCCATCACCTACTCTGGTGTATTCTCCCCCAGGAGATATTGGGGGTTTCCATAATCTGCTTGAAAGAGCAGCAAAGAGATTTGCATTGCCCATGCCAACTAAGCAAATGGATTGCTTTTTATACGACTTCAAGGAGCCTTTTCAAAAGAGTATCCGCACCATACCCATAGTGGGCTACATCTGGGAGGAAGGTCTCAAGGTGATGAGAAATCCAGCTTCGCTGCCGGCAGTCTTTCCTAGATTGGACAAAAAATATAAGGCACCAGAAGACACCCCAGCTTGTCTTGGTAGTCACCCGAAACCGACTCTGTCATAACCCAGGTAGCGCAGAGGTGTTCAAAAAATTCAGCAACGCCAATTTCAGCTCCTCCAGACAAGGAAGGGAGAAGGCTGGACAACATTGGAAAGCGTTTCTCCTCCATGTCGGGGCTGATAGTAAGACCAGCAAATTTGTTGGCAATCCTGGGGAGGTATGACAGGCAGCTGTGGGCCGATATTGCTCCGTTTCTGATGGATACAACTACCTGTGGATTCCTCACTGTAAGGAAATGCCTCCTTGGCATGGTTACCCCCTGACTTTTTACCTTTGCTGATGCCAAGTTATGATTTGAAAGTGTGCTGAGACCTACTAATCAGGCCCAAGCACCAGTGTTCTTTCCCTAACCTGTACTTTTGTTTCCACAATTGGCCCGCCCTGGCATCCAGGTAAGTCCCTTGTAACTGGTACCAAGGGCCCTGATGCCAGGGAAGGTCTCTAAGGGCTGCAGCATATCTTATGCCACCCTGGGGACCCCTCACTCAGCACAGACACACTGCTTGCCAGCTTGTGTGTGCTAGTGGGGATAAAAAGACTAAGTCGACATGGCACTCCCCTCAGGGTGCCATGCCAACCTCACACTGCCTATAGGTATAGATCAGTCACCCCTCTAGCAGGCCTTACAGCCCTAAGGCAGGGTGCACTATACCATAGGTGAGGGCATAAGTGCATGAGCACTATGCCCCAACAGTGTCTAAGCAAAACCTTAGACATTGTAAGTGCAGGGTAGCCATAAGAGTATATGGTCTGGGAGTCTGTCATGCACGAACTCCACAACACCATAATGGCTACACTGAAAACTGTGAAGTTTGGTATCAAACTTCTCAGCACAATAAATGCACACTGATGCCAGTGTACATTTTATTGTAACATACACCCCAGAGGGCACGTTAGAGGTGCCCCCTGAAACCTTAACCGACTACCAGTGTAGGCTGACTAGTTTTAGCAGCCTGCCACACACCAGACATGTTGCTGGCCACATGGGGAAGAGTGCCTTTGTCACTCTGTGGCTAGTAACAAAGCCTGTACTCGGTGGAGGTGCTTCTCACCTCCCCCTGCAGGAACTGTAACACCTCAAAGGCTCACCCCCTTTGTTACAGCACCCCAGCTCCACTTTTGGCGGCACGGCCGGAGGAGATAATGAGAAAAACAAGGAGTCGTCACTGGCCAGTCAGGACAGCCCCTAAGTTGTCCTGAGATGAGGGGACTCTGACTTTTAGAAATCCTCCATCTTGCAGATGGAGGATTCCCCCAATAGGGATAGGAATGTGCCCCCATCCCCTCAGGGAGGAGGCACAAAGAGGGTGTAGCCACCCTCAGGGCTAGTAGCCATTGGCTACTAACCCCCCAGACCTAAACACACCCCTAAATTGAGTATTTAGGGTCTCCCACAACACAGCAAGATAGATTCCTGCAACCTAAGACGAAGAAGGACTGCTGAGCTGAAAAACCTGCAGAGAAGACACTGCTTTGGCCCCAGCTCTACCGGCCTGTCTCCCCACTTCTAAAGACACTGCTCCAGCGACGCGTTCCACAGGGTCCAGCAACCTCTGAAGCCTCAAAGGACTCCCCTGCATCTAGAAGGACCAAGAACTCCAGAGGACAGCGGCTCTGTTCCCCAAAGACTGCAACTTTGCAACAAAGAAGCAACTTTGAAACAACACACGTTTCCTGCCGGAAGCGTTAGACTTTGCACTCTGCACCCGACGCCCCCGGCTCGACTTGTGGAGAACAAACCCCACAGGGAGGACTCCCCGGCGACTACGAGACCGTGAGTAGCCAGAGTTGACCCCCCTGAGCCACCACAGCGACGCCTGCAGAGGGAATCCCAAGGCTCCCCCTGACCGCGACTGCCTGCTTCAAAGACCCGACGCCTGGTAAGGACACTGCACCCGCAGCCCCGAGGACCTGAAGGATCCGACCTCCAGTGCAGGAGCGACCCCCAGGTGGCCCTCTCCCTTGCCCAGGTGGTGGCTACCCCGAGGAGCCCCCCCCCCCCCCCCCCCCCCCCCTTGCATGCCTGCATCTCTGAAGAGACCCTTTGGTCTCCCATTGGATTACATTGCGAACCCGACGCCTGTTTGCACACTGCACCTGGCCGCCCTGTGCCGCTGAGGGTGTACTTTTTGTGCTGACTTGTCCCCCCCCCCCCCAGGGGCCCTACCAAACCCCCATGGTCTGCCCTCCGAAGACGCGGGTACCTACATGCTGGCAGACTGGAACCGGGGCACCCCCTTCTCCATTGAAGCCTATGCGTTTTGGGCACCACTTTGACCTCTGCACCTGACCGGCCATGAGTTGCTGGTGTGGTAACTTTGGGGTTTCCCTGAACCCCCAACGGTGGGCTACCTTGGACCCAACTTTGAACCCCGTAGGTGGTTTACTTACCTGCAAAACTAACAAACACTTTTCTCCCCCAGGAACTGTTGAAAATTGCACTGTCTAGTTTTAAAATAGCTATATGCCATTTGTGTGAAAACTGTATTTGCTATTTTGCTAATTCACAGTTCCTAAAGTTCTTAAGTGAAGCACCTTTCATTTAAAGTATTGTTTGTAAATCTTGAACCTGTGGTTCTTAAAATAAACTAAGAAAATATATTTTTTTATACAAAAACATATTGGCCTGGAATTGTCTTTGAGTGTGTGTTCCTCATTTATTGCCTGTGTGTGTACAACAAATGCTTAACACTACCTTCTGATAAGCCTACTGCTCGACCACACTACCACAAAATAGAGCATTAGAATTATCTCTTTTTGCCACTATCTTACCTCTAAGGGGAACCCTTGGACTCTGTGCATGCTATGTCTTACTTTGAAATAGTACATACAGAGCCAACTTCCTACACTCACTCATTGATTCCTCACTCATTGATTCCTCACTCATTGATTCCTCACTCATTGAATTTTCCCCCTGCGCCAGCTTTTGACGGAAATCTTCTTCCTAACTTCCGCACGTCGTCGAGGACGTCACAATTGCCCACGCGGTGCCGTCTGACGTCATACAGGCAATAAAAGGTCCTCGCTGACGTGCCGACGTCAGTTCCCTTTTTCCGTGCCTTTCAGAAGACTCTAAGGCGGAGGTCAAGAAGATCCTCTTGGAGGGAGAGCGCACCTCGGCTGAGGTAATATTGCGACAACAGCTTTTCAGCAACTAGCTGGTGGGGCAGTGCTGCGAGATCAGGGCTGGATTAGAGCGACTTCCTTTCGTCCGGACGTTCAGAATAAAATATTGGCTCTTTTCGGCAAGCATGTTGATGAGGCCCTACAAGCAGTCTAAATGGATAGACACTGCAAGGTCCTTAGGAACCCTTAAATTTAAGAAGATGCCCTTTCGTGCCTCCAGGGGTTGAGGAGTTTTAGCATATCGAGGGAATTACCAGAGCTTTTGTTACCCCTCATATAATGCACAGCAGTTCCGACCTCAATATTCTTAAAGGCAGCCACCCCAGGCGTCCTATTGTAGACCACCCTCCCAGGGGTAGAGCGCGTCAGAGCAAAGAGGCTGTCAGAATGCAATGACAAGTTCCAGGCTTCGGCTACAACCTCACCACGAATCATCACACTTCTATCCGAAGTGGGCGAAAATAACATCGGACCAATGGGTTTTAAAGATTGTTCGATTTGGCCGTACGTTAGAGTTCATTCAATGCCCACCTTCTCGTCCTCCTCATACCTTCTTTTAGAAGCATCTAAGACAACTCAGGCTGGAGGTCGTGACCATGCTCAAGAAGTGAGCGATAGAGTTCCTTCTTCAGAAAAAGGCAGAGGTTTTTACTCCATTTCTTTCTGGTGCACAAAAACTGGGAGTCTTGGCGTCCCATTCTCGATCTCAGGGACTTAAACAAATACCTCAAACATCAAACCTTTTGTTGCGTAGGCTCTCATTATTTTAATGAGACTACTTAATTTCGAGTGGCAGAATTGCCAGCGGTGTGGGAGACCAGATCTGACCCACTACAGGTGACACCTGGCACTCCAATCTGGGTTCTGCTTCGGCTAACTAGCAGTGCCTCTTCTCTACCCCAGGGCAGGGATGATTGGGCAACAGAGCGCATGACATAACTGGTTTCTCTGGGAAGCCGTGGTCACTCAGGTCTCATCCGTTTCTCTCAGTTACATTAGTCTCACATACACAAGGACAAACAGAGGCGGTATGTATTTCAATAATGCTTTAATATAGCGTCTGCATCTTAGATAGCAAAGCGTGGACTGCAATAACCAGGACGATACAGCATGACAAGATTAAAATTGTGACAAGGAGAGTGAAACATAAAAATAACGCTACCATATTGTCACTAGAGTCAACAGACTAATTCCTACCTAGGCTATGATAGAGCACAGCGTGTTAAGCTTTAATTCTGCCCTTCATGCTCCCCTGGAAAGACATCATCCCCTAAACCTGAGTAAAGGCCTAGAGTCTGTAAAGACAGCTGTAGCGAAGCATTCGGCAATAAGCATAGTCATGGTTCTCTGGCTGGAATCTCCCTCTAACGTGTAAGGGACAGGAAAGTGTTTTTTTTATAATAAAACAGCTGATGTTCTGAGAAAATGTCCCTACGTAAGGATGTGTATTTTCTATGAATGTCAGAGACTAAACTTATATCACGTTCACCGGCAACCTATCTTACTGCACCCTTGGAAGAAGCACAGAGTGAGCAAGAATGTCTTGTTTCAGAACAGAGTGCTGGGCTAGGCAAAAACAGTTAGAGATAAAAATAAAACAAGACCTTAAAAGTGGCTAGCGTAACAATAATATAGCAAAGCCGAATAAAATATATCTAGGTTAAAGTGCACAGCGGCAGGCCTAGTATGTAAAATAACGTGCATGAAGCCATAACTTAAAAGGCTACACAACACTTTCGCATGGTCACATTGCAAGACATTCTTTTCTGTATGAATCATGGAGATTATATGACATCCTTGGATCTGCAGGACGCTTACTTTCTTATTCCAATTTCACCTGCCCGCAGAAAATATCTGCCTTTCACAGTAGCAGGCAGTCGTTTCCAATTCAGGGTTCTTCCATTTGGCCTGAAGTCCGCCCCCAGAATCTTTAAAAAAGTGCCTAGCTCTGATAGCGGCTTCACTTAGAAAGAAAAAACTGCAAATATTTCCCTACTTAGATGATTGCCTAATAAAAGCGCAATCGTATCAGGAAGCTCAAGACTCAACAAGGGCCTGCATGGCATTATTCGACAAGCTGCGCCTCACTCTGAATCGGAACAAGCCGAACATATTGCCAACAAGACTGACAACCTTTTTAGGGGCAAACATCGACACCATCAGAGGCAAGGATTTTCCTTCGGTGGAGAGGCAAACAAGACTCATTTATCTAACAGACATAGTACATAGAAAAAAGTCTTTCAGTGCGCAGCTACAGGTCGCTTCTGGGGATGATGTCTTCTTGCATACCGTTAATCCCCTTTTATCGACTGAGAATGCGTCCCCTGCAAGAGGAACTAGATATTCAATAGATTGAGAAAGAGTGCTCATTCAGCGACTTAATCACAGTAATTCCTCGAATAATCCAAGTGCTCAACTGGTGGGCGGACAAGTTAAACATCGCAGTCGGTCTTCCTTTCCTACCGCCTCGTCCTCCGCTGGTTATTACCATGGATGCCTCCCTAGAGGGATGGGGAGCGTATCTTCAAGACCTTCAGATCAGCGGAAGGTGGAACAACTCTTTCCAGAAATATCACATACATTTCCTGGAGTTGAGAGCTGTTTTCCTGGCCCTTTAGCCTTTCCTTCCAAGAATAAGACACTCAGCGGTTCTCATAAGAACAGACAATACTGCAACAATGCATTTATTTAAACAAGCAAGGAGGAACTAAATCCCCTATGTCGAAAATCGCAGACTATTTCGAAATGGCATCAGCCTACGAGTGGAACATCTGCCAGGAAGGCAAAATGAGTCTGCAGACACTCTCAGCAAACCGACGTCCTCCTGTCACGAATGGGAGCCGAACCAGGAGGTGCTCGACCAAGTTTTCAGGAGGTGGGGGGAAACCCGAACTGGATCTTTTTGCAACTCCGCAGAACACCAACTACCCCTTTTATGCAAGTTGGGTTCACCATCCGGGCTCTTGGGGGAATGCATTTTCAATGGCATAGTGCAGATTATTTACCTATGCTTTTCCACCCATTCCCCTGATCTCAAGAGTACTTGTAAAGATCAAAAGAGAGCATTGCAGGCTCATCCTGATAGCTCCGTTTTGCCTTTGTTAACATTGGTTTTGGGAACTCCTACTTCTCTCAGAGACAGACCACATTCCACTGGAAGTTTCACCACAGCTCTTGACAAGGAACGAGGGTCAAGTTTTGCATCCGGACACCAGATCACTCAAATTATCGGCCTGGCTCCTGAACACTGAGTTCGCCCATTTAAATATTCATCCTGAATGGCAGGATATTCTTTCAAAAGCCAGAGCAGATAGACCCACAATTCATACTCTTTAAAATGGAAAAAGTTTTGTTGTGGTGTCAGAAGGAGCAGATTGATCTGCTGCTGTCACCGCCAGAGCAAATATTGCCCTATATCCTCCATCTGGCTTTGACGGGCTTGGCATATGCATCCATCAGGGAGAATTTGGCGGCTATATCTCGCTTCAAACATTCGCCAACATCACCATCTCTTTGGTCTTCTAGATTGGTCAAACAATTCCTCAAAGTGCTCTTTTGAGTTTTTCCACCAGCAAGGCCTCCTCCACTGTCTTGGTAACTCAACACAGTTCTCTCTCAGCTTATGAAACACCAATTTGAACAAATACACAGGGCGGATTTAAAGCACTTATCGTGGAATGTATCTTTTGCTAGCCCCTTCTTCTTATAGGCGGGTCAGTGAGATCCAGGCATTGACCAATCCTTTCCTTCAATTTAAACAGGATAGGGTGATACTTCGTAATAACCTGAAATTTGTTCCATAGGTGCCATCAGACTTTCATATTAATGAACCATTGATTTTGAAATCTTTCTTTCTGAACCAGACATCTCCGGCGGAAAGAGCTCTCCACTCGTTGGACATCAAAAGGAATCTCAAATTTTACTTGGAAAGAACTAAACATTTTCTAAAGTCTAGTCAATTGTTTGGTGCGTATAGTGACCCGCGGAAGGGCCAGGCCCTTTCCAAGCAGAGTATAGCCATGTGGATAGTAGCTGCTATAAACGTTTGCCATCAAGCAGCTGGTAAGCCTTTACATTCTTTGGTAAGGGTGCATTCTACGAGATCAGTCTCAGCGTCAATGGCACTGTTTGCAGGTGTACCCCTGCAGGACATTTGCAGAGCAGCCACCTGGAACAGTACTCACACGTTTACGAAACACTGCTGTCTGAATGCCATCCCTAAAGGAGATGTAACTGTTGGTCAGGTGGCCCTGGACATCTGTTCCAGTAATGGTGAGCTCACTTTACCTCCCCCCCCATCCTTCTTTTCTGTTACGCACATTGCATGGTTTGATCTTTGTATGTTTCATTTGCATATAGTTTTCATAGCATATAACTAGGTATGCTAATAGGTGATACTGTCTTTATAGAATGTAATGCTTTCAGGTTATTGCAGATAACTCAGTGATTTCTCACTAATTTAAATGATGTGAAGTCAATGCAATGTGCTCTGAATACTGCTTTATAGTCTGATTCAAGCATGTGAATCTATGAAAGTTACGATAGTGGAGTAAGAAAATAAGTTACTTATCTGTAACAATAGTTCTCCAGTATTAGTCTTTCATAGATTCACATGTGACCCACCCGCCTCCCAGGGAAGCTCACCTTCAATATCTCCTGTTCCACCCTTAAGATACGCAGTAGTGCTTAGAAAATCTGAGGTACTGGAGCTTCTCTCAGGAGGGTTCTAGAGGGTGGGGCGCTCTCATTGGCTGAGGCTCAAGTTTGGTCCTTTTTACATAAGGACTTGGATAGATTACTAAAATGTAGAGTTTTAATGTTATTGCTATTATGTCTTAGGGGACATTGTCTTTTCTAAGGTACTGGGGACTCCCATCTCGACGACGGGGAATGATTCAAGCATGTGAATCTATGAAAGATCCCAATACTGGAGAACTATAGTTACAGGTAAGTAACTTATTTTCTTACCAGTGTACAAATGAAAATATCACCCCCTAAGCTGAGGTTTACAAATAGTTGTCTCCGATGGACCCTCAAAAAGTATGCTTATGGTGCCTGACGTCACAACATGGCTCCATCTGACTGCAGTTGTGGCAAGTTCTGAATTCATAGTCCATACTGGACTGTGAGGATAAACTAGTACAGAAATAGTCCACATCGCGACTGGTAAAAGTCAAAAGTAATCTCCCGTTTCCGGAGTATTTCCTGCGAACGTTGTTGTAGTCAGTCTTTGGGCTAGTCTAAAAAAAGAAGCACAAGATGGAACAGAATTCGGTGGTGTTGATGGAAATCCGTCTCGAAACTGGGAGGTGCATTGACAGCCTCTCAAGTCTGAGTGCGTGAGGTGAATCACGATTCAACGTTTTTTTTGTTTTGTTTTTTTTACCCGCAGTTAAAGCGAGAAAACTACCCCTTCCCACCACTCCTGGACTGTAGAGAGGGCATCATCATGCCTCCTGGTCTTGCCCTCAATCTTCCTAGGAATCAATTCAGAGGCGGGTCCCAGCGCACCTGAATTTCTGGGTCTCAGTGATGTTGCAGCAAATAAAGGCCTGTCAAAGAAGCCATGCAGTGCATTTTCTGAAATAATCTGGCTTCCTCTAGTGCAGAGGTCTTCAAACTGGGGGGTGCCCCCCCCCCCCCTATGGGGGCCTCAAGTGACCCCAGGGGGGGGCACCAGCCTCTGGCCAAAAGAAGCATTCTACAGATAACAGGGCTTTGTTTTAAGCAGAAGCATGTTATTGTGTTAAATTAAAAAAAAAAAGGTAACAGTACTTAAATGCAATGTTTAAATAGGTCTAGACATATTTAAACATTGTCATCTTATAAAATCGTGAAAAAATTTGAGTGGGGGGCCCAATGGTTTTTATTTTTCAAACGGGGGGGCGCAACATTAAAAAGTTTGGAGACCACTGCTCTAGTGTGTCTTTGGACTCCAAAGATCCGCAGAGGCCACCAGCCAGACTTACACTGGGAGGTCCTTCCTTGGCCATCCCTTTTGTCACTTGAAGTTGTATTGGATCCAGCACCGTCTCAGGTATAGACTTGGGTCCTAGCAACATCCTGTGCACTCATCCCCTTTGCCTCGACATCACAGGAGGATTTTCAACCCATTATGTTTAACTCAGAGCAGAATCCACCATGACTTCGACCTAGTAGGATTATAGTATGAATACTTCAAGATGCCAGTGGTTTTGATACTTTCCAGATAAAGGCTGTCAGAAGCTCGTTCAGAGGGCCACAGAGCAAACTGGGGCCACAGGGTCCTATCATTGAAGCTAAGCTATTTTAAAATGATGTCCCAGCGTCCAGCCTATTATGAATCCTGAGCAATTTGGGCCAAGTACCCCTTTACCACTTGACTGTCGGTAATGCGGGTCAAGCAGTCCAAGGATTCTCGGGAGGAAAAGGTGGTGTAGACATGGTTGAACAGACTCATTACTCAAAATAGGTGCAGCGGCAGTAATAAATGATTGTCCAGTCAAATACTTGCTTATTGGTAAAGAAAATTTGTACAAACACAAAGTAAAATACAGCATTTGCACACAATACTCACCGTCCCACTGAGGTCAGAGCTCTTGTGTTTCATAGGCTCCTGCTCATTAATTTTGGGGTATATCATTACATTGTTATTATTTTTTTTTTTTTTACATGAGCTACATATGGACCTCCCTGCAGCTGAGAGATAAAATCAGACCTGGAGCTTTTCCTCACCTATAAGTGTGCATGGGAGAGTAAGACAAGTCTGTATATTAGCCCCACTTTTATTTACTTTGTAAGTCAATAATCTGGATGCAGCTTTATACACAGCATGTAAACGTATCCCTCGGGCTGGGACACAGCTAATTCCTGCACTCCTATATGCAGACGATGCAGTGTTGACAGCCAGAACAGCAGTAGGGCTTCAGCATCTGCTTAACTCCTTTATAGGTTTTATGGATTTGTTGGACCGGAGTATTAATTCCTTAAAATGTCATGCAATGGTTATAGGCCCTAGAAACAAATGTCAAAGGAAATTGGGGATGGTGTAGAAATAACCAGTTTCTACCTTCTCCTATCTGGTGGTCCTTTTTGATGATAGGGGCTTATGTTCCCCTCTAAAGAAGGCCAAAAGGAACATAATGTCAAGAGCTGTAACAGCGGTATTTGACTTTGCTAAAAGTTTTGGGGATAAAACCTGTACAGACACTTGTGAAAGTTTATCAAGCAAAATGCATCTTCATTGCTAGTTACAGGAGTCGATATTTGGTGATATAAGGATGGTACGGACTTAGAAATAGTGGAAAATACATTTTTGAGAAGGCAGGTAACTGTACCACAATCCGTACCCTCCTATGTCGTCCATGAAGAGCTGGGATGTGGTTAAATCTCTGACCTGTTGGCCCTTTCGCCATTGTTAAACTGGATCAGGATTGGATCAATCAGACCTGGATTTGTACCAGACAATTATAGAAGACTGTCTGCCGTTGGAGAGGGCAAACAGCATCCCGTGGCTTAGTTACATCAAGACCTTAGCAAGAAAGCTGAGCCGCCCTGAATTGTTGGTCTCCAAAAGGGATTACATGGAGAGATCTGAACTGGGTCAAGAGTAATTTTTTCTCTATCTTGTACTCTGAGAAGCGAGAGCGCTCTCCAAACCATCAGTACAGGCCTACGTTTTATTAAAATATTGCACCTCACTAGAGCCCTACTTAATGGTGGTTGCAATACCTCACCATTGCTTTCTTTTGACAAGGTTCAGGTTAAACCTTTTCCGTTGGTTACTTGTGGTATCTCAGGGCGGCATAAAACAGATGACTTGGGCCCCTGCACCTGACAGTCTTTCTCTGCAAGACCCCAGGCACTTGTGATGTTCTGTGATCATTATTGTTTACGCCAACATTTTGTATTGCCATTGTTAAAATGAAAACGTTTTTTAGCAAGTAAGACCGGCCCTAATTTACCTCAAGATGTTGAGTCGCCTATTGTGTTTTAATAATGAAAGCTTTCTTGCAAGTGCCCTCAGAATTAGAAAGAGACAACTTGTTCAAGCATTAGTCTAATGTAAATTGTTTGCATGTTGGGTTTGTGACAGGGGTGTTCATCATTTTTCCTGTAATTCTAATGTAAGTGTATTGTTTTACTGGAAAACGAAGCAGTAGCCTTTCACCACTGAGGGCACCACTTAAGCACTCCTCCCGGTTCGTTAAGACCACAGTCCGTGAGAAAGTCCTATGGCATTGTGAACACACAGTCCGTGTTCATCCATGATAGCAAAAAATCAGCATTAGGGATCTAGATATTATTGAGGTTGGGGCACTCAGGGCAGGGGTGCATGTCCATCACCATGCGAGGGTCTTTGCTGTCCCAACCCAGGCCTTATGTCTACCCCTAGCACATAGAAAAGCACCTCCTTTGCAGTCGTTATGTAAAGGGCAGCAGAAGTGCTATAAATATAGCTCCCCACTATGCAAGCAAAGACTAACATGCTGACTGAGTTACTTCAACTAGGCCAGGCTCCTACACAGCCTCTGTTAACCCTTAATGATTCCTTTATGAATACTCTTTTGGGCATGTGGTAGAACCCATGATCAGGTCTACCTGTTAGGCAGGTCTCATCCCTCATCCTGCACCAGGCACCCTAGCCGTTCTTACCCAGTACCTGACACCAGAGAGCTTTGTGGTACAGGTGTCCACAGTAAGGTCAGTCCCAACGGTTTTTCTTCCACTACGTCTGATCGTGAACCTAAAGAATTGATATCTGTAAAACTGATTTTCTTTTCTACAAGCCTTTGAATGAATGCTAGCTGCCTGCTTGACTGTTAGACTTGTGCCTTTTGGGATACAGTGGCACAGGTTTTACAGGCTGTTCCAGATGAACTTCAGTTATCAACTCCCTAGCCTATTCAAGATGGTTGTGATGCTAGAGCATCTATCAGAAAAATTGCTACAGAAAGTAAGTAATTTGTTCTTTAGGAAATTTGCTAATAAAGTACCTCTTTCAGACCTCTGGATCAGCCCAGACGCCTGGAAACAGTGACTTGTATTTGGGAGGGATGTTGACAATCGGGTGCAGAGTGCAAACAGGCGTCGGGTTTGCAATTGGTTTCAATGGGAGACCCAGGGGTCTCTTCAGTGAAGCAGGTAGGCCGGGGAGGGGGGGGGCTCCTCAGGGTAGCCACCACCTGGGCAAGGGAGAGGGCCACCTGGGGGTCGCTTCTGCACTGGAGGTCGGATCCTTCAGGTCCTGGGGGCTGCAGCTGTAGGTGCAGTGTCTTTACCAGGCGTCGGGTTCTTTGAAGCAGGCAGTCGCAGTCAGGGGGAGCCTCTGGATTCCCTCTGCAGGATGTCGCTGGGGGGCTCGGGGGGGTCAAAAGTCAGTCACCTCAGCTCAGGACACCTTAGGGGTTGTCCTGACTGGCCAGTGACTCCTCCTTGTTTTTCTCATTATCTCCTCCGGCCTTGCCGCCAAAAGTGGGGCCGTGGCCGGAGGGGGCGGGCATCTCCACTAGCTGGAATGCCCTGTGGCGCTGTAACAAAGAGGGTGAGCCTTTGAGGCTCACTGCCAGGTGTTACAGTTCCTGCAGGGGGAGGTGAGAAGCACCTCCACCCAGTACAGGCTTTGTTACTAGCCACAGAGTGACAAAGGCACTCTCCCCATGTAGCCAGCAACATGTCTGGTGTGTGGCAGGCTGGCAAAACTAGTCAGCCCACACTGGTAGTCGGGTATGTTTTATGTGGGGTGTATTTCACAATAAAATATACACTGGCATCTGTGCATTTATTGTGCTGAGAAGTTTGATACCAAACTTCCCAGTTTTCAGTGTAGCCATTATGGTGCTTTGGAGTTCGTGCATGACAGACTTCCAGACCATATACTCTTATGGCTACCCTGCACTTACAATGTCTAAGGTTTTGCTTAGACACTGTAGGGGCATAGTGCTCATGCACCTATGCCCTCACCTGTGGTATAGTGCACCTTGCCTTAGGGCTGTAAGGCCTGCTAGAGGGGTGACTTATCTATACCATGGGCAGTGTGAGGTTGGCATGGCACCCTGAGGGTAGTGCCATGTCGACTTAGTAATTTTCTCCCCACCAGCACACACAAGCTGGCAAGCAGTGTGTCTGTGCTGAGTGAGGGGTCCCCAGTGTGGCATAAGACATGCTGCAGCCCTTAGAGACCTTCCCTGGCATCAGGGCCATTGGTACCAGGGGTACCAGTTACAAGGGACTTACCTGGATGCCAGGGTGTGCCAGTTGTGAAAACAAAGGTACAGTTTTAGGGAAAGAACACTGGTGCTGGGGCCTGGTTAGCAGGCCTCAGCACACTTATAAATCATAACTTGGCATCAGCAAAGACAAAAAGTCAGGGGATAACCATGCCAAGGAGGCATTTCCTTACAGCATCTGTTCTTCTATTGTTGAAGCTGGTACCAACAGATCAGGCACTTAATTGTGCATGCACTCACACACTGTCCCAGCCCTCTGCAGAAGCAGTACAAGTTCCCCCAAGTATAATAAATATAATAGACATAGGAATGGAAACATCACTGTGTGATAGTGGCGCGACCTTTTCTTACGTATTCTAAATGGGTACAAGATGGTGGTGCAAAACTAGCAAATGGTGACACCACCAGTAGTGGTCCATTCACTAAAGTCACTAGGTGTTTGCTGCTGCCTGGGTGCACCTCACTGGATAGAAGTACAGACTGTCTTTGAGCCAAGAGTCACTTTGTTTGTTCTTTTCATCACATGAAACATTGCATGCTTTAACCAGTCAGTCCAATCATGACTTCCCTATCAATCCAGGGCCCCATCGCTTTCCTTCCATCGATGGAATGTTTCCTGCTGTCAGGCCCTTTATTATGTTACGAGAAGCCAGATAACTTATTATGTGGCCCTAATACAAGATTGTATGGTATATGTTTCCTTTACATTTCTTTGTGGTCAATGGTAGGATTGCACAGTTTAGATCTTGTGTGCCTCTTGGCCGTATACTTTCCTTACTGTGGAATCATGTTCTTATTTGTAGTTGATTGATTCAGCTACACCTAAGTTATCTAATTCATATTCAAACTTTCATCTTGGCACACCAGTGTATGTGCAAGTCTTTTTAAAGCTCCTCCATAAAGTGTCCGGCTTTGTTATCTAATGAGAACGAGGTGGGGTCTACTTGTTAGCCTGTTGAATGTGCAACCCTCATGACTGTATACTTCAGCTACATCATCTGCCAAAAGTAAAATTGTCTAGAAACAGTCTAAAACTGGCAAAATATACTTTATAAAACTACATTGCAGTGAGGTCAGTTAGTCCCCTACATACCTTCAATTAATTACCTTGGAAATTCCAATATATTGTACAATGTTCTTTAAGAAGCCATTTCAGAATTGGCGACTAGTCAGAAACCTGGTTCTTCCACTGTATTTTTTATCTTATGGAGGAAATATGAGGGTTTTAGATTGACGATTAATGCACCCTTTATATTTTGTTGCTTCACTTTTAAAAATGCACATATTGTTTAAATAGTTATATTTTGATGCACTCAAAATGTTTCTGGGAAGAATTTCTGATGTCTGGAATACGAAGACAACCGTTTTCCATTTACTTATAAAAAAAAAAAAGGAAAGAAAAGAAAAAGACAAATATAATGAGACTTTTTCTTCTGGTCTTTATAAGGGTGTGGGTTACATTTTCAATACCTTTTGTAGATGAGGCTCATGATAGACAGGTAAGTTATGTCATCTCTCTCTCTCTCTCTCTCTCTCTCTCTCTCTCTCTCTCTCTCTCTCTCTCTCTCTCTCACACACTCTCGCCCAGTCACATGCATTCAGTCACTCACACACACACACACTCTCTCGCCCAGTCACATGCATTCAGTCACACACACACACACACACTCTCTCGCCCAGTCTCATGCATTCAGTCACTCACACACACACACTCTCGCCCAGTCACATGCATTCAGTCACACACACACACACACACACACACACACTCTCGCCCAGTCACATGCATTCAGTCACTCACACACACACACTCTCGCCCAGTCACATGCATTCAGTCACTCACACACACTCTCTCGCCCAGTCACATGCATTCAGTCACACACAGCTTCACAATCACTTTGTTATATTCTCTGGAAAAAATATCTCTCTATTAAGATAATGAGTTTGCCTTGTAATGCTTGAGTCACAAATTTAAGCAATTAAAATAATTTATAGTAGTTTCTACTGGGCAGGACAGATGGGTGTGTGTATTTCACAGTAATATATGCTCTGGTAGATAAAGGTGTCATACTCCTTTCTGAATTGGGCGTACTCGGAAGGTTGAATTATTTCTTGTCAGAACTTCCCTATAAAGAACACATGATATAAATTGTGCAGAAGTATTCCTTTTTTGTCTTGTTTTTGCAAATAGACCCTTTTAAATGACCATATGGTTTATCCAAGTCCAGTTCTTCATACTGGAAAATGTAGCTTTTTTTTATTTTTTTTTAGTGTGGCCATTTAAGTACCAGCATGCAGTGCACCATTACTTTTTTTCCCTTGTGCAGCGTGACTACATAACATCGACAATGTCCAGTAGCTCTTCAGTAGGCGAGACCTATTGACCTTGGCAATACTTGTTAACCCTTCCACGGACTCTTGACCGGCCAGCTTCTGTCTTGTTTTTTGGGAATGCATGCATGAGTGACACAGCAAGGGTGTCATGGACCCTAATGCAATTAAGAAATTGGACTCCAAGGCCTCAGCGGCTGGTGGTAAGAAGTCAGAAATGGAGTGGAGGTCCTGTATCCTTCATAGCTATGGCCATGAAAACATTTGCATGCCTCACCCCTATTCTTGATTTATTTGCCACCCAGAAGAGATCAGCGTCTGAGGAGGGGCAGGTAGGATGCAGTAGGCTCTAATGCAAGGAAAGAATTGGGCCCACTGGTCACAGAGATGGGCATTAAAATAAACCAGAATTGGAGTGTATTGTCCCTCTTAAATCCGGTGCCCCTGCTGTATTTGTGAGAGCTTGGCCCCCAGAATGCATTTGTGCTACCTGATGAACTACACTTCCCATCACCACCTCCCTGAAACCAGATTTTGGTAGCCTGAATACACTTCTCTCGTAGGGGATTTCCATGTATAGTCATAAGCGTTGAATAGTTCCGCCTGCTTGCGGGGACCCCTGAGCACTTTTTCCAATACAACTTGTTAAGTGTTCATGTTCGCCTTACTTCAGGGAGGACTGCCAAGTCACTTAAGAATGTCCATATGCAGCCTAGAGGAAAGGCTACAGTCCAAAATTCTTCATCCAGTTTGCTTTTAAAAAGGGACAAATTTGAGATACATGCATGTAAATGCATGAATGAATGAAACATTTTGCAGAAAAATTCCTTCACAAACCTTTTTTATATTGCAAAACACTGATGGAGTGCAGGGCAGTGCAGCCCATAGGCTGCCATTAGTAATGAAGAAAAAGAAGACTGTGCCTTTAAGAGCAGCCAGTCCTCTAGTATCCCATCATGCCTAGAGAGAGGCAGTTACCTCAGTTCTTTTTTTTCCAGCTCCTGCTGACAGGACCCTGGAGCATTAAGCTCGACCTATTTAGGTTTTTTCTTCTAAAATAGCTGCTTCACTCGAGGTCTTTTGACTTTACCTCTTGATTTTTGTCTTTTTCTGACTGAATTTAAGGCTTTTTTCCCCAGAAAATGCCATCTTTATTCGACAAGTGTCCACGATGTGGCAAAATAAAAAACATACCTGCCTCCTGTAACATCTGCAAAACATTTTCCAGGCGTACCCTGCATGACAGGGAGAAGATTTGCCTTCAAGGGAGAGCAGAGAGACGACGCCAGGAAACCAGTGGGACCTCTGAGCAAAGGGAAGGTCAGTCTTCCACCAGAGCTCCTCCCTCAGCCTCTAGTGGATGTGGAAGGTCTGAGAGGCATTCTTCTGTCAGAAAATGCTTTCGGTCACAGTTGATGTTGAGGAGATCGACGTCAAGAGGAGGTACGGCGCTGACTTGCTTGTCGTCGAAGTCTGGCTCGACGTCGCACAAACGTCCCTGTTCTACGTGAAGACACCGCACGATGTCGAGGAGAATATCGATGTCGTGACAAACGCAGACGTCGAGGTCCCGCTCAACGTCGACACCTAGAGGTCTGAGAGAAAGATCGACATCAACGTTGAGGAGACAGAAATGGAGAAGGATCAATTCATCGGATTCGCACCATAACCCCTTTTTTTGTGCTTTTTCCTTCGTCAGCTTCTCCTCCTGCCTCTCCTCCACCAGCTACTACACCTCCTCCTCAACCTTCACGAAGTTGGATACCGGTGTGGTCGACTGATCCATTTCTTCCAGCACCCACACCACTTTCAGAGCCCCAGCTCCCAGACCGCGCTCAACATCGCGCCACCGGTCTCGACATAGCCATCAGTCTGCTCAAGATCACTACACTCACCACAGATCTAGACATAGCTCAAGATCACGTGCCCATCAGAGAGATTCTTCGTCTTCTACCAGAGATTACTCTCCTACTTTATCAGATTCACCTCCACCTTGGTCCTCGTCGGTTGATGATATCAATACTGTAAGGAAATGCCTCCTCAGCATGGTTGCCCCCTGACTTTTTTCCTTTGCTGATGCTAAGATTTGATTGAAAGTGTGCTGGGACCCTTCTAACCAGACCCCAGCACCAGTGTTCTTTCCCTAAACTGTACCTTTGTCTCCACAATTGGCACAGCCCTGGCACCCAGATAAGTCCCTTGTAACTGGTACCCCTGGTACCAAGGGCCCTGATGCCAGGGAAGGTCTCTAATGGCTGCAGCATGTCTTATGCCACCCTCGGGACCCCTCACTCAGCACATGCACACTGCCTCATAGCTTGTGTGCTGGTGGGGAGAAAAAGACTAAGTCGACATGGCACTCCCCTTAGAGCGCCATGCCAACCTCACACTGCCTGTGGCATAGGTAAGTCACTCCTCTAGCAGTCCTTACAGCCCTAAGGCAGGGTCTACTGTACCACAGGTGAGGGCATATGTGCATGAGCACTATGCCCCTACAGTGTCAAAGCAAAACCTTAGACATTGTAAGTGCCAGGGTAGCCATAAGAGTATATGGTCTGGGAGTTTGTCATACACGAACTCCACAGTTCCATAATGGCTACGCTGAAATCTGGGAAGTTTGGTATCACACTTCTCAGCACAATAAATGCACACTGATGCCAGTGTGCAAATTTATGTAACATGCACCCAGAGGGCATCTTAGAGATGCCCCCTGAATACATAGCCGACTTCTAGTGTAGGCTGACCAGTTCCTGCCAGCCTGCCACAAACCAGACAAGTTGCTGGCCACATGGGGAGAGTGCCTTTGTCACTCTGTGGCTAGGAACAAAAGCCTGTACTGGGTGGAGGTGCTTCTCACCTCCCCCTGCAGGAACTGTAACACCTGGCGGTGAGCCTCAAAGGCTCACCCCTTCTGCTACAGCACCCCAGGGCATCCCAACTAGTGGAGATGCCTGCCCCTCCAACCACTGCCCCCACTTTTGGCGGCAAGGCTGGAGGAGATAATGAGAAAAGCAAGGAGGAGTCACCCACTAGTCAGGACAGCCCCTAAGGTGTCCTGAGTTGAGGTGACCCCTGCCTTTAGAAATCCTCCATATTAGTTTTGGAGGATTCCCCCAATAGGAATAGGGATTTGCCCCCCTCCCCTCAGGGAGGAGGCACAAAGAGGGTGTAGCCACCCTCCAGGACAGTAGCCATTGGCCACTGCCCCCCAGACCTAAACACACCCCTAAATGTAGTATTTAGGGGCACCCCAGAACCCAGGAAATCAGATTCCTGCAACCTGAACTACAAAGAAGGACTGCTGACCTACAAGCCTGCAGAGACGATGGACGACAACTGCTTTGGCCCCAGCCCTACCGGCATGTCTCCATAGTCGAAAACCTGCAACCAGCGAGGCATCCAACAGGGACCAGCGACCTGTGAAGCCTCAGAGGACTGCCCTGACCCCCCAGGACCAAGAAACTCCCGTGAGCAGCGGCTCTGCTCAAAAACAGCTACGTCTTTGCAACAAAGAAGCAACTTCTAAAAGAACTCACTCTTCCCGCCGGAAGCATGAGATTTCACACACTGCACCCAACGCCCCGGCTCGAGATCCAGAGAAACAACTCTACAGGGAGGACTCCCCGGCGACTGCGACCCCGTGAGTAGCCCGAGACGACCCCCCTGAGCTCCCACAGGGGACGCCTGCAGAGAGATTCCAGAGGCTCCCCCTGACTGCGACTGCCTGTAACAAGGGACCCGACGCCTGGAACAAGCACTGCACCCGCAGCCCCCAGGTCCTGAAGGAACCGAACCTCAGTTCAGGAGTGACCCCATGGCGACCTTCTGCCTAGCCCAGGCGGTGCCTGTCCTGAGAAGCCCCCCGTGCCTGCCTGCACCGCTAGAGTGACCCCCGGGTTCCTCCTTTGAAACCTATCTAAAACCTGACACCTGCTTTGTACATTGCACACAGCAGCCCCTGTGCCGCTGAGGGTGTGTCTTGTGTGCCTACTTGTGTCCTCCCCATGCTCTACAAAACCCCCCTGGTCTGCCCTCCGAAGACGCAGGTAGTTACCTGTTGGCAGACTGGAACCGGAGCACCCCTGTTCTCCATAAGCACCTATGTGTGTTGGGCCCTCCTTTGACCTCTGCACCTGACCGGCCCTTTCTGCTGGTGTGGTGACTTTGGGATTGCCTTGAACCCCCCACGGTGGGCTGCCTATGCCCAGGAACTTGAACTTGTAAGTGGCTTACTTACCTGCAAAACTAACCAATACTTACCTCCCCCAGGAACTGTTGATTTGTGCACTGTGTCCACTTTTAAAATAGCTTATTGCCATTTTAATTAAAACTGTGTATGTTACTGCTCTAATTCAAAGTTCCTTACTTACCTGTGTGGAGTACCTTGCAGTTTATGTATTTACTTCAAATCTTGAATCTTGTGGTTCTAAAATAAATTAAAAAAATATATTTTTCTATATAAAAACTATTGGCCTGGAGTGAAGTCTTTTAGTGTGTGTTCCTCATTTATTGCCTGTGTGTGTACAACAAATGCTTAACACTAACCTCTGATAAGCGTACTGCTCGACCACACTACCACAAAATAGAGCATTAGAATTATCTAATTTTGCCACTATCTTACCTCTAAGGGAACCCTTGGACTCTGTGTACACTATCTCTCACTTTGAGATAGTATATACAGAGCCAGCTTCCTACAATTGGCTTCCTGCAAATGCCACGCTACCTCTCCGTCTTCTACCTCTCTTCCGGACAAAGACAGTAAGAAAGTGGATTCAACAGGCTGCAAAGTCTGTTGTTAGGCCACAACCTCCATGAAGACGGCAAGCGCAACAGCCCTCTTGATCAGATACGATACAGCCTTTTGGGATTCCCTACTCCAGTTTTACACAGCATCTCCCGAGACATCATAGGGAGGATCTTTTAGAGATCGTCCAAGAGGGTGCCATGGTCTCGAATCAGATAATTAGTGCAGCGGCGGATTTTTCCTTGCTCTCCGCTCATACATATTGCCACGGAGTGACGCTACGGAGACATTCATGGCTGCGGCTTACATCACTGAAGCCGGATGCTCAGCAGCGCATTCTGAACCTGCCATTTTCAGGCTCCACTCTATTCGGCTCCCTCGTCGACGATGAGATGGCAAGGATAAAGGCTGTGGTGGACACATGGAAGGCAGTGGGTCTTGAAAAACCCAAAGAACAACGAAGGCCCTTCCGACCTTTCCAACGTCGTTACTCCACTCAGAGGGTTCAAACCCCCCAGTGGCTCCCTGCAAGATCTCACCAGCAGTTCCAAAGATCTTATCAACCTCAGCGAAAAACAGAGGAGACGATTGACACAGCAGTCCAATCAGGGTTCTCAACAACTATCAGCCTCAAAACCCTGAAAGTTTCCTTCCCCCAACTCTGTTACCCACTCCGTGGAGGGGGGGGGGAGGGGGGGGACTGTTAGAGTCACCGATTCCCTGGCAGAGTGGCTGCGGATTACAACAGACGCTTGGGTCTTAAACATTGTTCAGAATGGATATTGTCTCAGGTTTTCCACTCTGCCCCCAAGCATTCTGCCAAAATCCACCACTTCCCATCTCTGCCTTCTAAAGGCAGACGTTTCTATCCTCCTCGAAAATAAAGCTGTGGAAACCTTTCCCATTAACCAGCAGGGGAAGGGCATTTACTCCCAAGTATTTTCTCATTCCAAAAAAGGACAAGAGAGAGTTCAGACCCTTTCTAGACCTCAAGATTGCCAACAAATGGATCTGAAAATCAAAATTCAGGATGCTGTCCTTACGCTAGATATACCGTCCGATTCAGCAAGTGGACTGGCTTTGCTCAGTAGATCTGCATGATGCCTACTTTCACATCCCCATCGGGAAAAAGCATTGCAAGTTCCTGAGGTTTGTTGTGGGTCAAGATCACTTCCAATTCACCGTCCTACCATTCGGTCTCAGGTCAGCACCCAGAACTTTTTCCAAATGCATGGTTGTGGTGGCAGCACATCTCCGAAAGACATCGGATCTTCATTTATCCATATCTGGACGACTGGCTAATCAAAGCATCCAGCTGTGCAGAAGCCCAGCTGAATTTCCAGTGGGCTTGTGATCTCCTTTATCGGCTAGGCCTTCATGTCAACTTTCACAAGTCTACGACAGTTCCTGTCCAGAAGTTGCACTACTTAAGAGCTACCATAGACACACTGCAGGCAAAAGTGTGTCCTCCGGATGAACTACGCTTATCCATTCTCCAGAAGTATCGGGCACTCCAAAGCATACATCGCCCAACAGTGCGCACAGGCTCCTCTCTTCTCTGCTCCATGGCCTCCTGCATCTTTCTGACACCCAACGCTCGCCTCCACATGCGACCTCTTCAAGAGTGCCTGGAGGACCAATGGAGTCAACTGTCTGGGAACTGGGAAGACTGAATTCTTCTGTCAACCCACGCAATCCGATCCCTTGCCTGGTGATGTTATCCAGCCAATCTCCTGAAGGGGATACCTTTCCATCCACAGCCGCCAGCAAAGACCACCGTGACAGATGCCTCTCTCCTCGGATGGGTCATCTACAAAGACAAGGTGTCTGGTCTTCCAAGGAGTCGTCATTCCACATCAATCTCAAGCTGTGGCGGTGCACCTAGCTCTCAAGGCCTTTCTCCCATCATTCACCACCGACAACTTGCTTGTCCAGACACAGTACAACCACATGTACTATCTGAACAAGCAGAGGGGCACCAGATCCAGAGTCTTGTCCCAGACAATATTGCACTGGCTCCTAGCTATGAGGTTGAACTTAGTGGCAACTCACCTTCCAGATGCTCAGAATGTACAAGTGGATGCCCTCAGCAGAGTTCTCGAAGAGAACCACGAGAGGGTGCTCAACGAAGATGTCGTTCAAGATTTTTTCCGTTTATGGGGCACACCTTCTATTGACCTCTTCACCATAGAGGAAAACGGAAAATGCGGCGCCTTTGCCGCCTGGTTTTACCACCCAGAATCGCTGGGGAATGCTCTGTGGATAGACTGGTCCAACAAATTTCTGTATGCCTTTCTACCAAATCCACTGATCCCAGCAGTCCTCCTCAAACTCTCAATGACTTCAGGCACAATGATCCTCATTGCACCAGAGTGGCTGAGACAGTGGTAGTTCCCGGACCTTCTTCACCAGTCACTCTGTCCACATCTCAGGCTACCATGCAGACCTGGGCTACTGACGTATTCCGGAGGGCAGATGAGACACCCCAGTCTCTCCTCCATGAATTTGGCAGCATGGCTCCTGAGTTAACTCAGTACGGACTCCCAAATCTTCCACAGGATTGTATGGAAATCCTAAAGGAGGCAAAGAGGCCATCTACCCGTTCAGCATATTCCTTCAAATGGAAGAGATTCTGCATCTGGTGTTCCTGTAAGAGGATAGACCCTAGGAAGATGTCATTCTTCCATACTTGTTACATTTGGGTCAATCTGGTCTGCAACTCTCTTCAATTAAGGTCCATTTGGCAGCTTTGACTGCATACAGAAAACGTCCTTCGCAAACCTCTTTCTTTAGGATTCCAGTCATCAAAGATTTCCTAGAAGGGTTAAAGAAGTTCTTTCCTCCCAGTTAGACGCCCTTCCCCACCATGGGAACTCAATGTGGTCCTTTTGCGACTCATGCTAAATCCATTTGAGTCCATACACAAGGCATCTCTCCAACATCTAACTTGGAAAACTGCTTTCCTTGTTGCAGTCACATCAACACGAAGGGTTAGCGAGATTCAGGCCCTCTGTGCCCATGAGCCTTACACAGTATTTCACTCCTCCAATGTAGTACTGTGAACACATCTTAAAATCCTGTCCAAGGTTATATCTGACTTTCATGTCAACCAGTCGATTTCCTTGCCAACTTTCTTTCAAAACCCATCTACTCCAGCAGAGAGGGCTCTCCCTACTCTAGATGTAAAAAGGGTGTTAAAATTCTACTTAGATAAGACCAGTTCTCTTTGGAGATCTTCACAATTGTTCATTAATTATGGTCCAGTTCGTATTGGTCTGGCCACCTTCAAACAATCAATATCGAGATGGATTTTCTCCTGTATTCTATTTTGCTACCAACTAGCTAAAAAAACACTAGCTGGCAGACCAAAAGCACATTCTACCAGAGGCAAGTCGGCAACAACGGCCTTAATGAGAAATGCTCCCTTAGCAGACATCTGTAGAGCTGCGACTTGGAGGTCTATTCACGCCTTTACTAAGCATTATTGTCTTGACTCCGATGCCAGGGCAGATGCTCAAGTAGGACAGGCTTCTCTCAGGAACCTCTTTGCTTGAAAGTGTATTTCATGAGTATTCTGCCTATTCCTCCGCGGTTTATGGGATGGGCTTGCTATTCTAGTCAACACTTATAACTATACATGGAAATCCCCTACAAGAGAAGTAATAGTTTCTTACCTGTAACTCCAGTTCACTCGTAGGGGTGTTTCCGTGAGAAGGGTCACTCTCAACAATGCATCAAGGTCATGGAGCTGCTGTACTATAGCTGGGTCTATGGCTGGAACCAATTTTTTTTTTTGGGGTGTGCTGAGATGTCCATGCACAATATGGCAGCATGCCTACCATCCTGCCACAGCCTGTTTGTTTCCGGTAAATAATAATAAAATTTTCGTACCATGTATGTGGACTTTATAAGAGCCACTGTGGAGCCCTGTAACAGAGAGGACGACATGGGAATGCCACTGCCGAGACCTAGCAATATCTGGGATGTCTTGCAGCTATCAAGTAAGCCATCTACAGGGAAACAGTGCATTATCGCGTATGAGGGCCTTCAAATATGTGCTTTCAGGGTGTGTGCTGTGCAAAAACCTATTTATGGGGCTGGTTCCTATGTAGTGTCAAACTCCTCAGTGTCCTCTGTTTTAGTCTCCCCAGTCCTTTCAAGGCCAGAGAGTATCAGGCAGACAAAATGCAGCCATCAAGGGCACCATTCTTTCCAGTTTCCTCCCCCCCCATGGTGACAGCGGCCAAGCTGATTTAGTTTGCCATCAGTGGTGCACAACCGCCCAGTTTAGGGCGTAATCAAGCTTTATCTTCCAGGATGATAATTCATCACGTTCAACAAATGAGTCCTTCAAATTGTTCAGCATGGCTTTACCCTTCCCTTCATTTCTGCTCTGCTAAATCTTTCTGCCAGTCTCTCTTCCCCTCATCCAATCATAGAAATTTTCATGGGAACACCGGTCCATTCTGCTGATCTGAAAGAGGTCATTGAAGAGGGTTCCAAACACAAAAATAGTTGCGAGCTGCTACTTTTTGCTTTTTCCTCAATTTGCTCTTAACAAAGAAGCAAGTCATCAGCACCATTTAGATGTTTGTCCCTTGAACGCCTTCCTGTGGAAGCACATTTTAAAAATGCACAGATTCACCCAGATTCTATCTTCCCCAAACCTGAGCAACTGGATGGTGTCTTTGGACTTGCAGGGTGCATATTTTCATATACCTTTTCTGAGGTTCAAGGTAGGATAGGAATAATTTCATTTTGCTTCTTCTCCTTTGGCGTCATCGATGCCCCTCAGGTTTTTACCAAAGTGTAGCAGTGGTCACATCCCATCTTTAGCAATCATGGATGCCAGCTTTCCCCTGCTTAGAAGACTAGCTTTTGAAGAACGGCCTAATTTAGTTGAAGATCACCTCTAGACAACAGCGAACCTGTTGACATCATCGGGGGTTCACAATGAATGAGCCAAAGAATCCTCCGTATATGCTCCCCTTCAGTGGAGCAGTCCTCGACGTGGTAGAGTTCAGGCTCTTCACTCTGTTGCAATGAGCCCAGGACATTCTAAAAAATAAATTAGGAACTTTTAAAACTGATAATTGCCAATATTTCACAAACTGTATAACTTATAGATTTCAAGCTCTGTTGATATATGTGTGAAATACGACTCTATTGAAGTACTTACCTGCAACTGAATCTTGTGGTTCTAGAAATAAATTAAGTTATTTTTGCTATATAAAACTCATTGGTCTGGAGTTAAGTCATTGAGTGTGTGCTTCTTCTATTGTTTACATATACCACAAATGCTTTGAAGTACCTTCTGATAAGCCTAATTGCTCGACCACACTACCACAAAAGAGAGCATTAGTATTATCTACTTTAGCCTCTGTTAAACCTCTGGGGAACCCATGGACTCTATGCACACTCTCATTTTGATATAGTATATACAGAGCCTACTTCCTTCAGGACTCGTGTAGTCTGGCATGGGGAACTATGGCGATGAAAGAAGCCGTCATCCCCAACAGAAGCATAAGGGTCCTGACTGTGTATGGATAGTCCATTAAACTGATGGATAACAGTCTGAAAACGGTGGACACAAGATGGGTTGGGAAACGCCAACCCTAATTCTGCATTCAGCATGGCTTGAACCTGCAGGGCCTGAAGGTGAGATTTGAGAATACTGAGAGTGAAACCCAAATTGTGAAGAAGGTCCACTGTCAACTGAGTGTGGTGTTGGCACCGCCGTAACGTACTAGCTTTGATAAGCCATTCAAGGTAGGTGATCACATGAACCTTCTGCATTTTCAGGTATGCTGTGACTACTGCCAAACATTTTGTGAACACCCTGGAAGTGGTAGTGACTCCAGTGGGAAGGCCCTTGAACTGATAATGTGTGCCTGCAATGACAAATCTTAAGTATTTAAGCTGTGCAGGGTGAATTGGTATGTGAAAGTAGGTGTTTTATTTTTATTTTTTAGAGTTAGTTATAGAGCTGTCAGTCAACTTGCTGGGAATTAGACAGTATAGGTATTATACTCCTGAGCCTTGACGTTCCAGCAGAATGGGTTATATGATCCCTTTGAGAAGAAGGGCTTGGACCTCTTGTTTGAGAAATGTTAAATGTTTCTGAGATAGCCTGTAAGGGCGAGGGGCACGAAGTGGTGATGAGCTCCAGATAATTACTATGTTGGCTAATGACAAGGACCCACTGGTCTGTGGCGATTGTGTCCCACGTGATTTATCACTGTTAGAGTATTTCCCCAACTGGGTGTTGGATGAATGGTGTGGCAGTGCCTTTCCCTCTCCCCTTGTTGTTGGCCCCCGTGTAAGACTTTATAACTGAGATTGTCTAGGGTGTGAGCTAGAAGCCTCCGTCGTTGATTTATATTTTTCCCTCAACTAAGGGTGAAAAAAGGAGCCCCTTTGTGTGCTAGTTTGGAAGGCACCCATGGTTTTGGCAGTATCTGTCTCCTTTTCAGGCTTTTCTTGAATAGTGTCCACCTGTGGCTCAAACAGGTGCTGTTTATCAAAGGACATGTTGAGGACTGCCTTCTGGACCTCCGGTTTAAACCTGGAGCAACGCAGCCAAGCATGTCTTCTTCAAAAGGAAGCTGTTTATGCATTGGGCTGCGGTGTCTGCTGCATCAATCACACATCTGATAGATATTTGTGATGGTCTGACCCTCACAAAGTATGCCATGGAAGGTATTGTGTAGCCCTGTGAGTGGTGGGAAGGGTGTTAGAATGGCTGCTCCAGCAGTCACCTGTTTGTGATGGTCTGACACTCGCAAAGTATGCCATGGAGCATGGGAAGGTATTGTGTAGCCCTGTGAGTGGTGGAAAGGGTGTCCGAGAGGAAATCTTTCTCAACATGATATTTGTGCAGCTCTACAATGTGAAGAATGGCTGCTCCAGCAATCAACTGTTGATAATAGCTAGTGTATTCTGTTGGTGAGGGGCGTCCAGGATAGAGGTTAGGGTCATTAGAAGGAATGGGATCAGGGTCGTCGGCATCCCAAGGGTCGATGCCATAATGAGGAACCCCTAAATCCCAGTGTATGATTGTGGGGAACCCTGAGGAGTTTCATCTCCTTGTATGGGTGATATTGGAGATTGGGGATGAGGAAGGGGGCGGAGATGAGGAAGTGGGTGGATGAGGGGGTGGAGAAGGCTTGCATGGAGGGCTAGTAGCCTTGTCCTTTGTTAGTTTCTTATAAAGGAAAGGAACGTCCATATCCTCTTGGAAGCAAATTTTCCTTCTGGAGAGTACAAGAGAGTGAGTGGCAGTAATTCAACCGTTGCCCTCTTGGATGTGGAGCTTGAGCTGTCAAGTGTCCATTTTCTCCAGAGTTGTCTCAACTGAAGAGGGGCTGGTGGAGGACTGGCCTGAGTCTCTGGTTTCCAAAGTTTTCGGCTCAGAGGGCTTCGGTGCCGAAGTCTTCGGTTTCGAAGCTTGGTCGGGATCAAAGCCGTGGCTGTCAGCTTGGCCCCGAGATTCGGACTGACATCTAAATGATCTCTCGTCCGAAGCTGTAGAGGTCGAAGCCAATGGCGTGGCTTTAGTGGAGTGGCTATATTCGGCGCCAAGCCACAAGGCAGGGTGGCTGAAACTGTTTTCTGCTACAGACTATTGCCAGATGGCAGTGGCAGACCGGTGACCATCAAGATGGGCTAAAAGCCGTTTTATGGGATTTGTGTGGGACAGCAGGGGCCACAGTACTCATGCGCTGAGCAGAGGAAAGTTCTTGGCTTTTGAGGTCGTATTTGATTTCAGACTCACAACAGTCCAGTATGGAATAGACTTCCTCCACCTGCACGGTTCCTCCTGAGCATTTTCCTCTCTGCATCTTTGGAGTCATTTCCCGCCAGGGAGCTTGTTGATCACGAAGGGTTTTATTCGACCGGAAAGTTTTGCAGGCGTTGCAGGTGGCCTTGTGGTGGTCGAGAGAGAGATTGCATACAAGGGGTTGATCAGTGTGCAAGAACTTGGTGTGGCAGCGAGAACAGAAGCGGAACGGAGTCTGTTCCATCAGTGAACCATTCCCGTTGGTGCCAGAACCAAGTGGTAGGTAGGCCGAAGAAGGGCACTGATGCCCCCAAAGGACGGGAGGTCAGAGCCCGAACTGATGCAACGGCGAGAACTATAAGGTAGGAGAAGCTCAATTGATAACAATACCATCAGTATAAGAAAGGAAAGATTGGAAAAAACTGATCTGAACAGAGTCAAAAGATGGTCACACGTCCAAACCTGATGGCAGAGAGAAAACAATCTAACAAATTAGTCTGAGCCCACGCAGAGAAGTCACTTGATCTCGTGACTCTAAACACTTCTTAGTTGAACAAGTGGCACCACTCCAGACCCAATACTCGATGGCAGGAGTATGCAGAGCATGTGTATTTACAGCCACACATGCCATTGAACAAGAGGTTTCTGAGCACTTAATGTAGAAACTTTGGAAATGAAGTTTCAGTTATTTTATCCCTTGAAAAATGTAAGAACAGTTCTTTACAAGTCTGCTTGCAGCTTACCAACCTTTCTTTCTGATGTGATAGGCAGAATAAAAGCTGTCTTCTATGGTATATGCTGAAGAACAAATGACTTACCTTTGCTAATGTGCTATTTGGTAATTAAAGCTTTTCAACCCCACTCGTGTGCTGGTAGATGGCGCCATGCAGTTCTGCATTGTCTCCATACAACCCTGGAAATGGCAAAATGAAGCTGCATTATTGTGCCATATAAGTGCTGACTTGAGTTTCTTAATTTTTTCCTCGCCTTCCAATGCTGCACATGACAATCATCGGTATCTTTGCGCAGATCATAACTTGAGACCTTTTCATGTACTAAAAAATGCCACTCCACAGAAGAGGTGGTGGGAGTGCAGTAATGAGTATGTGGCTAGATAGATTATCCATTTGAAAGAGCTACCAAAAGGTAAATAACTTGTTTTTTCTGCTGGATAATTCTAACCACCGATTTCTCACCTTGAAAAAAAAAAACACAAACAGCACTTAAAGGAGGAGGGTCTTTGAAGTGGACTCAGCCCAAACAGGTGAAATTTAATTTCTCTCTGACCTGGCTGTCTAGGTAGTAGTGCTTCGTGAACATGTGTACCAATGCCCACATTGCAACCTGGAACATGTCAAGAACAGGCACTCTGCGTGCCAACGCAATGCTAGCAGACTTGGTTATGATGGAATGGGCCCTCAAGCCTTTCAGATGCTGCTTCTTGGAAATTGTTTTGCAGATGTTAATGTGCAAGACTATCCACCTTGTCAACATCCTCGTCTGCACACACTTCCTATTTTGTACAGATGCATCACACAAAAAGCTAATAATCCACCAGATGGAGGTAAATGATTAAAGCTCTTTTTGGGGTCCAAACGATGGAGCATCTCCTCCTCTTGCGATGGATGAAGAAGAGCCAAAGATTGCTGGGAAAGTGATTGGCTGCAGAAAGAGGAAAGGAGTCACATCTTTACACAGGAAGGCCATTTGTGACCCAGCACTATTTGTCCGATAAACAGATGAAATAAGGCAGATGCACTGACAGTGCCTGTAGACCACTCATAAGACAATGGGCAGTTGTCCTTCGGCATAAAGGGCTTAACAAGAAAAATGTAAAGAGTAAGTTAAGGTCTCACTGAGGCATTACCAACAGTTTGGGAGGAACATGTGTCAAACATTTAGTAAGCCAAATACCAACAGGTGATTTAAACAAGGACAGCTGGTTCAGTAGCTGTAAAAAGTCAGAAAGGGCTGGCAAATAACTTTTAACCAGGCGCACAGCAAGGTCTGAGCCAAAAACAAAACAGGACATCTGACAGTGTATCTTAAAAGTGGTCTGTGTTGCAGACTGCACACAAGGCCACAAATTTGTCACAGGGCACACTGTAAATGGACTCTGTGTAAGGATGCTCGGTGGCAAGGATGGGACCTACCACCTCAGGAGGCAGATCAAAACCATTGCTCAATCTACACGCCTCAAGGTGTAGTTTGTGCAGGCACGGATGATAGATTCTGCCATGCTTCTGCGGCAGGAGATCCTCTTGCAATGGGAGTCTGATCACAAGGTAGATGTTCATGGCCAGAACTTCCAGGTACAACACTTTCCAAGGCCAATCTGGAGCTAGGATAAATTGGGTCCAGTCATTCTTAATTTTTTAATTAAAAAAAAAAAAATGTTTACTATTGTTTTCACAATTGGCACACCTCTGGCACCCAGATAAGTCCATTTAAAAGGTACTGGGGTACCAAGGGCTCTATGGCCAGGGAAGGTCCCTAAGGGCTGCAGCATGTTGTGCCACCCTCAGGGATCCCTCACCAAGCACATGCACATTGCTATTGCAGATTCTGTGTGTGTGTTGGTGGGGAGAAAAGACTGTCGACATGGCATTCCCCTCAGAGTGCCATACCCACAAACCACTGCCTGTGGCATAGGTAAGTCACCCCTCTAGCTGGTCTTACACCCCTGGGGCAGAGTGCTGTATACCACAGGTGGGGGCATAGTTGCATGAGCACTATGCCCCTACAGTGTCTGTCAGTTCTTAGACATTGTAAGTGCAGGGTAGCCATACTGAGTATATGGTCTGGGAGTTTGTCATTACGAACTCCACAGCACCATACTGGCTACACTGAATACTGGGAGGTTTGGTATCAAACTTCTCAGCACAATAAACCCACACTGGTACCAGTGTGGGATTTATTGGGATATGCACACAGAGGGCATCTTAGAGATGCCCCTTGTATGTTAGCTCACCTGCTAGTGCAAGGATGACCGGTCTCTGCTAGCCTGCCACTTCCAGACAAGTTTCTGACCACAAGGGGTGAGTGCCTTTGTGCACTCTGTGGCCTGAAACAAAGCCTGTCCTAGGTGGAGGTGCTTCACACCTCCCCCTTGCAGAAACTGTATCACCTGGCGGTGAGCTTCAAAGGCTCAAGCCTGGTGTTACAATGCCAATTTAGTAATTAGGGGTGACCCTGAACCCAGCTCTTCAGATTACTGACTACCTCAGAAGAAGAAGAGCTGAAAACTCCGTAGAGAAGAAAAGGAGACAGCTGATTTGGCCCCAGTCCTACCGGCATGTTTCCTGCTGCAAAGACTCTGCAACCAAGAAGCGACGCATTCTGCAGGACCAATGACCCCGGAAGAGTCTCCAGGGGACTGCCTACATTACCGAAGACCAAGAACTCCTGTGGGCAGCAGCTCTGTCCAACAAGAAGACCTCCATCTTTAAAGGGACTCGCACCTCACTCCAGAAGCGTGAGTCCCCAACACTCTGCACCCGACGCCCCCAGCCCGTGTCCAGAGAAACCAACTATCCAGAGAGGACCCCCAGATGACTCAGACGTGTCCACCCTGGGCTGACCTCCCTGCACCCCCATGACTACACTTGCAGAGGGAATCCCGAGGACCCCCCTGACCGCGACTGCCTGGAACGAAGATATCTGACCTCTGGAAGAAGCACTGCACCTGCAGCCCCCAGGCTCGTGAGATATCGACCACAGGTGCAGCAATGACCAGCAGACAGCCCTCACCCTTGCCCAGTCGGTGGCTTGCCCGAGAGTCCCCCCTTTGCCCTGCTTGCAGTGCCTAAGTGACCCGCGGGGTCCCACCTAAGAGTTCTACTGAGAATCCAATGCCCAGTTTGCACACTGCACCTGGCTGCCCGTGCCGCTGAGGGTGTGGTTTGTGTGCCTTCTTGGGTCCCCTCCAGTACTTCTCCAAACCCCCTGGTCTGCCCTCCGAGGACGCGGGTACTTACCTGCCAGCAGACTGGAACTGGAGTACCCCCTATCTCCATAGGCCCCAACGTTATTTTGCCTCCTGTTTGTCCTCAGCACCCTACCGGCCCTGTGTTGCTGGTGCTGTGTGTTTGGGGTTGCCTTGAATGCCCAACGGTAAACTACCTATACCCCTAAGATTGAACCCATAAGTGTGGTAATTACCTCTGAAACAGTTCTGTACTTACCTCCCCCAGGAACTGTTGAAAATTGCACTGTCCACTTTTAAAATGGCTTTTTGCCATTTTAATGAAAACTGTGTACAATATTGAATCTATTCAAAGTCTCAACTATTACTATGTAAAGTACCTTTCATTTAATGTATTTACCTGCTAAATGAATCTTGGGGTTCTAAAAATGAATTAACAAAATATATTTTTCTATATGAAATCCTATTGGTCTGGAGTTAAGTTATTGTGTGTTTCTTCTATTGCTTGTGTGTGTACAACAAATGCTTAACACTACCCTCTGATAAGCCTAACTGCTCCACCACACTACCACAAATAGAGCTTTAGTATTATCCATTATTGCCTCTGTCAAGCCTCTTGGGGAACCCGTGGACTCTGTGCACACTAGATCTCATTTTGATATAGCCAATACCAAGCCAGCTTTTTTATGGAAAGAACACTGGTACTGGGGCCTGGCTAGCAGGATCCCAGCACTCTGTCAAGTCAATATCCGTATCAGGCAAAAAGTGGGAGGGGGTGGTAACTGCAACAAGTGCCAGTTTCCTACACGATCCCTACAGCAACGTCTTTCTCACCAGCGGTCTCAGTCACAGGGTCACATGGAAAATCTAGAGGTAGACCACCAGACTCGCCGTTTCCTACAGTGGTGGAACACTAACAATCTCTTGAAGGGGTCTCTTTTCTAGACCCTGTGCCTCAAGTCACGTTGACCACAGAGCATCACGGACAGGTTGGGGTGCTCACCTTAAAGACCTGACAGTGCAAGGTCTCTGGGATGCGAAACACCAGTCCCTACACATCAGCTACCCAGAGTTTGAGGCGTTATTCCTAGCACTGACAGCTTTCATTCCTCACCTGTCTCACAAGGTTGTCCTAGTCCATACAGACAACATGATAGCAATGTATTTCATACAGACAAGGGGGTGGGGTAGACAGTATTCTCTCTCACAACTCTGACCATATGGAAGTGGGCCTTTCACTGTCACATTCATCTGCTGGTGGAGTACCTGCCCAGAATGGAAAAAAAGCTTTGCAGACCTGCTTACCAGGATTCAGCATCAAGTCCATGAGTGGGAACTCCACCCACAAGTCCTTCAGTCATAGTTCGAAAAGTGCGGAAACTCCCCACATAGACCTTTTTGCCACAGTAGAAAATGTAAAATGCCTAAACTTTGCCTCCAGTTATTCACACTCTCAATCCAAGGGCAAAGTTCTATGGATGAGTTGATCAGGGATATGCTTGTGCTTTTCCACCTCTTCCGTTTCTGGTTCGGAGGGTAAGGCTAACATCTCATCATGATCCTTGTGGCTCCCACCTGGGCATGCCAGCCTTGGTTCACTACGCTCCTAGGTTTCTCAGTATTCCCACACAAAAAGCTCTCCAACAGGCCAGACCTTCTCACTCAAACTAAAGGACAAATCAAGCACCCAGACCCCAAGTTACTCAACCTTGCTATATGGCTCCTGAGGTCGCAATTTTGTTACCTAAGCTTGCCTGTAGAGTGTATGAACCTTCTCAAGGAAGCCCATCGATCTATTACTCGAGGCTGTTAAGCTGCAAAATGGAAGACTTTTTTTTTGTTTTGTTTTTTTGTTGCTATTGCCATCCCAAACATACTGACCCCAAGAAAGCCACAGTACAAGAAATTGTCTGCTACTTGCTCCACTTCTAGAAAGCAAATCTATCCTACACTTCCATTCAACCACATGTCACAGCGGTAGCTGCATGTCTAGAAAAGGCATGTTCCCTTGTTTAGGATCCCAGTTATTAAGGCTTTCATGGAAGGTCTTCAATGTGTTGTTCCATCTAGGGTACTCTCCTGTCCCTTCGTGGAACCTTACTTCATTGAAGCATGTTAATGAGCTCCAGGCACAAAACTTGGAAGAGCCTTTCTCCCAGTTCCACAGGGATAAAGTAGTTCTTCACACTAATCCCAAATTTCTTCCTAAGGTGGTTTCTATGTTTCACTTTAATCAGTCCATTGAATACCAGTATTCTTCCCGCAACCAGACTGTTGCGGAAATAGCCCTTCACAAGCTAGATGGCAGAAGAGCACTCATGTTTTTATTGACAGAAGTAAAGAGTTTAGGAAAACCAAACAACTCCTTGTAGCTTTTTCTCCATCTCACAAAGGCACCCAATATCCAAATCAGGCATAGCCGGATAGTCAGATGCATATAGACTTTCTTTGTTAAGGCCAAGAGACCTTTACCTGTTTCTCCCAGAGGGAACTACTAGAAATGAGAGCTATAATGGCCTGCCTTGGAAACGTTCCCATAGCTGACATTTGTCAAGCAGCTACATGGTCTACACCACACACCTTCACAAAACACTACTATGTGGATGTTTTAGCACATCAGCAAGCCAGTGTAGGTCAGGCAGTGCTACATACACTTTTCCAGTCAACTGCAACTCTCACAGGCTAGCCACCACTTTTATTGAGGGACTGATTTAAGGCCTATGCAGAGCATGTTTATGTACAGCCGTACATGCCAATGCATGGATGTTACTTGCCCTGTAAGCATCTGTTCATGGCATGTAGTGCTGTAGATTAACATGCACCAACCCTCCTCCCGGACGCCTGTGGCCATTAGCTTCATTATACTTCTGTATATTTGTACATATTTATTTACACTTTGCCTGAACATATCTTCCTACTGACTCCTTCCACTCCTTTCTCACCCACCTGCGGGAAACAAAAATCGAACGAGTTGATGCCCATGCACAGTATCGCCAACCGGAGTCACTTGATCTTGTGACTCTAAACACTTCTTCAAAGAGAAACAACCTGTCCAACGCCAAATGACTAGTATGCAGAGCATGTGAATCTACAGCACTACATGCCCCAAACAGATGCTTACAGGGTAAGACATTTTGTTTTTTTTTGTAAACAGGTTTTATTATTTTATAACAATACTGTTGACAACCACAACATAGTAACATGATAGTTCACAAGTCAACATACTGCAATCAACAATCCCAAATTTCCCCCACACACTCCTGTGCCACCACCCTCGCTGTATGAATGACAAAGTGGATCAAGAGTGGTGTTTTCCTTGGATAGTGACGCCTGTGCGTGGGAGTAAGTGGTGGGTGTGGGAAACTGTCACCTGGAGCGCGCCCGTAATATGGTTTATGGGTATAATCACAGGAGAGTAGGGCTTTTTAGTTAATGCCCTTAGAAGCCCTAGATGGACCTCCCGATTAGGGTTGATTAAGTTCCTTTAAACAATCCAACAGTAGTTCCGGGCCCATAGATAACCTGCCTTCCTGCAACAGTACTGCACCCTCGCATCCCACCCATTTCAGTAGTTCCCCTTTCCAATTATCAATTCCGGGTCCCCTAAGGTCCTTCCAGTGCCTTGCTATCTCTCTCTTGGCCAATATGTAGGCAAGTTCCTGAAATCTGCTTGTGTCTTTGTTCTAATGAGTGTGTGGGAACCAGTGTAGTACGCATTTTCATGGTGTGCAGGGGACATCTTGCGATACAACATCCGATATAACTTCAGCAACCTCTCTCCAATAGACGTAAAGGCTCAGGCAAGTCCAGAACATACGTGGAAACTCCATCTCTCCGGACCTGGAGCATTTTGCCTCAGCTATGTTAAAATATTTACGACGGTGACCGGGGGTGAGATAGGACCTGTGCAACACATATATATTGATCAACTTAAATCATGCGTTCCTGGAGACTGGGCATCCTCCCAACTATCGACTCCGTCTTTCGCTGATATCAGAGCACTAATGTTTACCTCCCATTTGCCCCTCAAAGAGTCGAGGGGCTGCAACATGTCAGTTCGAGTAGCTTTATAGAGGCATGTTACTGGTTTAAGTGTGTCCGCAAACAACACTAGGTACCGACAAGTGGCGTGTGGTTGTGGTTCGAGCTGTCTGCCACACCAGTGTTTACTAATTGTCAAGATAACCGCTCGGTCTGGTAGGAAGTGACTCTGTAGAAGTGTAAATTCCTGCTGGAACTCTGCAAAGGGGTGCTGCTACCCCTCTCTGTACAGATCCCCCAATTTTGTAGCTACCGCCCCAATCCAGTCCAGCAAGCCTGGCCAGTCCCCCTTATGGGCAACGATGAGTAGTCAGTGGTATGTCATGGGAGTATGTTATTTGGATTTGCGTATTTTGTAGGCAATCTATTCCAGCATTTCCTATTCATCCATAGCTCTGAAGTGTCGGTTTGCGTAGGGGTTTGCTGTTTTCATGAGAACTCTAACTAGGTGGGATATATCAGGGACAAACGGGCCCATGTCTATTGTGTGCGCTAATCGGCCAGCTAACCATCAGGTAAACCATTGCATCTGTGCGCCCAAATAGGATTCCAGATAGGGGGCTGCTGGTCCACCTTAAGGAATGGGCATATCATGGTTGCTAGCGCTATTCTACAGCATCCCAAACTCCACAAGAGTGCTATGATTGTAGTGGATAGTTTAGGAAATATTGCTGCGGGGATCCAGATCGGAAGGACCAAGAAATAATACAACAGTCTAGGAACGGTTACTATTTTAATTAGCACCACTTTACCAATCACTGAAAATGTCCCTCAAAACTCCAGATTAGATTTCAGCACTCTGATAGCCTTGCCAATGTTCCCTTTATGGAGGTCAGCTCGGGTGTGATAACTTTTGACTCCCAGTTAGGGTAACTATCTGGCCCCCCAAGGAGTCGGTTGTAAGTGCCCGGACGGCTCGCCATGTTCCATGAGGAAGAACAGTTGCGACCTTCATCAGTTTACATGGAGATACAACAGGGAACCAAACTGCTCCATGAGTACCCAAGCTTCCCTCAAATCTCTGGATGTGTCTAAGGAACATCAGCAGGTCATCTGCATGAAGCGCTACGTGATGGATAGTGGTTCTGTATTGCAGCTCCTGGTACCAATCCCCGCTCTGTGCATAACAGGCCAAAGGCTCTATCTCCAGTGCGAACAGCAGGGGTGACAAGGGGGCATCCATGTCAGGTTCCCCTCTCCACTGCATATCTGTCCGAGATCTCATTACTGGTGCCCACCCTGGCTCTAGGGTCAGTGTATAATATTTGTGTCCAAGCAAGGAAACCATTGCCCAACTCCAGGTGTTCTATTACACTATACAAATATTTTTCCTCAAGACTGTCAAAGGCTTTTTCAGTATTCACAGCCAATATTGCGGACCGTTGCCTGTCTAGCATGTCCGCTGCCATCAAGGAAAGAAGGCGTCTAATATTTTGTGCTGTTTTCCGTTTTGGTATAAACCCTGCCTGATCTGGGTGAATTATGTGAGGCATAAGGGGTCAAAGCCTGGTAGCTAAGAATTTGATAGTTTGTGTTGAGCATTGATAAAGGTCGATAGTCTACACTATTGTACGCAGGTTTACCAATCTTTAGAAGTGGTACTATTAATGCTTCCCTGGTGGTTTCTGGCAAAAAGCTTGGTCTTTAGCCCCCTTATTTAGGTCTACCAATCTTGGGGCTAACTCATATTGGTATGTGGCATAAAATCCATCTATGTGGTTTTTTTTTTTCCCTCTGGCTAGTCCTTTTATGGCCTCCTTAATTTCAGGGAGCTCATTGTCTGGACCCTGCTCCCCTATTTCCTCTCTGGTGAGGTCTGGGGTTGGCACAGGTTCAAGGAAGGACCATAAGTCAGCCTTGGTGCCATGTGTAACGCTAGTGTAGAGTGCGGCATAATAATAGTAAAAATGCTGATTGATCGCCTCCTGGCAATACAGCCGCTGCCTGACATCAGTCTGTCTATTATTTGCGAGCCCCTTTTGGTCGGATTCACCAACCATGCTAATAGAGTCCCAGACTGAAACTTTTCTGCGTGGACCCTTGTAATATAATTTTTTTAGTTGAAGCAGCGGAGCCTCTCAGTAAACTCTGACAGTTCTCTTGCTTCAAGAGCACCACTCTGTAGCTCAGGGTGACCAGGCCTTTGTGTTTCAACCTTCCATACTTTCTGTTCAGCTAGTGTGAACTCTCGTAATACCGTACCCCAGACCCCCATGGATTATGCTGTACAGAATCCCTGAGTCACTGTTTTAAAGTTGGCCCTTAGTATGTGGGGAGATGGGGATGTGGCTGCGTTTTCCTTAAAAAAAAAAAAAAAAAAAAACAATTTAAAAAACTGCCGGATGTGTGTTCTGATAGCCTCTTGGTAGATAGGGTCCTCTAGGGACTCAGGCTTTAGTCACCAGATCGGGATTTGGGGTCTAGTCCTCTCACAGTATAAGTTTAATAGGACAGGGTTATGGCCTGAGAGCATCCTTGTGAGATACTTAACGTCCTACACCTGCCTATGGGCTTCCAGGATTCAGAGGAATGTATCAAGCCTTATGTGTAATTCACGCAATGAGGAAAAAAAAGAATCGTCCCGCTCATGCATATAAAGATGGCTTCAGGAGTCCAAGAGGTCCCAGCAAGCCGTACGGCAGATCCGAGCTTCTTGGAGAGGGGGTGGGATCTATCTTTTCTGGGATCGTAACACAATTGTAGTCCCCGCCCATCACTAAAGCATGGATGAGGTAAGGAGTTAGTGTACCTGAGTATGGCCAGGAATGCCCTTGTTCAGAATTGGGTGTGTATATACTATTTAGAGTGATATCACGGCCTACCACCCTACCAGTGACTGTGACAAAGCGACCCCCGGGGGGGTCTGAGTTCACTAGTCTTCTGGAAAGAGATCTCTGCTCTAACACAAGTGTACCCAGAGACCCGCAGCATATATGAGTATGGTGGTATAGTATAACTGGTCCCTCCATTGTTTCTGTAAAGCAACCCCTTCCTTAGCAGCCAAATTTGTTTCTTGTAACATTGATATATGGGTCCCTCTCTGTTGTAGGTATGAAATAATTTTGTAACGTTTAGACATGGTGTGCATCCCACTAATATTCCAGGGATGATCTTATAAGTTAAGGGTACTGCCATTCGTTCTGCCCATTCTCTCGTGCATGCCCCAGGCCTCCCACACCTCGCAGACATTCAACCTAAAATGTATACAACCAACTCGATCTCTGACATGTGGGGGAAGCAGCTTTACATTCTCTTTGTAACAAACCAACAACTATCATCCCAAGTAGGCAACAAACTCCCATCCAAACTACCAGTCAAACAACCAACACTCAACACTTGTGTGATCAAACCATATCAACCACAGAGGCAGCTGTGTTCCAAGCAATTGTGGTTTGGCTGGATGGTCGTGATGTACCGACCTCTAGCTTATGCGCCTGAAGGTTAGGAGCTCTGGTAAACCCCCTCGCAATGTCCAGTCTCAAAGCAACATCAGCATATCACCCAGACAAAAAAGGCACAGTTGTGTGTTGGGTGCAGCAGAAACAGGGACGGAGGCGATTGGACAGCCAAACCCCCCCCGCTGTTAGTCCCGTGAGGTGGCCAAAGAAAGCATTCTATTAGTAGTCAAATCTGCAGCCTGGATCTTGGGGCTCCACGAGGCAGGGGTAGTCCCACAGTAGTCCCCTACGAAACCTTGCACTGGTGTGGCAACACACATATAGACCAGTCACTTAGAGTCCAAGGTCGACTCTAGCCCTTTCTCAGGGGCCCAGGAAGGGGAGCTCGGCCAACACTGTTCTCTGTGCAGAAGCAGAATATGAATGTATGCACTAGGTGTAGGGGCCTTGGAGGTCAGACTGGCCGATGTGTCCCCCTCCACTTCACCAGGGTAAGGCTATTCAGTAGCTGGGAGAGCATGCCGGCTTGCTTCCCCCTCCTGCCAGGCCAGCCAGTGTGCTCCAGCGATAATGTCTATTAAATGGTCCAGGGGGAGCAATATTCTGCGTATGCTGCTAGACAGGATGGCCATCTGCAGTTGGCAGCCAGGTACTCGCCCGGACCGCAGGGCAAGCAGCAACACGTATTGTGCTGTCTGTTGCTGGGCCTTACAGAGCGGTTGAGCTCGGCCCCGTTCAGTGATCTCTCCGCACTGGCAATCCCAGGTGTGCAGCATGGTCCTGCCATGCAGGCCAGCCGATGCCACCATGCAGCTTTTTTTTGCCCGCTGCAGCTTTCTTTTGCCCGCTGTTCTCCTGGTGCTCCTCTGTGGCAAGGCAGTGCCCCAGGTCGATGCCACCCGTACCTGCCAGTTCGAGTCCAGTCGAGAAGAACAGTCGCAGGCCAGATGTCCGCCAGGCCTCCCACTCTGCCACTCAGTCTCGCAGCTTTGATTTGACCGCCGCCACAGTCACGGCCGCCAACCCAGGCCAGGCCTCACCCACTACTGTCTCTCCGGCAGCCACTGCACCCAGCGTGCTCAGATGAGTGTCTGCAGGTCTTGGGCTGCCTTTCCACTCCGTCGTCGCTCCCCAGCTCATGCCAGAGCCTTGGGGGTGGGGAGTCTCAGCTCAGCACAAAGTGGCCGCCATCTTGAGGCCGTCACAATGCTGCCCACCAAGTGTAGTTTGCAACCGGATCACCAGGAAACCATAAAATACTGTCTGCGGGTGCCAGGATAGTAGTGATCTGTGTTTTTGGGGTCACATTAGCTAGAAATATAGGCAGGATGAAACTGGATGAAGAAAGCCCTCAGGAGCTCACAAAAGCGTGGCTTACTCCATCACCGTTAGGGCACACACCCATACAGGGTAGGTAACCTAATCCTCCTTTAGGTAAGTCTCGCACCCATCTTCCTCCTTGTTTAATAGTTCTATGCTAACCTTTATTTAAGCATAGAGATCTATGAAAAATTGAATTTTCAATGACAGCCCCTTGTCATGTGGCTTTTGTTTGATAACCTCCGAAAGGAACAAGAAAATCTTGCAGTTGAAAGACTGACATGGGGCGCAGATGAGGGTGCTAGTCTCTGGCTGGATCACTTACAATGATGTGGATGGATTGAGAAAAGTTCAGTGTTACAGCGTGTAAATCTATGTTGCTGTATTAACATTGTTGCTGAGGGCAGCCAGTCTGACGAGGAATAATTCATGTGGTTAATCTAAGTAAGATGCCAAAGCTGGAGAACTGGAGTTACAGGTTAGTATTTTTTGCTCGACCACCCCCCCCTTCCTCCTCCCCCCCAAGGTTATGCTGAGAAGATCTCGGAACACTTCTAAGGTTTTGCAGCTCATTTTCTGACAATATCTTTTCCAAGCTTCTCCTGTGAAGATTCACTTGTAAGATGAAATAATTTAGTGGCAAGATTTCTGTGGTTGTAATCATGTTTCAGGTCCTAATTTGACATGGTTACCATTTTCCCTGACTGTGGCATGCAACAGCAACCCCCCATGCCCTTTGTGTGGTCTGTCCACCAAATTATCACTGTGGAAGAATGCAGTTTTTGCCAGACATTAAGAATCAGTGCTGTACCTGCCTGTTGAAGAATGTTTCACTGTCTGTCCCGATATCTGAGCACATAAAGCAACAGCATTAAAATATTGCTCATCTTTCCATTAGAGGCTTTATGGTCTAACTGTTTATCGATGTTGAGGCACTCAGTGTCTACACAGATCTTCAAGATCAAAAAGAAAATCGTTCACAGCCTTAGGATTTCTTTTAGTCTGTCACCATCAAGTATCTCCATATTGTGGCCCTCCTTTGATCATACTAATTCCAATTTATTGAATTAAAATTTTTAGATGCCTTCTTCCTCATTTTGATAATAGCGCAAAGGAATGTTTCTGACATTGGTAGTGGGGAGCTTACATTACCAGTGCAGACTTCTTCTGTACAGAATGCAGCCTTTCCTGAAGAAACTCTCCAAATGCACGGCAAGATAGCAAGAGTGACTTAGCTTAAGAGAGTGGATTCTGTACACAAATGTACAATTGGCTGATCAATCCAACAGCCACAATAAACTCTTACATAATGCAGTGTTGCATCTAGACAGAATGGGCCTTTGAATGATGTAAACTTTCAGAAGTTATTCTCCACTCCGACCCAAATATTTAATTTGGTAGGAGTGTCTCTAAACATAAAATTAGGAAATGTATTTCCTTTGGAGCACAAAGTAAAGGTGAGCCTGTCCGTGCCTGGCTAGGGCTTGAAACTGTGGCAATTTTAAAGCTGAGATGAGTTTGGATTTTCTTTTAGCACAGCAATAAAGGCCTCTAAATTGGTATCCTTTTCCCCCCACAAATATTAGTTTATTCTTTTTTTCGTCTTTAACCACCAAGCAATGTTCACTAAAAGGTAACTAAAACTAAACTTATTAATGGTTTTACATTCACAGTGAGTATGTTTTTTTTTATTATTTTTTTTTACTACTCCAGTCCACTTAAATTGTGCATTATTGAATGTCTACTCCTTAGTTAAACAGTGTCTCGAGGTTTAAGAACTGTTTAGAGATGATGATTTAGATCTTCTCTTCATTTCCAAATATGCTATTAAACACACTGATCTGTTATATCGGTTAGAGGGCGAAGACACTTGTATTTTTAAGGATCAGCTAAAGGCTTAACTGTAATCTTTGTCATCAATTAAAAATGCTGTGAGGAAATGGGTTGTAATATATATGGTGTGGTTGTGTGGCCTCACTGTCTAATACACTACTGACTGCTTTAGGACCAGTCAGGTTTTGTTTGTTAAACCTTACCTCAACCCTGGGTAGCTTTGGATCTGAGCAGAGAGGCCTATACAAAGTAACAAGTGTAAACCATTTAAACAGCATCAAAACAATTGTAGAAAGAAACACAACTCTCAAGAAATCCAACACCAATTCATGAAAATATATTGTATTTTTATTAACTGCAGGAAAGTACCTTGTTTCTTGGCATGTATACCCCTTTTTTCTGCCTGATGTCAGTGTGTTTGTGTACACTGGGATCCTGCTAACCAGGATGCCAGTGATTATACTCTCTCTCCCAAAATTCTATTTCATCCACAATTGCTCCATTATAAGTCCCTAGTATATGGTACCTAGGTACCCAAGGGATTGGGTTCCAGGGGATGGTTATGGGCTGCAGCATATATTTTGCCACCAATAGGGAGCCAAAGCAAAGGCTTCTGCAGGACTACCATTGCTGCCTGCGTGAAAAGGTGCAAGCACCCTTTCACTGCATTTTTCATTACACCAGGTCACTTATAAGTCTCCCCTATGGCAGGCCTTCTAGCCCAGACGGCAGGGTGCAAAGTACTTGTGTGTTAGGGCACCCCTGCACTAGTAGAGGTTCCCCCACAAACTCCAGGCCCATTTTGCTGGACTTCGTGAGTACGGGGATGCCATTTTACATGTGTACTAGACATAGGTCAATACCTATGTCCAGCTACATAATGGTAACTCTGAACATAGGCATGTTTAGTATCAAACATGTTGGAATCCTACCCCAAGTCTTTTGCAAGCATTGGTTGTATGATTCCATGCACTCTGGGGGCTCTTTAGAAGACCTTCCAGAGGGTCCCTGAGTTTTGCAATCTTGGATTCAAGGTTGGCAGTGAACTCTAGGAGCATCTGAGTGGCCAGTGCCTGCAAGTGACGCCAAAGCCCCTCCTGATAGGTGGTCATCGAGTTAGGTGACCAATCCCCCTTTCAGGGATATTTAGGGTCTCTCCTTTGGATGGCTCCTCAGATTTGGATTGCAAGATTCCAGCAGAAATACTCTGCAACCTCCACTTTGACTTCTAACCGAAGAAACTGCATCTGGACTCTTCAGGACCCTACAAGCTGCTACAAAGATGCAAGACGCCTCCTGCGATATTGTATCTCTTGCTCCTTCCATAAACTGCAACATTTCCCCAGTTGTGCATCCTCTGAGGACAGCCTGTCTTCAGCCTGAACCAGAAGGAAGGAGGAATCTCCTTTGGGGTGAAAGAGTCACTCCCCTACTTCTACAGGCACCAACTGAGACGTAGTTCGGCTACGTGGATCCCCTCTCCTGCTGAGCTGCGTGAATCCTGCATCACAGGTGGTGGTCTGAAGTGGTCTGGACGTTCCTCTCTTCCATCTGTCTATCTTTGGGAGGTAAGACCCTGCCTCCCTACGCAAGACAGTACCCCGCAGCTTCTTCTGGGGTGCAGTGCTGACACCTCTTCACCAGTGGTTCTCCTTTTACAACTTCATCCTGGTGGGTAGGAGCTCCTGCCCCTCCTGTACTCTACAGTGCTTCTTGAACTTGGTCCTCTTCTTCCACAGGTCTTCTTGTCCAGGAATCCACTGGTGTCGTGCAGTCTCTTCTGGCTTTTTGCATAATTATTCTTCTCTGTGTGAGAGCAGTGGAATTTACAGGGATTTACTCCTGCTTTCCTGGTCGCTGGGGTGGGTTGTGGTACATACCTTTGGGTTTTCCTATTACTCCCAGCTCTCCTCTACACACTACACTTATCTAGATGGGCGACGAACTTTCGCATTCCACTTTCTTAGTATAGGGTTTGTGCTACCCCCAGGCCTATTTCTAACTATTGTGATTTTCTGTGATTATGCTATTTTCTAACTGTTTGTATGCCTATTTCTGCATACCAGTGTATATAATTTGTGTATTACTTACCTCTTAAGGGAGTATAGTCTCTCTGGTATCTTTGGTATTTTTGTCACCAAAATAAAGTACCTTTATTTTTGTAACACTGAGTTTTCTTTCATGTGTGTAAGTACTAAGTGTGACTACAGTTGTATTGCGTGAGCTTAGCATGTCTCCTAGATAAGCCTTGGCTGCTCATCCACAGCTACGTCTAGACACTGTCTACACTAATAAGGGATATCTGTTATAAGGTGCAAGTACCATAGGTATCCACCACACGCCAGGACAGCCTCCTACATTAACTTACTGACACTAAAACGAAAAACATTCATCATAGAGTTCCAGCGACATTATATTTACAAGAAACCGTAAACCAAGTTTTTTTTCAGTTAACTGTGAGCAAGCAGTGGCAAATTCAGTGGATTCGACACTTAGAAACTACATCAAGAAAAACTTTGGTGCATTGGTTGGTGGTTGCTTGGAGATACTTTTGGTGACCTATTCCGATAAGAACCCATTCAGGGGGACCAGCAAGGTCCAAAGAAAATGTTATCTCCTCAAAAAAAGCAATCTTAAGTCCAGCTCCTTGACAGTGACTTGAATGAAGTTATCCTGATGCAAGAGATACAGGATGTTCAAAGATGCTGAAGATACAGAGCAGTCAAGGTCTTCCTCGGGCTACCCCTGACTCCATGGTCTTGGTGAGGTAATTCTGGCCATATGGGTTGATGTCCATCAAAGTCCTCTCAGGGTTAGCAGAATTCCAGTCGCCACTGGGTTAACAGTTGTCTGGCTCCACTGAATTAGTGATTTCCTTCTCTCACAGGTAACTTTCCTTCTGGGTAACCAAGCTACACTCTGACGACTCTCCCTGGGCCAGCAGACTCTCGTAAACCTTTGAGCGTCAGGTCCTGGTCTCTTAAACTGCACAGGTTTGAGGCGCTATGATTCGATGATCTTAACCTGCTTGAGAAGGTCGCAGCTATCTCAGCTTTTGTGGCCCTGTGCTGTGAACAGGAAGTCAGCCAACTGACTCTTGGAATCTCGCCATCTGGTTGGGGCCCCGGAATGTCTTCTTGGACAGGATACAGCAGGGACAGTCCTTTCCTTTGCTAGCCCAAGGTGCAACAGTTGCAGTCCACCTTCGATGCAGCCTCTTTTGCCAGATCCTTGATGCAGCAGGACAGTCCTTTGGTTCCATTCACCAGTCCAATTAGATCTGAGATCAAGGTGCCAGAAGTACCCCTTTTATGCTGAGACTCTGCCCTCAGGGGAGGTCACTGTCACTTGCCAGTGGGCTTCTAGGTTTTCTCCTGCATAATGACAGCTTCCTGTGAGGTGCAGCACCTAGCTACACTTGCTATTCTTTATTTTTCCGACACCAAGATGGTGAGATCCTTTGCTTGCTCTGTGGAGCTCTGTAGCCTTCTGTAGTGGTGTGGCTACATGTGGGCTACACACCCACGGGGAAAACTAGTTTGCCCAGTGTATTCCCATGTCTACCTGAACAAAAGAAAAGTTCCAAATGTGATCACCATTTGCCTTTCAACTGCAACTTTCCCTTTGAAGTTTGCCTTTTCTGCTACCACCCTGTGTGGCTTCCTTCCGGGAAGAGTTTACACCACCCAAGGTAGCCTCTATTGTTACCTATCCTGGAAGATGTTTACACATCTACCCAGATTGGCAGAAGGCTACCTTGCAGACAGCCTCAGCAAATGGTCATTGGGAAACTTGGGCAACAGTTATAAGTTTCTAAAAGTTGCATGTAGCAACAAGTTAAATACATTTTAATTTAGGCATAATTTTGGGCTTAATGTAACAAGTTGTTTGATACCTTGAAGTACCAACTCTAGTAGTCTGTAGGAAGCTGGCTCTGTTTATACTGTATCAAAGTGAGATATAGTGTGCACAGATTCCAGGAGTTCCCCAGAGGCTTAACGGAGGCCAAAGTAGATAATTCTAATGTTCTCTTTTGTGGTTGTGTGGTCGCGCAGTTAGGCTTATCAGAGGGTAGTACAAAGCATTTGTTGTATATACACATAAAATAGAGAAAGAACACTCATTGACTTAACTCCAGACCAGTGGTTTTTCTATGGCAAAAATATATTTTCTTAATTTATTTCTCGAACCACAAGATTCAAGTTGCAGGTAAGTACCTTAGAAGTTTCGTATTTCACACAGGTATCAACGGTACTTTGTAAGTAATACAGTTTTTGAATTATTGGCAAGAAGCTGTTTTAAAAATGGACACACTGCAATTTTCAGAAACAGTTCTCTGTGAGAAGAAATGTTAGATTGTTTTGCAGGTAAGTACAACACTTACAGTTTCAGTCTCCTGGTTTTAGGAAATCCACCGGTTGGGGTTCAAGGTAACCCCAAACACCCACCACTAGCATCCCGCGGCCAGCCGGGTGCAGAGGTAAAAGTTTAGCAAATTTAACATGGGTTCCTATGGAGACAGGGAGGTACTTGGAATCAGGTTGACCAGCAGGTAATGACCCGTGACTCGGAGGGCAGACAAGGGGGGATTAGAAGAGCACTGGAGGGACCACAAGTAAGCACCAAACACACACCCCCAGGGGCATCGGGGTGCAAACAGGACATCGTTTCCAATGCTGGTCTATGAGGAGACCCTGGGGGTCACTCAGAGGCTGCAGGCAAGTCCAGGGGGGTGTCTCGGGCACTCCACCGGTTGGACAAGGAGGAGGGCCGCCTGCAGAGCATTGAGGCATCGTGGGTCGGTTTCTCCTAGGCCTGGGGGCTGCGGATGCAGTGTATTCTTAGGTGTCAGATATTTTCGTCCAGAGTTCTCGGGATTCCCTCTGCAGGCGTCTTCGTGGAGGGGTGGAAAGGTCAACCCAGAGTGGGCACTTGCTTGCAATCGCCTGGGGACCCTCTCTTGCTGGGTGGACCACCTGGACATGGGCCGAGGGCGTCTGGTGCACAGGGGTCAAGACTCGCACATCTGGAGTGAGGTGGGAGTCCTTGGTTGTAAGTTTCTTTAGGCAGCCGCTATCCTCTGGGAGTTCTTGGTCCTTTTGGGTGCAGGGCAGTCCTCTGGGGTTGGCAGAGGTCTTTGGGCTTCCTGGACCCGTCACTGGTCTTTTTGCAGGCTCTTTGAAGCAGGAGACAGGCTGGTTGGGCTAGGGCCAAAGCAGTTGTCTTCCTTCTTCTCTGCTGTGGGTTTGAGCTTGCTGGAGTGCCCTGGGGCACTGTAACTCGAGGCTTGAGCCTTTGAGGCTCACCTCCAGGTGTTACAGTTCCTGTAGGGGGAGGTGTGAAGCACCTCCACCCAGGACAGGCTTTGTTTCTGGCGACTGATTGCACAAAGGCACTCACCCCATGTGGTCAGAAACTTGTCTGAAAGTAGCAGGCTGGCGCACAGACCGGTCAGTCCTTCACTAGCAGTTTGGCTAACATACAGGTGTCATCTCTAAGATGCCCTCTCTGCGCATGTTTCAATAAATCTCACACTGGCATTAGTGTGGGTTTATTGTGCTGAGAAGTTTGATACCAAACTTCCCAGTATTCAGTGAAGCCACTATGGAGCTGTTTAGTTCGTAATTACAAACTCCCAGTCCATATACTCAGTATGGCTACACTGCACTTAAAATGTCTAAGAATGGACCTAGACACTGCAGGGGCATATGGCTCATGCAACTATGCCCTCACCTGTGGTATAGAACACCCTGCCTTACTGCTGTGAAAGGCGTGCTAGAGGGATGACTTACCTATGCTACAGGCAGTGGTTTGTGGGCATTGCACCCTGAGAGGGATGCCATGTCGACTTTCTTTTTCTCCCCACCAGCACACACAAGCTGCAAGGCAGTGTGCATGTGCTGGGTCCCTCAGGGTGGCATAATACATGCTGCAGCCCTTAGAGGCCTTTGCTGGCCACAGGGCCCTTGGTAACATGGATACCTTTTTTTTTTTTTTACAAGGGACTTAACTGGGTGTCAGGGCTGTGCTAATTGTGGAAAGAAAGATACAGTTGCAGGGAAAGAACACCAGTGCTTGGGCCTGGTTAGCAGGGTCCCAGCACACTTTCAAAGTTGACATCAACACTAGGCAAAACAATGGGGATAACCATGCCAACAATGGCACTTTCCTACGTAGTCCCATTCAGAATTTATCACAGCGGAGTTGTCAGCGTGTAACCTTGGACTCCCTAATGGCAGCTAACCATCTTTTGCAGCAAAAACGATAATGTTGGGTTTTTACTGGCAGAACATGTTACACATGTTCTGCTTTTTAATTTGTTTCACCCTGCCTTAGGACTAAAAAGGCCTGCTGTTGGGGCAGGATGACTTAAACATGTTAAGAAGGGAGTTTAGATGTCTCCATGGTTTAAAATGGTAAAATTGAGTTGCCTTATATAGGTGTCCCTGCACTTAAAGACAGTAAGTCACCCCTCTGGTAGACCCTTCAGCCCAAGGTCAGGGTGCATGCCCCTAAGTGTGAGGGTACTCCTACAAACCCCAGACTCCATTCCTGGGCTTTGTAAGTGCGGTAAAGCCATTTTAAGGTATGTTGTGGACAGTGGACAACACAAGTCGTCTAGCTACATAATGGCTTCTCCGAACCTAGGCATATTTTGTATCAAACGTGAGAATCATGCAACTACACTGATGCCAGTGCTAATTGCATGTTCTCTGGGGTTTCCTTAGAGTATCCCCTAGTTCTGCCTGTGTAGCCTTACAGGGTCTGACTGCTAGTCCACGCTGCTGCTGACCCCAGACACTGTTCTACCCTCCTACTGATGAGCCGAACTCATGCAGGGGAATGCAGAACAAATGAATTACATGCAAGGTAGAGGTGTGACCACCTTTCCCTTTGAAATAGGTGTCTCTAGGCTGGGGTGGGGTGGGGTTTGGTGGCCTCTAAGCACCACCAGACTTTGACGGGCACATTTGGTGCCCTCCTTGTATAATCCGGTTTGCTCCAGTTTAGGAACTTACGTTTCCCGCTCTGGCGCGAAACAACACACAGGACAGGGGGTTGTGCCCCCCCCCCATCTTCTCCCCTAGGGTGGTGCATAGAGCTCTCCCAGCTGTCCACTTGATTCTAACATCTTGAAAATAAGATTTACAGAAGCCCCTGGGGGTATCTGACTGGTTAGGCCAGGTAGATGATGTCCCTGAACCCCTGTGATATGTGGGTCAATTCAGAGTGACCAACCCCCTTTTTGGGTTATTTAAGGGCTCCATTAAGGGTGGGTTCACAGATTCGTCAAGCAAGACTACAAGGAACTCTCTGCAAGACATCTTCTGCTCCAGGCTGCAGGAACCGCTGCTGGACTTCTTTTGAAATGGAAACAAGACTGTATCCATTTGGGAGGGTTCCTACTGCAACATTTTCCCCAGCTCCTGCAAGATTTCCGCAACCTCTGTGCATCCTCCAGGTTTATGAGGACTCTGCCTGCATCCAAGAAGCAAAAAGGAATCTCTCTTGGGGTGAAGGAGTCACTCCCCTGGAACCATAAGCATCTTAAGACGAGAACGACCATCTGCTGGATCCTGCTGTCCCTCGGACAACGAATAGGCTCAGTTCACAGTTGGCGGTTCTGGGTCCCCCTGTTCTTCTGACCCACTTGGGGGGCGGTGGACCCTTGCTACAGCCACTGGAATAGAACCCCTGTGCACCGTGACTTGTTCTTACCAAGGTTTAATGACTCTTCCTCCAGGAGATATTCAGGCTCCAAGAAGTCCCAGCCTACAGCACTCTTCAACTCTAAGATCCGTCTCCCCTCTGCAGCTACTGCGACGTGGGACTCCTGTTTTGTTTGCTGCTGAGGCCTCCTTGCATCTCCCTGTGTATGCTGCCAGTGGGTCACTTGTGGGGGCTCCTCCATCTGGCTTTCCTCCCTGGTGAAGGCCTGCCGTTTCATCTAAGGGTCTAGTCACTAGGACCTTGCTGGTCCCCAAAAACCTACAAACTTCCTTGCTCCAGCTTTTTTGCATTTGCCAAGGCTTGTTTGTGGCCTTGCTGGCCACTGATCCTCCTGCAATTCAGCGACTGATGTGGGACAGCTTGTGGGCGACTCCATGGATCCCCTGCATCCCTTGAGCTCCACAGCTGGACTTCTTCCTTCACTGTCCTGCAGGAATTTCACCTCCAAAAGGGTAGGCATTCCCTACCTGCACAGCTTGGACATCTCCGAGTGGTCTAGACACTGCCCCCTTCTTTTTCAGGTTCTTCATGTCTGAAATTCACCTTTGGGTTCCACCGACATGGTCCACAGGTTGCAGAAGCAGCCGGACAACCAAGGCTTCCATTGACTAAAAAGTGTGTTTCGGACGCCACTTCAACCCTATGCTCCAAGGTGTAGGTTCTCCCCGGTCTTCTGGGTATTCACAGGTGGTGGCACTTTCTATCCTTCTTTGTGCTAACTGGTTTCCTCTGGGTCCACTGGGAAGGGTCCTGGATTCATAAAAATCCAACCGCGACAGTCCTGTGTAAGCCTATGGGACACCCAGCTCGTTAACAACTCTGCCCCCTGGTGCCTCTGGGATTTCTGATACTTACCTTGGGTAATTTGTTATTCCTCCAGCCCCTGGGATTCTAACACACTTACCTAGATTGGGCACCTACATTTTTATATAAGTTTCTTAGTATATGGTTTACCCTGCCAAACCCCCTGAACCCACCCCCCCATCCAATAGGGTCCCATGTATTTCTATGCTTTTTAGGGGCGAGCGCAATGCGCTCCATCCCCTGTAGTAATCTTTTTGGTCTTTCAACCATGCCCATGTCACGTCAGTCACTTTCATTGGTTCTTGGGCTTGCCTTTTTAAAATCTGCTTGCTTTCATTTGTGGAAGGCATGCATACGTCATGCCTTTTCCGGTGTTTAGCCCACCTACACTGCACCGGTAAATTACTGAAAACATACGAGGCTCGATGTTTTCAGCTTGGTTTCCGGACTACTTTATCTGTTTATTTTCCACTCAGTGCAATCGTGCTGGGGTTTACATAGCGCAATCACGCTCGCTTTTTCTGTTTTAAATTTCAGCACGATCGCGCTGCATTTTACATAGTAAGATCGTACTGCATTTTTTTTTTCTTTTAATTTGTGTGGCAAGAAATGTCCAGTTAGGAGTTTACAGCGCTAATAGCTCTAACTCGAGCAGAAGCTAGACCTGTTGCATTAAAAATGCTTGTTCTGTTTGTTGCTAACTGTATATTTTGTCTCACTCCCCCCCATAGGGTCCCATGTATTTCAATGCTTTTCCTGCTTGTTGCTAACAGTATATTTTGTGTGTTGATATCTCCCATTGGAGATCTACCAATGTTAGCGTAGTCCTATTGTTATAAAGAAAACTTAATTTTTGCAACACCTGGTGTTTGTTTTCTTCTGAACAGTAACTGACTCACTATTGTGCTATTGCAAATGCTTTACACTATTCCAGGATAAGCTTTATCTGCTCACCAGAGCTACCTCTAGAGAGCTTTGGCTATCTGGACAACTAAATACAATCACTAAGGGTTGCCTAGACTCATTATAGGGTTCGATACTATAGATGTAGGTGTATACCATAAGCTGAGTCAGCCTCTTTAGGTTACAGAGACTTAAAACTAAATCTGACATCTCAGAGGATGAGGATACTGCGAGCTCTTGTGCCTTTCTTTCAAAACATAAAATGAGGGAGAAATCCCAGGAGTCTCCTGAAGGTCATAAAAATGCTTCCAAAACGACACCATGACCCCTCACAAAAAGGAAAACGTTTATTTTGTACTAAGGCTGACTCTGACCCTCCAAAAACTTTGAAACATGAGAGATCTTCTTCTGGCTCCTCATTGTCAACGGCAGCGCTGTTGAAACCACTTTAAAAAATGTCACCGTTGGGGTGTTTTTCTCCACTGTTGACTACTGTTTCTTCACCAGCAAAAACTGTGCTGTTTACGGCAGCTACACCTAAAAATGTCTACACCGTCGACGGAAATCCCTAAACTGTCAACGAACGCCTCATCGACGACCACCGCACCATTGATGACCATTATACCATCGCCAACTATAAAACCGTTAACCTAAAAAAAGACAATCTCATCATTGCATCTCGTTATTTCATTGTCAGCAGCTCATTCATCATCGCCGCCATAGTTGACAAAGTCCTTGTCGATGCCATCACTTAAAATAAAGGCGCCCTCAACCAAGCCAGTTACTCCTATTTTAGAATCGTCAGTGTTCCTGCCGCCGGCACCATGGACCAGACACTTTCTTGAGGATCCTTCACAAATTTCACCATTGCCTCCTAGTAATCTTTTTGGAAGAGTCCGATGATAACTTACTTGGCCCAGCACATAGTCCGTCACAGCTTCATGTAAAGTGTCACGAAGATGATGAGTATGATGGCTATTATACTCAGGAATTCCACCAACATCGTGCTGCTGCCGAAACCCAACAATATATAGAACCTGTTCATGGGTCAATGATTCATCTTCCTGTAGCACTAGTGCAGGATTTATACACCATGTTACAGAACTACTGTGCACGCTTTCCTTCAACTGTGGGAACGCTACCACCCCCTCCTCCACTGGCATCTCCATCCCTAATGCCTCCTTTCACACTTAGAATGAAGCCGGCCTCGCACATGTACATGCCACCAAGGCAAGACCCATCATCCTCTGACGATGCAGAAGAGGGAGAAATTCAAGACACTAGATCCGCTCACATAGAGTGGTCACTTCACTGACCAGTTGCTAACTCCCAAACTGGAAGCTGCAGCTGGACCAAACGATACAATGATGACCGTGACGACAAACCCTGCTGGTGTGCAAAGTTTGGTGGCACTGCGCCCACCAGTGGTCAAACCCTACCAATTTCCTGCGTATTGGTAAGCTGTTGTCAGACACCAAGAAAACCAGCCAGCCTGGGGCTGAAGAAGGACCACAAGGAAGCCCCAGTTGAGGGACTTCTGGAGGACTCCATAACCTCCCGCCAGAGTGCCCCGTTGTCCTGCAACCAACACTTCAGCCATCTTACCTCCTGCTCCGGAGGGTATCCTTGTGTTCAGCTCTTGGCTCATTGATTCCCTCTGCATCCCGCTGCCCTATGCCCTGCAGTGAAGAACCTGCTATTCCCTAAGGTTCCCCCACCCCTTCGGGCCTCTGCACTCGAAGGGCACCCAAAGGATCCATTTTTAAACTTACCTGTAAAGTTCTTTTCCAAGTGGTCCCATGCAGTGGCCGTGCACCAGCTCCAGAGATTTTCTCCCGCTGGAACTGGGAGTCGCTCAAGCTTCTCCTCCTGGCAGTGTTCCCACAGACAACCTCGACCAACCTGCAAAAAAAGAACTTGGTAAACCAACTGTTCAATTTTATATGTATTTTTAAAGATTGATTCCTATGGTGTGTAATTACGCACAGACTGTTTTTTATTTAACTCCAAAAATTAATGTCTCAAAATGTGCTTAACCAATTTTGATATTCTTTGTCTTAAATATTACATAAAAATCTGAAGTATTTTTATAAATCGGTCTCGAGTTATTCCCTTGTGTGTGTGAGTTGTAAGATTGATGCTGTGAGTACAACAAATTATTTGCACTCCAAGATTGGCCTAACTGCTTGACCAAGCTTCCTTAATTAGAGCATTAGGTGATTTAGTTTTTAAACCCTGTAAACTGTGTGGTAGTCTGCACCTCCTGCACAGTGTACCTAGCTTTGCAATCTACATAGATGGCAAGCCCCCTACAGTAATCACCCTAGCTGCACAGCAAAGATCAAAAAAATCCTTCCACGCCTTTACCTTCACCCCCTGACAAGGAAGGTATACGTCTAGTTACTATTGGCAAAAGATACACAACCATCTCAGGCGCTATAGTGCGTGCAGCCAATGCCTCAGCGTTATTGGGGAGGTACGACCACCGGATGTGGTCATACATCACCCCATACCTAGATGTTCTACCAGAAGATAAGAAACAAGAAGCACAAAAAATATTACTGGAAGGAGAAAGATCAGCTTCTGAAATCATTGAAGCATCTATAGACATAGCTTCCCTTACCTTTCGTCAGTTTACTGGTGCAGCCGTCCTTAGACGCCAAGGTTGGCTAAAGGCTACCTAATTGCACCCAGAAGTACAGAACAAAATTCTGGACATGCCTTTTTACGGTAATGCACTTTTTGGGAAGCACATTGATGACGCCTTGCAGGCCATCAAGCAGTTACAGATATTGCTAGGTCTTTTGTTATGTTCCAGTACAGAAAACACCTTTTCGTGGAGCGCATGGACTAGGAGCCTACTCTTTTTGTGGGAGCGGTCAAAGATACCAACCTCAGACTTACCAGTCATCACGCCCCACCTTCCATCAGCACCAGTATTGTGCACCACCACAAACTGTATTTTAAAGACCGCAGCTCAGGCCTAAACAACCTGAACAATCCAGAGACAAGGTCAGAAAACAGTGATAATCTAGTGGATCCTGCTAGAGATCTCCCTATCCTACCACTCAGAAGAGCACATATCTCTCTCTAATACAACCACTGGCGATGGATTACAACAGACAAGTGGGTCTTAAATATTATAAAATATGGCCATATTCTGGAGTATGTGCATGTTTCACCGCCACAGAGATCACTCCCCACCCCCCTCCCCCAATCTCCCCTTGTTCAGGAAACAAGCAGCCCTCATGCTTCAGAAGGGTGCCATAGAAATTGTTTTGCACGCTCAAAGGGGAATGGCTTTCTATTCTGGGTTCTTTCTATTAAAGAAAGTCAGGAGAATAGTGTCCCGTTCTAGACCTCCGAAAACTCAACAAGTACGAGCAGAAAAAGTACTTACCTATGGTCACTCTCCAGGAGATATTGCAGACTACGCAGATTTTATGGCCTGCCTTGTTTTGTAAGATGTATAACTTCACCTCCCTATCCTTCCCAAACATCTCTGCTTTACTGTGGCAGGTGTTCACTATCAATTCAAAGTCCTACCCTTCAGTCTCTGCTAAGCCACCCAGGTTTTCACCAAATAATTTGCCCCAGTAGTGGCACACCTAAGGCTTAAAGGTCTGCAGCTCTATCGGTATCTCGACGACTGGCTTGTAAAAGAGCCATCTCTTCAGCAGGCTTCAGAAGCCCCGCCAACCTGTCTGCACCTGTTTCACTCTCTGGGACTCAGTCAATTATCAAACATCTGTCACCCTCCCCAAGGATAACTTTTCTCAGGGCAACTCTGGACACCCTACAAGACATGGTATTCTTGTCCGCAGAAAGATAACGGAGAATGATGTTCGGGCTCGCGATCTGTCCAGAAAAGTGTTTTTCTCTCAGCTTCCTCAAATCATTTCTCTGCATTGTCCTCAGCCATTCTCATGCACATCTCAGAAAGAGACCCTTCTGAGAACAGCTCGACAAACAATGGCTCCACATAACCACATAATTCGACCTCATTCGGATCACTCCTTCCATGAAAAAGGCACTTTGGTGGCAGTCCTTCAACAATCTCTCTGCAGGGCTAACATTTCTCTTTCCACTCCTGTATTTCCTTCTCACCACGGATGCCTCACTGGAAGGTTGGGGAGCCCATTTTCAGGATCTCAAAATAAGGTTCAGATGGAGTGTTTCACTTTCCAAAATGCACAACAATTTCCTAGAATTGAGAGCCATTTTTCTGGTGCCACATTCCTTTTAAGGATACATGCATCTTCCATCTTCATGCAGACAACCCCACCTGCATGCATTACTTCTACAAGAAGGGAGGTACGAGGTCTCACATTTTATCTCCAGAATCTTAAAGATTCTGGAAATGGGCCCTACTACACTGCATCTCCATCAAGACGGATCATCTTCCAGTTGTAAGGAACAATCCAGCAGATACCCTGAGCAAAACAAGCCAGACCTGCCACAAGTGGGAACTCAATCAGCCAATTCTCGACTCCATATTCCAATGTTGGGGAAAATGCTAGTTCTTTGCCAGCTGGGGAACTCAGAGAGGGTCACGGGGGAATGCGTTTTCGATAAGATGGTCAGGGATCCTTTTTTATGCTTTTTCCCCAATGACTCTCTCTGTAGGAAGCTGGCTCTGTATCTACTATATCAAAATGAGATGTAGTGTGCCCAGAGTCTGGGGTTTCTCAGAGGCTTAAGTAGATAATAGTAATGCTCTTTTGTGGTAGTGTGGTCGAGCAGTTAGGCATTTGTTGTCCAAGCACAGACAATAGAAGAAGCCCACACTCAATGACTTAACTCCAGACCAATGTTTGTATATAGCAAAAATATATTTTCCTAATTTATTTTTAGAACCAAAAGATTCAAGTTGCAGGTAAGTACTTTAATAGATGCATATCAACAGTTCTTTGTTTGAAATCGATAAGTCACACAGTTTTTTAAAATATTGGCATTACTCTGTTTTAAAAAAGGACGTAGTGTAATTTTCAGAATCAGTTCTGGGGGGGAAGAAAAGTTAAATCATTTTACAGGTAAGTATTCGACTGACAATAAGATTCTCTGGGCTTTAGGAAGTCCACTGCTCGGGGTTCACATTAACCCCAAGCACCCACCACCAGTAACACGGGGCTGGCTGGGTGAGGAGGTCAAAGATGAACAAACTTAACGTGGGCTCTTATGGAGACATTGGGTACTCGGAATCAGGCCTGCTTGCAGGTAAGTACCAGCTGCTCGGAGGGCAGACCAGGGGGGTTAGAGGAGCACTGGGGGATTGGGCCACAAGTAGACCCTCAGCAGCACAGGGATGGCCAGGTGCAGGATGCAAACAGGACTTCGAATGCTGGTCTATGAGGGGACTCCAGGGGTCACTCAGAGGCTGCAGGCAAGGTCCAGGGGGTCGTCGCAGGCAGACCACAGGCTGGACAGGGAGGAGGGCTGCCTATTGAACGTCGCTGCTCCAGAGTTCGGCTTCTCCAGGGCCTGGGGGCTGCGGGTGCAGTGTGTCTTTAGGCGTTGGATAGCTTAGTCCAGAGCTTCGCAGTCGGGGGGAGGGTTCTTGGGGTTCCCCTCTGCTGGGGTGGTTGTGTACGGGTGGAGAGGTCAACCCAGGGTAGACACTTGCTCAGAACCATCTTGAGATCCTCTCTAGCTGGTTGTGCCACCTGGACACGGGCCATGGGTGCCGGGTGCAGAGTGGTTAGGACTCAAGCATTCAGAGTGAGGTGGGACTCCTTAGTCATTGCTTTCTTCTTGGACAGGGCCACTGTCAACGGGAGTTCTTGTTCCTTTTGGGTGCAGGGCAGTCCTGTGGAACTTGGCAGAGGTCGCTGGACCCCCTGGATGCGATGTTGTTCTTTTGCAGGTTATTTGGAGCAGGAGACATGCCAGTAAGGATTGGGCCAAATCAGTTGTCATCTTCCTTTTTCTTTGCTGGGTGTTTCAGCTAAGCAGTCCTTGTCAGGTTGCCAGGAATCTGGTGAGTTAAGTTCAGGGAAGCCTTAAATACAAGATTTAGGGACATTATAAGGGTTTGAGAGCAGTAGCCAATGGCTACTGTCACTGAGGGTGGCTACACCCTTCCTGTGCCCACTCCCTCTGGGGAGGGGGGGCACATTCCTAACCCTGTTGGTCCCTATCCTAATCCTATTCGTCCCTATCCTCCAAACCAAGATGGAGGATTCTGCAGGGGGGGGGGGGGTCACTTCAGCACTGGACACCTTAGGGGTTGTCCAAGTTGAAGTGGTCACTCCTTGTTTTTCTTAAGTTTCACTCTTAACACAAGGCTTGAGCCTCTGAGGCTCACCGGCAGGTGTTAGTTCCTGCAGAGGAGAGGTATGAAGCACCTCCACCCAGAGCAGGCTTTGTTTCTGGCCTTGGACTCAAAGACCCACACCCCATGTGGTCAGAAACTTGTCTGCTAGTGGCAGGCTGGCACAGGCCAGTCAGTCCTACACTAGAGGATTGGGTAAAATGCAGGGGACATCTCTAAGATGCCCTCTGTGTGCGTTTTTGAATAAATCCAACACTGGCATCAGTGTGGGCTTATTGTGCTGGTAGGTTTGAAACCAAACTTCCCAGTATTCAGTGAAGCCATTAGTGAGCTATGGGATTCGTAATGACAAACTCCTAGGCCATATACTTAATATGGCCACACTGCACTTACAATGTCTAAGAATGGACTTAGACACTGTAGGGGCATATTGATCTCTCAGCTATACCCTCACCAGTGGTATAGTGCACCCTGTCTTAGGACTGTAAGGCCTGCTAGAGGGGTGACTTACCTATGCCACAGGCAGTGTTTGTGGGCATGGCACCCTGAGGGGGATGCCATGTCGACTTTGCCTTTTTCTCTCCACCAGCACACACGGTCTGCACTGGCATTGTGAATGTGTTAGGTGAGGACTCTTAGGGTGCCACAACACATGCTGCAGTCCTTAGGAACCTTCCCTGGTCACAGGACCCTTGGTACCATGGATATCTTTTACAAGGGACTTGTCTGCGTGCCAGAGGTGTGCCAATTGTGGAAGCATTTTTAGGGAAAGAACAATGGTGCCGGGGCCTGGTTAGCAGGATCCCAGCACACTGTCAAGTCCGTATCAGGCATAAATTGGGTGGGTAACTGCAACAAGTGCCAGCTTCCTGCATGCTCATTTCCTGGCTTCTAATGATAATGAAGAGAGACCCATGCCGCCTGATACTCGTTGCTCCCCTCTGTCCCCCCAGCACTGGCTCACGGAGCTCCTTCTGCTCTCGAAATCCAATTCCTATTGCAGTCTGGCAACAGAAACCCTATTGACCGCCTCTCCAACTGCATGCATCGCTCCTGAATTCAACTAATTGAAGGATTTGGATATCCCTTGGGATTGCAGAGATATATTATCCTAGGTGATAACTGAATCCTCCAGCAAAGCTTATATATTAAAATTGAAGTGTTTTTGTTATTGGTGTCTACGAAAGAATATCCACCCTCATAATTCATCACCAGAGCAAATTTTGCCTTACCTTCTCTCTAGGTAGATCGGGACTGGTACATGCGTCTGCAAATGTTCACCACACTGCTATCTCTAGTTACAGACGTTCTTTCAATTCTTTGTCCCTTTGTTCTATCCACATTATCAAGCAATTCATTAAAGGATTATTCAGGACTTTTCCCCCTATTCAAGCTCCTCCACCGGAGTGGAGTTTTAACATAGTCCTTTCACTGCTTATGAAGCCATCGTTTGAACCTATTCACAAAGGCACGCTCAAATATAAATATTTTACTTGGTAGGTTGCCTTACTTTTGACTCTCACCTCTGAGGAGAGTAAGTGAAATTCACGCCTTCACTATAATAAAACCCTATATACGCTTCATTGACAACTGTGTTCTACTGGGAACAAATTTGAAGTTTATTCAGAAAGTTCCATCCCAAATCCATTTGAACAAACCTGTTGTTCTTCGCACCTTTTTTCCAAATCTATCCTCATCAGCTGAGAAATCATTCTCTAGACACCAAATGATGTCTTGAATTTTATTTGCAGAGAACTCAAATTTGAAGAACTAATCAGTTGCTGACTGTAGGAAAGTACCCTCTTTTCTGATGGATACAAATACCTCTGGATTAATCACATTTGTTGCCTGCTATTGGTATCCTTAGACTGTTTTCACTGTGATCCTGCTAGCTAGGACCCCAGTGATTGTGCTCACTCTTCGTAAATTTGGTTGCCTAGGACTTTGCACACACCCCAGTTAGCATACTGGTTCCCACTTATAAGACCCTAGTATATGGTTCTTAGGTACCCAGGGCATCTGGGCATCAGGGGTTCCCCATGGGCTGCAGCAGTATTGTGCCACCCATGGGAGCCCATGCAAAATGTGTCTGCAGGCCTTCCATAGCAGCCTGTGTGAAAAGATGCATGCCCCCTTTCACCACAGGTTACTGCACCGTCACTAAGTCACCCCAATGGTAGATCCTCTTAGCCCGGTGGGCAGGTACCCTTGTGTGACAGTTCTATTGCACTCAACTGTATGTCAAGTGTGGGGAGGCTATTTCACCCATGTACTGGACACAGCTCACAGCCTGGGTCCAGCCAAATAATGGTAACTCCGAACCTGGGCATTTTTGGTATCAAACATGTCAGAATCATACCCCAAACTGTTGCCAGTATTGGTTGTATGATTACATGCACTCTGGGGCTCCTTAGAGGACCCCCAATAATGCTCCTACCAATCTTCTGGGGTTTTCCAGGCAGCCGCACTGCTGCCACTCATACAGGTTTCTGCCCTCCTGCTGCTTGACCAGCTCAGGCATGGAAAGGCAGAACAAAGGATTTCCCGGTGTGTGATGGAGGCAAAACCTTCTCCCTTATAAGTTGGTGTTACAAGGCTTGGGTAGCCTCCCCAAGCCACCGGTTTGCTTTGAAGGGCACATTTTGTGCCCTCCTTGCATAAACCGGTTTGCACCAGTTCAGGGACCACCCCAGTCCCTGCTGTGGCATTTAACTGGACAAAGGAATGGGAGGTGACTACTCCCCTGTCCATCACCACACCAGGGGTGGTGCTCAGAGCTCCTCCAGGTGGCCATTTCATTCTGCCATCTTGAAACCAAGATGTGCAGAGAGCCCTGGGAGCATCTGAGTGTCCAGGTCAGGCATGTGATGTCACAGACCCCTCCTGATAGGTGGTCACCCTACTAGGTGACCCCCCCCCAACCCCCTTAGGGACATTTAGGGACTCCCTTGAGGGAGGGCCCCCAGATTCGACTTGCTTGATTTCACCAGGACTCCTCTGCATCATTTACTTCTGTTTCTGGCCACTGGAACCATGACTGGACACTCCAGGAAGTACAAGCTGCAACCCAGGCAACGGCTTAGCTTTTCCTGGCTTCTTCCGGCATTGCAACATTTACCCAGCTGTGCATCCTCTGAGGTCGGCAAGACTTCCGCCTGCACCAAGAAGGAATTTCCCTTGGAGTGAAGGAGTTACTCCCTTGCATCTGCAGGCACCACCTGCAATGATTTCCGGCTGGTTGGATCTGCTGTCCTCTAAAACTGCATGGATCCTGCATTATAGGGGGTGGTCTTGAGTGGTACCCTTGGTCCTCTCTGCCAGCTGTCCAGCTTCGGAGAGGATAAGTCCTAGCCTCTCCTTCCAGGACAGTTCCCCTGTGTACCGTGACTTTTGCAGCTACCAAGGCTTGTTTGCTCCTGCTCCAAGGGATCTTCAGACTCCAAGTAGTCCCACCCCCGCTATCCCCAGCACTTCTTCCTGCAAAGCTCAGTCTCCTCTGTGCTTCTCCAGTGATCTGGGACTTCTCTTTGTGTGCTGACTGGGCCTCACTGTGCCTGCTGCCACTGTGTTGCCTGTGGGGGTTGCAACTGCTTTTGTTGGCTCTTCCGACTGCCGAGCACAGGTCGAGTCCCCTGGGCCTTGCTTGTCTTCAGCCTTGCAACCTTTTTTTTTTTTTTTGCTTCTGCATTTGCCAAGGCTTGTTGGTGGTTCTCCTGCACCACTTACCGCCTGTGACCCAACGACCAACGTGGGACACCACCTGCACTGCTCCAAGGACTCCTTTTCAGCTCCTGAGCTCCACAGCTTTTTTTCTTCTTCCCTCGTCGACCTGGTTCTGGATCCACAGGAGGGTGAGTATTGGTTTCTGCCCCCACTGGACACTCCAACGTGGACTGGACTCTGTCCCCTTTTTCTGCCAGTCCTCTTTCACCGGAATCCACCTTTGGTTTCTTCTTGTCTGGTCCTGTTCTTATACAATCCTTTTTCCAAGTCCTAATGTTAGTCCTCTTGAAGACCAGGTACTTACCTCTGCTCTGCTGGTCGCTAGGGGGCACTCAGGTGCTCACCTCTTGGGGTTCCTGGTTCCTCCAGCTCCCCTCTAAGAACTCCACATCCTTGGGTGGGGACTGTATCTCGCATTCCACTTTTATCATATCATTTAGCCCTCCCCTAGGGCCCACTCTATTTTTACTAAGTTTTACCAATGCTTGTTGTTTCTATGCTAATTGTTGATTTATAGTGCATATATAATTAGTGTATACTTTCCTCCAGTTGGGGGGAACTGCCTATAAGTATTCTAGTGTTGTTACTATAATAAAGTACCATAATTGTTTTACATTGCGTGGTTCTTTCGTGTGTGATAAGTTGCTGTGTGACTATAGAGGTATTGTGTAAGCTTTGCATATCTCCTAGATAAGTCTTGGCTGCTCATCCACAACTACCTCTTGAGAGCCCTGGCTTCCTAGACACTGCCTACACTTCACTAATGGGGGGATACCTGGACCTTGTACAAGGTGACAACGTCATAAGTGCCCACCATACACCAGGCCAGCTACCTCACTGGTTTCCTTTGGTCCTAATAAATCAGATGCTCCAGTCACAAAGACAACTATTGCATGATGGATTTTAACGACCACTAAACTCTGCAGAGTTAAAGAGGGTAAGCAGCTCACACTCAAGCCTTAAGCACATTCCACAAGGGCAGTATCCTACTCTGCTGGCTTCCCATCGGAAAAAATGTGCCATGCTGCAACATGGACGAACACACACACTTTCAACCGGCATTACTGTTTGGCAACCTGCAGTGATGCAGCTGTAGGACAAGCTGTCTTACATCATCTGTTCCAATAAGGTAAGCCTCTTCTCATAGAGGTAATTATTTTGCTTTTTGTTATCTCACATAATGTGGTTATATCGTTTTTCTAGATTTTATGTGCTAAGTAAAGCAGATATGTATAAGGGTATTTGTATTTCTGGAGTAATTACCCGTTAAAACTGTTTTCTATTCTGATTCAAGCATGTGACTCTCTGAAAGATCCAATACTGAAGAAGAAAATAAGTTATCTGAAACTGCAGTTATCCAGTATTGGTATCTTTCATAGATTAACCTGCAACCCACCCTTCTCCCCTGAGAGGCGTCCCTTATTTCCTCATGGGCACCTTTACCACACTTGTGCTTGAAAATCTGACAAACTTAGCCTCTCTTAGGAATGTTCTTCAGGGTACTCTCATCTGATTGATTATAGCTCAAGTTTGGTTCTTTTTTTACAAAAGGATATGGATAGTATATTGCAGTAACTATCCATTGCATTTTAGCATATGGTTACGTATTACCTGCTTTTCTTGTGAAACCCCCACTTTGACAGTAGGGAATATTCTGGCATGTGAATCTATGAAAGATACCAATGCTGGAGAACTGCAGTTACAGGTAAGTAACTTATTTCTTCCATTTTATCTACCCTAGATCCCGGTAGCAACGCAGGTGTTTCACAACTGGCTCATGTCAGCTGACACTCCTGAAGCTCTCATTCTTCTCACAATGAGTATTGTGCAGCTGATTTACAGAGGAGTTAAATGAGACAAACGGGAATGTAAAAAGCTCAAAAGAAACAGAAATAAAACTACAACTCCTAGGACCTTGATTTTTATAAAGCGGAACTGCATTGCAATGAGAAATGTACTAAGCTGGTCATTTGTAAATACTTCCATGACTGCATTCTTCAGTTTAACAACCCAACACATTACGTTTTTGCATTTCAGTATGTGTAAATTTGAGTCATCTTGCAAGACTTCCTACACAGGGCTACTACCTCAGGGTGTGTCTCTTAGCCCCAGTCCATCAATTTAGACACCTCTCTCCAACAGACATGATTCAATTATTTGCACTGAAGTTCTTTTCCTGTGAAAACGATTTAGTTATTCTTTGATAGTTGGGCAATGTGTTTCTAGCTCATCAAAAAATGTACTTTTTGTTTTGAACAAGTTGCCATCTTCATGACAGCCATCTCTCTGGTTCTGAATGCCGATAAAACTGGAATCCTCTTTTTTTTTTTTTTTAACCCTTCCTACCAGGCCTCTGATTGGTATCAACATAACTTACAGCCCGTCACACACTGGCGCTGCTGCAAGAAATCTTGTGATTGATTTTTGACCATAAGCATTCTTTTGAGGATCATATAAGCACCTTAATGTGAACGTTTTGCAAGATTAGAAAAATCCTACCATATGTCTCATCCTCATCTAGGAAATACTTGGTTCATGCCCCGATTATACCCAAAATAGACTACTGCTACTCTGTTTCTTGGTCTTAATGTATTCTTACCTAAAGACTGGAGGTAATTAACAATGCTACTGCCTGTATTATTCTGGGTCTGAACAGACATTTGTGTTTTCGTTAGTTTGATCCAACTTGATTAGTTAACTATTCCTAAAGCGGTCTAATTAAGGCTTTGTACCATGGTCATAAAACCATTGACACCCCCTCTGGAAAAAGCTACACGTCTCCACTTTTCCCATGATATACTCCATCGCTCACTTTTCTTTCCAGCACTTCTCTCTTTGTGTTGGTTTCCAAATTTAGATAGATCAGATTGGGCAGTTGTGCTCTTTCTGTGATTACAGCTGAGGCCTGGAACCCTCTGTCTGCCAATTACCAGGCTGAAAAAAACCTTACTGAAATTCTGCAGTCACTTTCTCTGGCTCTTGGTTGACGTACAGCACCAGGACGCACCTTTCTTGGGTAGCTGTGAGCTATATAAACTCTATAAAAAAAATAAAAAATAAAAAAATCTGTATTCTCTTTTACCTCACTGTCAACAGCCTCAGATAGGTCTGTATCTGGGGGTGAAACAAACTTCTTCTCATCTGAATTCTGGGATCCCCTTGATCTTACTTGTCCTAAATTAGGCCTCCTAAGAAATGCAGCTGTGACTAAAAACTCCCATATTTTTGTGAAAGCAGTTAAGTCTCTTTCCTCTTGGCAAAATACTGCAAACTTATTATGAGTGGTATCTTTGCTTCAGTACCTGCTGACACGATCGGTTGTGACAGCTCCTTTGGTACTAGGCTTGGCAACTCATTTGGGCTACTTTACAATCCAAGGCAATAGAGAGAATAGTTACTCCATTCTATGCTTGACTTAAGTGGATTTCCCCTAGTCCACACAGTTTTCTTTCCTACTTTGATGACTGAGGATCCTGATCAAGGTGGACAATGCAATTGCCATGTACTGTTTGAACAAACAAGATGAAACTGATCCAGGACTGCCGGGTGTGGCAGGTTGTGTTGAAATGGCTCATTGTAAGTTGATTGTCATCATAGCAGTTCAAGTCCCTAAAGTACAGAACAGCCAGTCAGACACGCTTGAGCTGAATCGATAAAGAAAATATCTAATGGGGTTTGGACAACCACAGTCTTGGGGTCATTTCAGTAACTGAAGAGTTCCACACATTACCCTTTTTGCCATCGCAGAAATCTTATCGAGATACAGAGAGGATTGACCACTGGGACATGCTCTTTTGATGAAGTGGTCAGAAATCTGTGTGCCTTCAACCAGATTCAATTCATTGCAACATTATTGCTTAAACTAATCAAGACCCTGAGTTGTTTTCATTGCACCAGCATGGCAAAGGCAATGATGGTTCACAGACATACTTAACCTGTCATAAAGGCCTCATCAAAGGCTGCCCTGAAAGCTGTGTCTTAGCCAAGTGTTCCGCCTCTGCCTACCATCTGTGAAGTTGGCTGCATGGCTCCTGAATTCGTTCAGCATAAACACTTTAACGAACTTAGACTGCATGGACATTCTTAAAAATATCTGAATAAGAGCTGTGCATGCTTTTAAATGGTTAGGGTTCTACTTCTGGTGCCAACAGAAAACTGGGAAGTGATTATCCAATATCTTTTGCATCTGGTCTAAGCTGGCCTGTATTACTCCATTAATTTACATTTGATAGTCTTCACAGGCTATAGAAAAAAACTTCTAAAGTTTTTTAATTTTGCCAGTCACAATAGACTTTTGGGAGTATTAAAGGTTTTTCTTCCTATTCAGAAACTGTCCTCCCACTGGGAATAAAAGTGACCCCTGCACTAGAACAATACTCAAATAGTCTTTGCAGCATCTTTCATAGAAAGTAACCTTCCTCATTGACATAACATAGGTACATTGGGTAGTGAATCCAAAAGCCCATCAGCTTGGGATCATTTAAAAAAGTTTCCATTTGAATCTGGTTTTGTTGAGGACTAACCTTTCTTCCTGCCTAAGGTAATTTCTGATTTATCTTTCTTACTTAAGGTAATATCTGATATTTCCTTGCTGGATTCTTTAATTTTGCTTAAAGCCCTACATCTCCAGCAGAAATGCCCATTCATTCTTAAGATTTTTGGTAGAGTTGTAAAGTTCTATTTAAGCAGAACTAAGAAATAATTGCTTGCAAATACAGAACAATTTACCAGACTTCTAAGTACCCTATCTCCAAGTAGATTGTTTCATGCATCATGCTATGTTACCAATTAGCGAAGAGTGTTATGGGGGAAATCCAGAAGCCCATATGATTAGAAGCTTAGTGGTTTTGTCTGTGTAGTAAAGAAGCTTCCCTTAAGCTACTATTTAATGTGTAAGGTAGTCACATTAAAGTCCATTCATGGTTTCACTAGGCATTAGTGTTTGGTTTCAGATGCCCGTTCAGGTGCGCTAATGGGTGAAGCTGCTCTAATATTATTTGCTTAAAGGCCAGTTTATTCAATAACTTGAGGGGCCTTGCTGTGCACTTCTGTTCATTCGGGAAGGTCTAAGCATAGGCTTGCTAGTGTAGTCTAATGTTAAATGGCTTTCAATGATGAGATATGAGTTGCTGGCTTCTTTAAGGAACAGTTTTTGGTGTTTATTTGTAATCTACAGTACTGTTCCCTGTCTGCCTGTATTTCTGCATGTCTGCATTTTCCTTAATTTCCCTGTGTTCAAAATATTTAGTGTAGCAAGTTGAGTTATGCAGCAAATGGTATTTTGCCATTTAGTCTTTTAGAGAAATTGGAGCCAGCAGTTTTGAAATTTGGCCCCTAGGATTGGCTGCAGTTATTTCTGTTGTCTTCATTTGCAGTGCAGTTGGTTTAATGTTTACATTCTTTAAAATATATTTGGCAAGTAACTGGTCTATGATCCTGCATGTAGGTGGAACAAATCCTTATGTTTGACTTAAATTAATATTATTGCAATGCAGAACTAGAATTACAAATATGTAACTTATCTTTCTTGGTGTTCAAGATAAAGTAAAATACATTTCCTTGTAGGATAGTGTAGGAAGTTGGCTCTGCATATACTTTCTCAAAGTGAAAGATAGTGTGCACAGAGTCCAACGGTTCCCCTTAGAGGTAAGATAGTGGCGAAACTAGATAATTCTAATGCCCTATTTTGTGATACTGTGGTTGAGCAGTAGGCTTATCAGAGGGTAGTGTTAAGCATTTGTTGTACACACACAGGCAATACATGAGGAACACACACTGAAAGACAATTCCAGGCCAATAGGTTTTATATAGAAAAATATATTTTCTTTATTTTTAGAATCACAAGTTCAAGATTTGAAGTAAATACATAAAATGCACGGTACTCCAAACAGGTAAGTTAGGAACTTCGAATTAGAGCAATAACATATACAGTTTTTGTTAAAATGGCAATAAGCTATTTTAAAAGTGGACACAGTGCAAAAATCAACAGTTCCTGGGGGAGGTAAGTAATGCCTAATTTGTCAAGTAAGTAAAGCACTTACAAGTCTCAGTTCCTGGGCATAGGCAGCCCACCGTTGAGGGTTCAAGGCAACCCCAAAGTTACCACACCAGCAGCACAGGGCCGGTCAGGTGCAGAGGTCAAAGAGGAGCCAGTCTATCAGCAGGTAAGTACCCGTGTCCTTGGGGGGCAGACGAGGGGTGTTTTGTAGAGCACTGGGGGGGACACAAGTAGGCACACAAAATACACCCTCAAAGGCACAGGGTTGGCCGGGTGCGGTGTGCAAAGACGACGTCGGGTTTTGTATTGGTTTCAATGGAGAGACCCCAGGGGTCTCTCTAGCTGTGCAGGCAGGGCCCAGGGGGGCTTCTCGGGCCAGCCACCACCTGGGCTAGGCATAGGGATGCCTGGTGGTCACTCCTGCACTGAAGTTTGGTTCCTTCTGGTCCTGGGGGCTGCAGGTGCAGTGCTAGGTCCAGGCATCGGGTCCCTTGTTACAGGCAGTCGCGGTCAGGGGGAGCCTCTGGATTCTCTCTGCAGGCTTCGCTGTGGGTGTCAAGGGGGTTGTTTTGGGCTACTCACGGGGTCCCAGTCGCCGTGGAGGCCTCCCTGTGGTATTGGTTCTCTGGATCTCGAGCCGGGGGCATCGGGTGCAGAGTGTTAAGTCTCATGCTACCTGCGGGAAGAGAAAGGTCTAAAAGTTGTAGAAAAGTTGCAAGTTTGTTGCTTGTTGTTCAGCAGAACCGCTGCTCACAGGAGGTTCTTGGTCCTGGGATTCAGGGCAGTCCTCTGAGGCTTCAGAGGTCGCTGGTCCCTGTTGGATGCGTCACTGGTTGCAGGTTTTCGAGACAGGCTGGTAGGGCTGGGCTAAAGCAGTTGTCGTCTACCGTCGTCTCTGCAGGCTTGTAGGTCAGCAGTCCTTCTTCTTAGTTTAGTTTGTAGGAATCTGATTTCCTGGTTCTGGGGTGCCCCTAAATACTAAATTTAGGGGTGTGTTTAGGTGTGGGAGGGCAGTAGCCAATGGCTACTGTCCTGGAGGATGGCTACACCCTTTTTGTGCCTCCTCCCTGTGGGGAGGGGGGCACATCCCTAATCCTATTGGGAGAAATCCTCCAAAACTAAGATGGGGGATTTCTAAAGGCAGGGGTCACCTTAGCTCAGGACAGCTTAAGGGATGTCCTGACTGGTGGGTGACTCATCTTTGTTTTTCTAATTATCTCCTCCAGCCTTGCCGCCAAAAGTGGGGGCAGTGGCCGGAGGGGCAGGCATCTCCACTAGCTGGGATGCCCTGTTGGGCTGTAACAAAAGGGGTGAGCCTTTGAGGCTCACCTCCAGGTGTTTAAGTTCCTGTGGGGGGAGGTGTGAAGCACCTCCACCCAGTACAGGCTTTGTTCCTGGCCACAGAGTGATAAAGGCACTCTCCCCATGTGGCCAGAAACTCGTCTGGTTGTGGCAGGCTGGCAGAAACTGTTCAGCCTAGCACTAGTAGTCGGACTGGTATTCAGGGGGCATCTCTAAGATGCACTCTGGGTGCATTTTACAATAAATCCCACACTGGCATCAGTGTGCATTTATTGTGCTGAAACGTTTTATACCAAACTTCCCAGATTTCAGTGTAGCCATTATGGAACTGTGGAGTTCGTAACTGATGGACTCCCAGACCATATACTCTTTATGGCTACCCTGCACTTACAATGTCTAATGTTTTGCTTAGACACTGTAGGGGCATAGTGCTCATGCACATATGCCCTCACCTGTGGTATAGTGCACCCTGCCTTAGGGCTGTGGGGCCTGCTACAGGGGTGACTTACCTATGCCGCAAGCAGTGTAAGGTTGGCATGGCACTCTGAGGGGAGTGCCATGTCAACGTAGTAATTTTCTCCCCACCAGTACGCACAAGCTGTGAGGCAGTGTGCATGTGCTAAGTGAGGGGTCCCCAAGGTGGCATAAGACATGCTGCAGCCCTTAGAGACCTTCCCTGGTCACAGGGCCCTTGATACCAGGGGTACCATTTACAAATGACTTATCTGTGTGCCAGGGCAGTGCCAGTCGTGGGAACAAAGGTACAGTTTGGGGAAAGAACACTGGTGCCAGGGCAGCAGGGTCCCTGCACACTTTCAATCATAACTGGTATCAACAAGAGGCAAAACGTCAGGGTGTACCATGCCAAGGAGGCATTTCCTTACAGTAACCATGCCAAGAGAGGCACTTTCCGGCAAGGTTATTACGTACAACACTTAAGAGACCTCTCCTAAAAAGTGTTTTCCGCTTAATTGCAGCATATCCTCAGATTTTGCAGCCAAAGCTCTCAATGGGGATGCACTTCGCTTTATATATGTCTAAAAGAATCTTTAAAGGCTTTTGACCAAAAGCCCCAATAAATCTTGTAGGCTAAATATAGCTCTCTCAGAATTGACCAAATTCCTCTTCATCAGTGACAGATAAGACCTGAATCTAGTAAGATGCCCAAAACGTTATCCTCGTTACTCAGGCTGTGACCACTGGTCGAAAATCCTTGTGATTTGTTAAGCTTGAAGCCCAACACCATAGGATGGGATTTTTTAAAATTGGTTGCCAAATCCATGCTATCTATAAAATCAATAAAAAGGTCCTAAATGTGCTAGAGACTCTTTGCTGTGTGTGCTATCAGGACCACAACATCCACATATAAAAGGGTGAAGAACGGCCTATCACCCACTGTGGGACATCACACCCTGACTCAGATCCAGATGGTTGATATACAAAATTAAAAAGGAAGGGAGCCAGGATGCAACACTGGCATACGCCTTTAGTCAGTTTAAAGTGCTGCGTGCGTTCATTGGAGGAGCCATACCTTACAGATGCCAAGAGACCAGAATAAAAATCCCTCAGAAGCACAAGGAAGCTGGATCGACTGCCATGCAACTCAGTTCATGGTACAGCGTGGACCAATTTACCCTATCAGTGGCTGAACTGAGATCCCTGAAGGCTAGATACACCCCAACCCCCCAAGACCCTCAGTTCTTATATATTTAGTTATTAATAGATTTAAATTTAAATTCTGCTCCATGTCTCTGCCTGGCCTGACCCCATACTGGATATCAGATAGAATATTGTGCTCTTTGGCCAAGACAGTGAGTCTCCTGGATCACCTGCCCTAAATATTTGATCTCTGCATTGACTAGGGAGATTGGCCTATAACAGACAGGGTCCCCTCTGTCCCCCTTCTTAAACAGTCACTGAACAGTGCTAGCTTGCCGGCACAGAGCTGCACATCACAGCATTTAAACCAACGGGGAAAGGTAGGTGTGCCCACAGGTCGGCTAAGGATTTGAACAGGTCCCATGGAACCCCATCGGCCAGTCTTATAGGAGTGGAAAATGATTGAACCAGGCCTGAGGTGGAACTGGGAGGGCCTGATCTGAAAACTGCTCCAAACTTGAAAAAACAAAAAAAAGTGGTTCTCCGCCATCCAGAAGGCAATGCTGTGCTGATGGACGCTGTCCACCAACAGATTCTCCCACTGCTCATTCTTTAGGTCATTCTTTGTGTCCCTGAGGGCCATCCGAAATAATGCCCTGTGTTTTTACTTCAATTTTGTTCCGGGGTTTCTTTTTGAGGGTTAATAGCCCTTTACGAGCCATAGACAAGTTCCTATTGAATCATCCATGAAGAGAGTGATGTGGAACCAACCCTGAATTGGTAAGAGCAGATTTAATATACCCGGACTGTCAATCAAGATGCAGTCAGCCGAGACATCCTTGTCCAGACAGGTCTGGACATACAGCTGACAAAAAGGCAACACATCAGAGTTAAAGGAATCTGGAATAAACTTGGCCCACTATAGTTGGCGCCTGTGATCTTTAAGGACCGCAGTCCAGGTTCCACAGACTTCACATCCCACCAGAAAGTGGCCGGAATGGGGTTATGATTCCTGAGGATTTTCCAATTTACATTAAAATTTAACAGAGGGAACTAAACCAGCTGATAAAAATGTAATTGATTTTAAACCTGGCCCCTGTCACTTCAAAGGTGGGAAGTCCTTCTTTGGCATTAGCATCTTTTTTCTATTCATTAGGTTGACAAGATTAAAGTCTAAGACTAAATTGTTGAACAGGTCACCCTGCACAGTCTTTATCAGACTAATCATACAAACAACAATCCAAGCAGGAGTGCAAGTTGAAAACTCCCATCGCTATCAAAGCTATGTGGAGAGAAGGGCAGGACAAGAAGTAGTTGTGTAAAGATGTGCTGAGATCACTGATAACCTCATCTGACTCCCTTCCGAAAGTAGCATTATGAATGTTAATCAAAATCCTAAACTTCTTTTTAGAGGAAGAACATGAAACTAAGTGGAAAAAGCGAGTTGGTTACAATCATCTCCATGTGACACTTCAGGTCAAATTTCACTAGAACTGCAAGACCGACTCTTGCTCTTTTGCTGCAGGAGGGGATAGCCTTAAAACAAAACCAAAAAAAAAAAAAAAAACACAATTAAGCATCACAACCCATCTGTCGTCGTAGATTTTCCGTTTGACCCCTGCGATATTTCAGCTTAACACCTTCAAATTTCTAGCAGGTCTGGTCGCTCCCCTGTGCTGTCTGAAGCCCCAGTCGATCTTGTTCATTCATGTAGGAAGTTGGCTCTGTATATATACTATTTCAAAGTAAGAAATAGTGTGCACAGAGTCCAAGGGTTCCACTTAGCGGTAAGATGGTGGCAAAAGCAGATAATTCTAATGCTTTATTCTGTGGTAGTGTGGTCGAGCAGTAGGCTTATCAGAAGGTAGTGTTAAGCATTTGTTGTACACACACAGGCAATAAATGAGGAACACACACACTTAAAGACTTACTCCTGGCCAATAGGTTTTTATATTGAAAAATATATTTTCTTAGTTTATTTTAAGAACCACAGGTTCAAGATTAACATCAAACACTTTAAATGTAAGGTACTTCACTTAGATACTTTAGGAACTTTGAATGAAAACAATATCATGTACAGTTTTTGTAAAAATGGCAATAAGCTATTTTCACAGTGGACACCGTGCAAAAATCCACAGTTCCTGGGGAAGGTAAGTAAAGGTTAGATTGGGAGGTAAGCAAAAACACTTACAAGTCTCAGTCCTGGGGTATAGGAAGCCCACTATTGGGGGTTCAATGCAACCCCAAAGTTACCAAACCAGCAGCTCAGGGCCGGTCTGGTGCAGAGGTCAAAGAGGTGCCCAAAACACATAGGCCCTCATTCTGACCTTGGCGGTCGGCGGAGAGGCGGCGGTCGGACCGCGAACAGACCGGCGGTATTAAAAATGGCATTCTGACCGCGGCGGTCACCGCCGCGACCGACCGACCGCCACTTCCCCACTCCGACAGCCACGGCGGTCATAACCGACGGGCTGGAGTCTGCGCACTCCGGTCCGGCGGTCGACCCAAGACCGCCAACGGTATCATGACCCTGCTTACCGCCGCGGTTTCTGGCGGTCGGGAACCGCCATGCGAACCATGGCGGTAGGCACTATCGGGGCCAGGGAATTCCTTCCCTGGCACTGATAGGGGTCTCCCCCACCCCCCACTGCCCCCCCGAGTCCTCCCCCCACACCCTCCACCCCCCTGCCACCCCCCAGAGGTGGTACGAACCCCCTCCCCACCCCGACATGCACATACACGCACCCCGACATGCACACACCCCCAACATGCACATATACACACCCCCTACACACACACATACACAACGGGGACACATACCCGCACACATACATGCCGACATGCGCACCCGCCGAACTACACACATTGCCCATAGGCACAGCAGCACTCCCCGCCCGCATGCACGCACTCACACACCCCCTCTACACACTCACACGCACACCCCCATGCACGCACACATCACACAACACCCCCCCCACCCCCTCCCCTCACGGACGATCAACTTACCTTGCGCGTTGGTCCTCCGGGAGGTGACAGGAGCCATGGGGAGGTGACCGCCAACAGAAGACCGCCAACAGAAGACCGCCACACAGAAATGTGGGTCGTAATTCTGTGGGCGGTGTTCTGCTGGCGTGGCGGTGGAGGTTGACCAGTCTCCACTTTCCCGCCGACCGCCAGTGTGGCTGCTGGCGGTTTTCCGGCGGAACGCTCCCAGCGGTCAGAATGCGCACAGCGGCATACCGCCGCGGTCGGCGGTCTTCACCGCGGCGGTAACTCGGCGGTCTTGCGAAAAGACCGCCAAGGTCAGAATGACCCCCATAGTCTCCTATGGAGAACAGGGGTGCTCCGGTTCCAGTCTGCCAGCAGGTGAGTACCTGCGTCCTCGGGGGGGGGGGGGCAGACCAGGGGTGTTTTGTAGAGCACTGGGGGTGGGGACATAAGTAGGCACACAAAACACACCCTCAGAGGCACAGGGTTGGCCAGGTGCAGTGTGCAAAGCAGGCATCAGGTTTTGTATAGGTTTCAATGGCGGGACCCTGGGGTCACTCTAGTGGTGCAGGCAGGCATTGTGGGGGGCTTCTCGGGACAGCCACCACCTGGGCAGGGCAGAGGGACGCCTGGGGGTCACTCCTGCGTCGTAGTTCGGTTCCTTCAGGTCCTGGGGGCTGCGGGTGAAGTGCTGGTTCCAGGTGTCGGTCCCTTGTTACTGCCAGTCGCGGTCAGGGGGAGCCTCTGGATTCTCTCTGCAGGCGTCACTGTGGGGGTTCAGGGGGGTCATCTCATGGGCCCGCAGTCACCGGGGAGGCTTCCCTGTGGTGTTTGTTCTTTGGATCTCGAGCCGGGGGTGTCAAGTGCAGTGTGTGAAGTCTCACACTTTCGGCGGGAAACGTGCAGTCTTTGGGGGTTGCCTCTTTGTTGCAAAGAAGTAGCTGGTTTTGAACAGGGTTACTGTTCACAGAAGTTTCTTGGTCCTGTAGTCCAGGGCAGTCCTCTGAGGCTTCAGAGGTCGCTGGTCCCTGTCGGATGCGTTGCTGGAGCAGGTTTTCGAAGTTGGAGACAGACCGGTAGGGCTAGGGCTAAATCAGTTGTCTTCCTCCTTCTCTGCAGGCTTGTAGGTCAGCAGTCCTCCTTCTTTCTTCAGGTTGCTGGAATCTGATTTCCTAGGTTCTGGGGTGGCCCTAAATACTAAATTTAGGGGTGTGTTTAGGTCTGGGGGGCAGTAGCCAATGGCTACTGTCCTTGAGGGTGTCTACACCCTCCTTGTGCATCCTCCTGGGGTGGGGGAGGGGGGCACATCCCTATTCCTATTGGGGGAATCCTCCAAAATCAAGATGGAGGATTTCTAAAGGCAGGGGTCACCTCAGCTCAGGACACCTTAGGGGCTGTCCTGACTGGTGGGTGACTCCTCCTTGTTTTTCTCATCTCCCCTGGACTTGCTGCCAAAAGTGGGGGCTGTGTCCATGGGGTGGCCAGCTCCACTAGCTGAAGTGCCCTGGGGCATTGTAACAGGAAGCCTGAGCCTTTGACGCTCACTGCTAGGTGTTACAGTTCCTGCAGGGGGAGGTGTGAAGCACCTCCACCCAGAGCAGGCTATTGTTTCTGTCCTCCGAGAGCAGAAAGGCTCTCACCCCAGGGGGTCAGAAACTCGTGTCTCAGCAGCAGGCTGGCACAGACCAGTCAGTCCTGCGCTGAAGGATTGGATAAAATACAGGGGGCATCTCTAAGATGCCCTCTGTGTGCATTTTGTAATTAATACAACACTGGCATCAGTGTGGGTTTATTATTCTGAGAAGTTTGATACCAAACTTCCCAGTATTCAGTGTAGCCATTATGGAGCAGTGGAGTTCGTTTTGACAAACTCCCAGACCATATACTTAATATGGCCACACTGTACTTACTATGTCTAAGAATAGACTTAGACATTGTAGGGGCATATTGCTCATGCAGCTATGCCCTCAGCTGTGGTATAGTGCACCCTGCCTTAGGGCTGTAAGGCCTGCTAGAGGGGTGACTTACCTATGCCACAGGCAGTATTTTGTGGGCATGGCATCCTGAGGGGGATGCCATTTCGACTTTGCCTTTTTCTCCCCACCAACACACACAATCTGCAATGGCAGTGTGTATGTTTTAGGTGAGGGGTCCCTTAGGGTGGCACAATATATGCTGCAGCCCTTAGGGACCTTCCTTCGTCACAGGGCCCATGGTACCACTGGTACCTTTTTCAAGGGACTTATCTGTGTGCCAGGGGTGTGCCAATTGTGGAAACAATGGTACATTTTAGGTGAAAGAACACTGGTGCTGGGTCCTGGTTAGCAGGGTCCCAGCACACTTCTCAGTCAAGTCAGCATCAGTATCAGGCCAAAAGTGGTGGGTAACTGCAACAGGGAGCCATTTTCTTACAATTCAGACCACTCAGGTTTTCAAAACGATCGTTTAGTGCTAAATTAAATGACTGCTGCTGATAGTTCGACGTGCTGGATCCAAGCTTCTGACCTGTATTCGCCCCTAGCCCCTGGTTCAAAGCTTTATAATAAAAACCCAAGAGTATACACTGTAATCCTGCTGGGAGTAGCTGAGTTGGCCATAAGGTCATTCACTACAAAGCCCGGCATTACGAAGATTCACCATACAGTCACCTTCCTGCATTTTTTTTTGGGAGTTCCCAATCCACCTCCACCCCCCACTTCCTCCACCCCGGCCACCACCACCCTGCATCAGTATGATCTCATCAATGGCTGACTTTTTGATGTTAAAATTGACTCTCCAAGACAGCCCGCACACAGCTTTATTTTTAAATTGTTAGTGACTTTGCGGTTCCTGCTGTTTTAAGGGAGGAGCCTGAGCCAGGACAATGACATGCAGGGTGAATGCAGAAGAGAGTTGGATACTCTCATCATCTGGAACCAGACCCACAGTTGGCTTTCCTGCGATACCAGTACTTAATCCTGTGTTACCCTCAGATGGTTATGCACTGAATTGGGTGGTTGAATTCCCCCCTGCCTCCACGGAAGACCCCAGTGTTAAAGGCTGAAGCCCATGGGATTTGTTATGTTCCCAGGGTTCCTCACACCACTGTCACACCCTGCTTTAGGAGGGGGTGGGGGGGAGAAGGTTTCAGCTGGCCTCCCTCCTGAAGTGAATTGTTAGAGACAGCAGGGTGAGGTGGGGTCGGCAAAGACATTTTACAGAGAATATTTGTTGAACAATCACAAATGGATTACACTGTCTCCTCTAATTTACTTACATCTTCCCCCAGCCTCTCATTTCGTGCATTAAAAGCTTCGAATGCTTTTGAAATTTTAGATTCCATGTTAGTTAGAAAATCCCCATACAACCCATCCCTCATAGGCCACAGTTCCCCCATTATTTTGCTCTTAGTAGATTTATTGCCAGCACAAATTTTGTGAGGACACATCCTATTTTTACGTTTTGGCCTAATCCCACCCACATTTCACCAATTTCAAAGGTACAGCCTGGCCCTGCAATAGTATGGACGTGTCCTTATCTTGGATGACCTGAGTATCTGAGCCAGGCATATCGCTGTCTGTGCTCATTATATTTGTGACCAAAGTGTCTGTTCAAGTAGCCCCTTTGACAAGTCTGAGTCATTCCAAGGTAGAGACAACTGCTCCTCCACATCAGAAATGTCCTCTTGAGCACACCCACCGCATTGTTCAGAAATGATAAAATCGACTTACTAGTTCTGGGTCGTTTGTCTGCCACATTTCAGAACTCCACTTTTCTTTTACCTATGTTGCAGGAGCAAAGAAGTGTGCCCCATGGACCAAATATGGAGGCCAGTAGGCTTCAACAGCCCCCCAGGAAATTGGAACAGAGGCCCCACCTTGTCACGTTGAGTCAGGCAAGAAGACTGCATCCAGAATTACTGAAAACAAAAACTAGGGGGATAGGCGTTCAGCCCAGCCTTTTCCAGACGATGACTGGCCCGGTCTTCACCAGCGTGCATCCCTCATGGTGGACGGCTGGAGCGCTTTTAGCACTTTGTCAATGGACATCCGGGCAGTATGCTTGCCGGCACCTCCCATTGCAGAGCCCTCAGGGCTGTGTAGTCCCCCACAGTCCCAAAAACAGACCCGCTCACTTCTCTCAATCTACTGGAGTGTTAGAGCCCTTTTAACGCATTGGCAGCAGGCGGACAAGGCAATGCACTTAGAAGGCGCCTCCTGGCCCAGATCCAACTGGATTATGTAGTCTCTGCAGACCCAGCAACAGACAGGCTCACTTCTCTGCTCTATAGTTTCAAGTCTTATGTGAAGATGCGTTTATCTCAGTAGAGTTATAATTGGCACTTCAGCTACAATGTTCGACCCTTCAGAAAAAGGAGAGAGACTACTGACTTCCCAAAAAGGGTCTTTCTTGGGTTACTTCGTGGATCAGCAAAAGGTTGTGCTCATAAGCTTAAGACCTATTTTGTTCAAATGGTCATCAGCAAATTGATCAAGAGCAAGTGTTGCATTTGCTAACTGTAGATTCCTGTTGGGCCATACATTAGAAGTCCAGCATGCCTATTTTCACATTCTAATTTGACAGTCTGATTGAGAGTACACCAGTCCCAAGTGGGTGCACGATCATATTAAGGCCTTTAGTCTGCCTTGATTCCCTTCAGCAAAATTAATTGCATTGGTGGCTGCTCATCTCTTCATCTTTTATCATTACTTGTACGGCTGGCTGTTATCTGGAGAGAGTTGTTATAGTCTGCTAGGGTGTGGGGTTCGCAAGGCAGGACCTCTGTAGGGCCTGAGGCAGGGCAGAGAGCCTGTAGAGTGATGTGGTTTGGACCGTAACTATCTTGCTGCTGTTTAAGGAATTTGAAGGCATGCAGGAAATAGCTGGTGGGCCTGGTTTGCATAGCCTGACTCCAACAAAAATGGCTACTTGTCTGTCTGCAGCGCTTTTTAGAGATTGGACAAACTCAAATGAGATCATGACATGTTGCCCACAGTTTTACCACTCCTCTAGAAGTAGCTTAGAGTATCTGATCGTGCTCTCATACTATCTCCATACGCACGTCTTGGAGAGATCAGGCACAACTATACAGTACTGAACCCTACATGCCAGTGTAGTCAAAATGCAGGGAGCTTGGAGCAGGAATTCCTGGCAGTGACTTTACCACCATCTTGGAGGCACGGGTGTGCCGGAAATTGATTTTACTGGAAATTAAATATCAATTTACCCTGATTTAAATATGTTTCTTGTCCCAGTGTTTGAGGGGGATCCCTGATCAATGATAGATTTTCTAAAGATGCCCCTATTTCAGTGGTAATAAAGAAGTTTATTAAAACTGCATAGTCATGATCGAAATGTTGTTCTTGCCCTTTGGGATGCCCATCTACAAGGCACAATAGTCCATCACACCGTGACACTATTGATACTGGCACTTTCAGACCTTCCTAAGGACACTACTGAGCCTAGTATGGAAATCCTGAAGCAAGTGAGGGAGCGATCCACCTGACAGGGCTACACCTTTAAGTGGAAGGGATTATGTGCCTTGGGATTCCAAAAGGGATATGGTCCACTAAAATTTCCGGACGTAACAGTTGTGCTCTTGCTGCTCACCTGCAGGGTCAGTCTTCTCACATTTTTCTTCTTTATATTAATCTATCATCACAGTACGTAGAAAAAATCCTAACCAGATCTGTTTGTTTTTCATATTAAGGAACCCTTTATATGCTTCCTACGCTCACCCTGATAGGAGGCTTTTCTTTTTTTAGGAGCTCAGTGTGATGTACTCCTTTTGGACTTATACATGGACGATGGTCTGCTTAGTGGTTGTAATGTCCGACAGAGGTGCAATGGAGGAGGTTTAGTGAAATTGTGCCTATTGACAGGCCTTATATGGTATTTTATAGCGATTAGCTTGTATTTCATATTCACTTATTTCCTCCTGAAAGTAATTTCTGATTTCCATGTAAGTAATTCAGGCATTTTGTTCACACATTCCTCAGCCATGGAAGAACTTTCACTATGAACTTTGAATATTAAATCTGTTCTGCTGTATTATTTAAGTAAGACTGAATACACAAGGCGATTTCAGCCACTCCTTCCTTATGCCACTCCAGATGCATTTGTCTGTCTTCAAACAGACTGTAAACTAATAGATTGCATCCTGCATTAATTTGATAAGACTTGCATTAAGTCCTTGATCACACGGACAGTGGAAATCCACCATGATCAGCTCTTAAGTATCATGCGTCACCATATTTACTGCTTCTCCTATGACACAGATCGAGCTGGGAAGCTGAGGAGTGCTGACATAGTCGCAAGAGGGGACAATTTAGGCCATGTAAATTGGAATGCTACAGAATGTTTCTTGCGTAGGTAGTGGATCAAATGAAGCAAAGATAATTAACAACAAAGACTGGCATATTTGAAAAGGTATCTGAAATATGGTATGCTGCTACTTGGAGATCAGTCCATACTATATTGCATTAATTTTAATACTGTAAATGCATTTTTTGTATGCCAGTCTATAAGAAAACATGTTAATTGACATTGTTTCTCTCGCCTCCATCTGTCCTTGTTGAAGTACTGCTTTTTGTTCTGTTGTCTTAAAAGCTTCTATAGATTGTATGATGAAAAGCAAAAGTTTCTGGATGTCGCTGTAGATCTTTCTCATTGGTGCATTCATTATTGAGGCCATCAACCCAGGCGTTCCTATTTGAGAGAAAACTGCTTAGAGTGTCTGAGGGACAAGGGCAGGCCACTGCTGATGCTAAACTTTCCTTAAAGGGGAAGCATCATATTACCTTTGAAACCTCCCTTAAACCTTGTATTAAAGATATTTTTTTAATGTATTACCCTGTGGTTATAATTAATGGACATCCTTGGTGGAGAGCTACTAATAAAAATAGTAAATGTTTTGATCTCGGTTGTATTTCTGCTGTATAGCTTTTTCCTCTTTGGTTTTTACTCTTCTGTTTCCCAGTACCATGAGCATGCTGCATATTTGGTTGACAGCCTTTGGGATAGTGCAGCTCCATTCTTGAAGGACTGGGAGGGACTAACAGATCTACTGCTCGAAGAAACCTCTGAAGAAGATGGTGAGTCTATACCAACAAAAGTGTTAATGTTTTGGTGGTGTGAAAACCAATTGCTACTGAATTGCGTGCATCAAAGGCAGAGACTCCCTGCAACATTTAAACTGACACCCTTTTGATGTGACAATGGTCCTCAGGTCTTCCACTGCAAGAAACCTATTTGGCACCTGTTAAATGTTTTCCCACTTTATTGCAGTCAGTATTGAACTTTTTGTTGCATTTGTAGTTGAATCATCATGCCAGGGGTGAGTGCATTTTGTATGCCATAGTGATTTCTTGTCATGCTTCTGGATAGAAAAACTTGTTGGCCCAGCGTTGTGATCCTCACCTTTGTACATTGTGGTGTCCCTCTGTTATTCGCTGATCATGTATTGAAGTATTTTATGTTTAAACTAGCATTTTAAATGGAAAATAAGAACTTTAGTCTGACTGGAGGCGGTATTTACCAAATTTCTTTACTTGAAAATCCAGCTCCTATTAACAATAACTTGAAAGAAAGAAATAGTTGTTTTAAAGTACTTTTACTTGTTTTTACCAGGAAAAATACAAGAGAAATTGAGTCAGATGAGCAATGGCTCTGTAGAACTGAAATCTGACTCTACTTTTAAGGTAGTCAGCATCTTCCCTATCAATTGTACTTCGTAGCTTACTCATTGTAAGGAAATGCCTCCTTGGCATGGTTACCCCCTGACTTTTTGCCTTTGCTGATGCCAAGTTATGATTTGAAAGTGTGCTGAGGCCTGCTAACCAGGCCCCAGCACCAGTGTTCTTTCCCTAACCTGTTCCTTTGTCTCCACAATTGGCACACACTGGCATCCAGGTAAGTCCCTTGTAACTGGTACCTCTGGTATCAAGGGCCCTGATGCCAAGGAAGGTCTCTAAGGGCTGCTGCATGTCTTATGCCACCCTGGGGACCCCTCACTCAGCACACACACACTGCTTGCCAGCTTGTGTGTGCTGGTGGGGAGAAAAAGACTAAGTCGACATGGCACTCCCCTCAGGGTGCCATGCCAACCTCACACTGCCCATGGCATAGCTAAGTCACCCCTCTAGCAGGCCTTACAGCCCTAAGGCAGGGTGCACTATACCATAGGTGAGGGCATAAGTGCATGAGCACTATACCCCTACAGTGTCTAAGCAAAACCTTAGACATTGTAAGTGCAGGGTAGCCATAAGAGTATATGGTCTAGGAGTCTGTCAAACACGAACTCCACAGCACCATAATGGCTACACTGAAAACTGGGAAGTTTGGTATCAAACGTCTCAGCACAATAAATGCACACTGATGCCAGTGTACATTTTATTGTGAAATACACCCCAGAGGGCATCTTAGAGATGCCCCCCCTGAAAACATACCCGGCTTCCAGTGTGGGCTGACTAGTTTTGCCAGCCTGCCACACACCAGACATGTTGCTGGCCACATGGGGAGAGTGCCTTTGTCACTCTGTGGCTAGTAACAAAGACTAGTGGGTAGAGGTGCTTCTCACCCGTAAGCATGAGACTTTCCACTCTGCACCCGATGCCCCCGGCTCAACCTGCGGAGAAACAACACTACAGGGAGGACTCCCCAGTGACTGCGACCCTGTGAGTAGCCAGAGTTGACCCCCCCTGAGCCCCCCCCCCCCCAGCGACACCTGCAGAGGGAATCCCAAGGCTCCCCCTGACCTCTGCACCTGACCGGCCCTGAGCTGCTGGTGTGGTAACTTTGGGGTTGCCCTGAACCCCCAACGGTGGGCTACCTTGGACCCAACTTTGAACCCTGTAGGTTGTTTACTTACCTGCAAAACTAACAAATACTTACCTCCCCCAGGAACTGTTGAAATTTGCACTGTCTAGTTTTAAAATAGCTTATTGCCATTTTTGCCAAAACTGTACATGCTATTTTGCTGATTCAAAGTTCCTATGATACCTGAGTGAAATACCTTTCATTTAAAGTATTGATTGTAAATCTTGAACCTGTGGTTCTTAAAATAAACTAAGAAAATATATTTTTCAATATAACAACCTATTGGCCTGGAGTAAGTCTTTGAGTGTGTATTCCTCATTTATTGCCTGTGTGTACAACAAATGCTTAACACTACCCTCTGATAAGCCTACTGCTCGACCACACTACCACAAAATAGAGCATTAGAATTCTCTTTTTGCCACTATCTTACCTCTAAGGGGAACCCTTGGACTCTGTGCATGCTATTTCTTACTTTGAAATAGTACATACAGAGCCAACTTCCTACATTGGTGGATCAGCGGTGGGGTACAAGACTTTGCATTTGCTGGACTACCCAGCCAATACCTGATCACACGACTAAATTCCAAAAATTGTCATTAGAAACTGATTTTAGAAATTTGAGCTATTTTTCTAAAATTTTAAAAGTCCTTCTACTGCCTTGTGTTGGTCCCTGTTGGCATTTCTTTTAGAGTTTACAAGTTTTGTAAAAGTTTGAATTACGTTCTAGAGATAGTTTTAGATTCTTAAAACGTATTCCAACTTTTAGAAACAAAATGTCTACTACAGAAGAGAATGTGATGGAACCCAACCTCACCCCCTTACCTGCATCTCTGGATGTCAGAGTTGAGGTCTCTCTGTAAAATCAAAAAGATAAAGACTGGTTCAAACCCTACCAAAGTACAGCTCCAGGAGCTCTTGGCAGAGTTTGCTAAAAACAAACCCTCTGATGATGCCTTCACAGAGGGGAACACTAGTGAGTTAGAGCAACTCCCACCTCCAACCCTAGATAGGGAGACCAGGTTTCCTCCAACCCTGACTCCAAATGTGATAGTCAGAGATGCTGCTTCTCTCACAGGAGAGTCCAGCAACTCTGGAAGCATTGAGGAAAGCCTCCATGAAAATGACCTCCTGCTAGCCAGGTTGGCCAAAAGATTGGCGTTGGAAAGACAGATGCTAGCCATAGAAAGGGAAAGGCTTAGGCCCCATCAATGGTGGCAGCAACATAAATAGGGTCAGAGATTCTCCTAACATGCTAAAAATCCCTAATGGGATTGTAACTAAATATGAAGATGGTGATGACATCACTAAATGGTTCACAGCTTTTGATAGGGCTTGTGCAACCAGAAAAGTAAACAAATCTCACTGGGGTGCTCTCCTTTGGGAAATGTTCACTGGAAAGTGTAGGGATAGACTCCTCACACTCTCTGGAAAAGATGCAGAATCCTATGACCTCATGAAGGCCACCCTGATTGAGGGCTTTGTATTCTCCACTGAGGAGTACAGGATTAGGTTCAGGGGGGCTCAAAAATCCTCGAGCCAGACCTGGGTTTATTTTGTTGACTACTCAGTTAAAATACTGGATGGTTGGATTCATGGCTGTGGTGTAAATGATTATGATGGGCTGTACAATTTATTTGTGAAAGAACACCTTTTAAGTAATTGTTTCAATGATAAACTGCATCAGCATCTGGTAGACCTAGGACCAATTTCTCCCCAAGAATTGGGAAAGAAGGCGGACCATTGGGTCAAGACTAGGGTGACCAAGACTTCCACAGGGGGTGACCAAAAGAAAGGGGTCACAAAGACTCCCCAGGGGAAGAGTGTTGAGACATCCAAGGGAAAAAGTAAAGTCTTCTACAGGGCCCCAAAAACCTACTCAGGAGGGAGGGTCCAAAGCCTCTTCACAATCCAATTTTGGGTACAAGGGTAAAAACCTTGATCCCAAGAAGGCCTGGTGTCTTAGCTGTAATCAGCAGGGACACCAAACTGGAGACAAGGCCTGTCCCAAGAAAGGTTCCACTTCAAACTCTACTCCAGTTAGCACTGGAATAGCCAGTCTCCAGGTGGGATCAACAGTGTGCCCAGAGCAAATCCGGGTTCGCACTGAAGCTACATTATTCTCTGAGGGTGGGGTGGACTTAGCCACACTGGCTGCCTGGCCCCCTAATATGCAAAAATACAGGCAGCAACTCTTAATGGGATTAGTGTAGAAGGCCTGAGGGATACAGGTGCCAGTGTCACCATGGTGACAGACAAACTGGTTTCCCCTGGTCAATACCTGGCTGGACAAACTTATCCAGTCACCAACGCTGACAATCAGACTAAAGTACATCCCATGGCTATGGTAACTTTAGAATGGGGAGGGGTCAATGGCCTGAAACAGCTGGTGGTCTCAAATATCCCTGTAGACTGTTTGCTTGGAAATGACCTGGAGTCCTCAGCATGGGCTGAGGTAGGACTCAAAACCCATGCAGCCATGCTAGGTATCCCTGAACTGGTGTGTGTCAAGACAAGGGCACAGTGCAAGGCTCAGGGTGAAAAAGTGGTGTTGGAGCCTGGAATAATGACGCAACCCTCCAAGAGAAAAGGAAAGAAGACTGGGGAACCAGCTTCAACACAACAAAAGAAAGGTAACCTCTCTTCCCAGGAAGAAGTTCTGCCCTCTGAGGGAACTGAACCCAGAGGGTTGAGCTCCTAGGCCCAGGGAGACCCACAAGGGAACAGTTGTGTAAGGGGCAAGAAACCTGTCCCTATCTTAAAGGCCTTAGGCAGCAAGCTGCTGAAGAGACCAAAGGAAAAATCACTGGAACACATAGTCTATTGGGAAGATGGACTCCTCTACACTGACGCAAGAGATCCCATACCTGGTGCCACTAGGAGAGTGGTAGTGCCTTAGGAGTTTAGGAAGTTCATTCTGACCTTAGCTCATGATATTCCACTTGCTGGGCATTTGGGCAAACCAAGATTTGGGAGAGGTTAGTCAACCATTTCTATTGGCCCAACATGTCCCAGAAAGTAAAGGAGTTTTGTGTCAGCCTCTGGAAATGCTTTGAAGGGCACATATGGTGCCCTCTTTGCATAAGCCAGTCTACACCGGTTCAGGTAACCCCCAGTCCCTGCTCTGACGCGAAACTGGACAAAGGGGAGTGACCACTCTGCTGTCCATCACCACCCCACGGGTGGTGTCCAGAGCTCCTCCAGTGTGTCCCAGACCTCTGTCATCTTGAATCCAGAGGTGTGAGGGCACAATGGAGGCCTCTGAGTGGCCAATGCCAGCACGTGACGTCAGAGACCCCTCCTGATAGGTGCTTACCTCACTAGGTGGCCAGTCCTCCTCTGAGGGCTATTTAGGGTCTCTCCTGTGGCCTTTTCCTCGGATAACGACTTGCAAGAATTCACCTGAGTTCTTCTTCACTGCTCTCTTCGACTTCTGCCAAGGATCGACCGCTGACTGCTCCAGGACGCCTGCAAAACTGCAACAAACTAATCCAGCTGGCTTTCTCGACGGTTTCCTGGTGGTGCATGCTTTGAGGGCTGCCTGCCTTCACACTGCACTGGAAGCCACAAAGAAATCTCCTGTGGGTTGACAGAATCTTCCCCTGCTTCAGCAGGCACCAAACTTCAGCGTCACGGGTACTCTGGGACTCATCGTGACGAGCGTGGCCCCTGGAACACAGGTGGGGTGGACCCAAGTGACCCAGACTGTCCAGTGGTCCAACTGTCCAAATTTGGAGACGGTAACTCCTTGCCTCCCCTCTACAGACAGTAATCCTGTGCATTGTCTGAACTGCAGCTGCTAGGGCTTCTGTGCACTTTTGCAAGGAATCCTTTGTGCACAGCTAAGCCCAGGTCCCCCGCACTCCGTCCTGCATTGCTCAACTCGCTAAGTTGACCACCGGCTTCGTGGGACCCTCTTTTGTAGTGTTGAGACGACCGCCATGCTCAGTCTTCTTGAACCCGTGTTCAAGGACTTCTGTGGGTGCTGCCGCCTTGTGCGTGAGCTCTGTGTTGCTGAGGGCCCCCTCTGTCTCCTCTCCCAAGTGGCGACATCCTGGTCCTGGACAGCACCCTTTTTCTTCAACCGCGACCTTTGCAACTTGTAAGGCTTGTTTGCGGTCTTTCTCCAAAGAAACAACTCTGCATCCTCCAGCACTCCGTGGGACGTCTTCTGCACAAAGGAGAAGTTCCTAGCACCTTTCGTTGTTGCAGAATCTTCAGCTTCTTTTATCCGGAGGCAGCCATTTTGCACCTTCTTCCGGTTTAGTGGGCTCCTAGATCCACCCCCCTCACCCCTTTTAGTAACTGAGTATTGTCTTTCTTATGATATAGTACTATATGATATAAGTGGTATAGTAGGAGCTTTGCATGTCTCCTAGTTCAGCCTGAGCTGCTCTGCTATAGCTACCTCTATCAGCCTAAGCTGCTAGAACACTACCAATAAGGGATAACTGGACCTGGCACAAGGTGTGGGTACCATCAGGTACCCACTATAAGCCAGGCCAGCCTCCTACACTTTGGGGAGGGGGGGACACAGGTAGGCACACAAAAACACCCTCAGCGGCACAGGGGCGTCCGGGTGCAGTGTGCTTAGCAGGTGTCAAGTTTTCAATAGGAATCAATGGAGGGACTCAGGGGTCACTGTGGCGGTGGAGGCAGGGCACAGGGGGGCTTCTCGGGCCAGCCACCGACTGGGCAAGGCAGAGGGTTGTCTGATGGTCACTCCTGTACTGGAGTTTGGTTCCCTCTGGTCCTGGGGCCTGCAGGTGCAGTGCTTGGTCCAGGCGTCAGGTTCTTTGGTCCAGGCAGTCGCGGTCAGGGGGAGCCTCTGGATCCTCTCTGCATGCATCGCTGTGTGGGTCTAGGGGGGTCGTCTCGGGTTACTCCTGAGGTCGCAGACGCCCAGGAGTCCTCCCGGTAGTGTTGGTTCTCTGGAGCTCGAGCCGGGGGTGTTGGGTGCAGAGTGTGAAGTCTCACGCTTCCGGCGGGAAGAGTGAGTTCTATAAAAGTTGCAAGAAAGTTGCAGAGTTGTTGCTGTTTGTGAACAGTGCCGCTGTTCTCAGGAGTTTCTTGGTCCTTCGGGTTCAGGGCAGTCCTCTAAGGCTTCAGAGGTTGCTGGTATCTGTCGGATGAGTTGCTGTGCAGGTTCTTTGAGTCTGGCAACAGGCCGGTAGGACTGGGGCCAAGTCAGTTGTCATCTCCGTCTTCTCTGCAGGGCTTTCAGGTCAGCAGCCCCTCTTCTTTGTGTAGGTTGCTGGAATCTGATTTCCTGGGTTCTGGTGTGCCCCTAAATACGGAATTTAGGGGTGTGTTTAGGTCAGGAGGGCAGTAGCCAATGGCTACCTACTGTCATGGAGGGTGGCTACACTCTTTGTGCCTCCTCCCTGAGGGGGTCACATCCCTAATCCTGTTGGGGGAATCCTCCAAAACTAAGATGGAGGATTTCTAAAGGCAGGGGTCACCTCAGCTCAGGGCACCTTAGGGGCTGTCCTGACTGGTCGGTGATTCCTCCTTGTTTTTCTAATTATCTCCTCCAGCCTTGCCGGCAAAAGTGGGGGCAGTGGCCGGAGGGGTGGGCATCTCCACTAGCTGGGATGCCCTGTGGTGCTGTAGCTAAGGGGGTTAGTCTTTGTTTGTTGGCCACATTCAGCCGTTTTGTACAGTTTGCCCCTGAAGACCAGGTTCAAGCCTTGTGAGGACTGCCATTGTACGATGTCGGTGACGGATCCTCATTGCGTTTCGGTGGTGCCGCGACCACGACCCCAAGTCGTGATCCGAGTGTCGAGCCAGGCACCCGAAGGCTTTGAGGGAGTGGTCCCTAAAGCTAATGGCGGCCTGGCACTCGACACTGCGTAGGTCCCGGTCTCGCCCGAGAGGAAAGTTTTGATCGGTCGCGGAGTCATCACCACTTGTCGTCTTCTAAATCCTCGGGTCAAGGTAAGAAGTCGTCGTCGAAGTCCCATCACTGTCCGCCTTCGCCCCGCACAACTTGGGAAGTGCGTCCATGCACTAGGCCTCCGTCCTCAGAGTCTGCGTCTGGGTCGGCTCTGTGCATCCTCGAGTTTGCTGGAGCGACCCCCGCCCAACAGAGTTTTACGAGGCCATGCGCCTCATATTTTGGGACAGCTGACCCCGATACGGCGCCTTCAGGCCCAAGGGGTTCGGCTGAGGGGCCTTCAAGTTCCGCGCTGGCAGCTCCGGCCCCGGCCACATCCGTTTGCAGATCCGCATCTGTCGCACCCTCGAGACCTTTCACGGCACCTGGTCGATTAGCAGCGCTCCCGACGTCAGTGGTGCCCACTATCGACGTCGACCCGTTTCTTATCACCGACGAGTCAGAGCGGCGTTGGCCAACGCCGCCTTCGGCCTCAGTGGGGCCTATTCGCCCAGGTCAGATTTTTCCTATGCGTACGAATATGGGGAGGAATTGGACCCTTATGAATACCAGGATGACCGTGCTATGGACTGGGCACAGGAGTTGGGCGAAGCCAATGGTCTGGATACTTCTCCTAACACTGGCATGCTGTTTCCTCCTACCGTGGCTACGTCGGAGGGAGCAACTTACAGTATGGTGGTCAGTAGCGCAGCTAAGGTTCGCAGCCTTGAGCGTCCTACTGTGGAGTTCAGGTCTAATCTCCTGACGGAGGTGCTTCAGCCTGGGGCTTCTACTTCAGAACCCCTTTTACCATTTAATGAAGCCCTCACAGATGTCCTTTTGGGTACATGGTACAAACCCAACACAGGGGCTCCTGTGAATAGGACTATTGCACGCCGCCATCGGCCTGCTCCGAACGACCCACAATTCCTGTCCCAACACCCTACGCCTGAGAGTCTTGTTATCCAGGCTTCCTCTTCTTCAGGCGCGTTCCCTTCTGCACCCCCGGATAGGGAATCCAAAAGGCTGGAACAATTTGACAAGAAGTTGTTTTCTTCCTCCAGTCTAGCGCTTCGGTCTGTGAACACCACATGCCTTTTGGGCCGTTATACCCACTCTCTTGTGGGATACGGTTGCGCAAGTCCTGCCGCAGATATCGGAGGAGGCCCATGCTATCGTCTCCCAATCAGTGAACGATGGGAGAGACACGGCAAAGTTCACAATCCGTTGTGGGCTGGACGCGACAGACTCTCTGGGCAGATCGGTTGCAACAACAGAGGCCTTACGGTGCCATGCCTGGTTACGCACTTCTGGTTTCTCGGGGGATGTCCAACAGTCACTCATGGACATGCCCTTTGATGGCACCCATCTCTTCTGAGACAAATCGGACTTGGCCTTGGAGAGATTCAAGGATTTCCGGTCTACGGCTTGGTCCCTCGGTCTTTCTTCGGCCTCTCGCCCACCACAGTCCACTTTTCGCCCCTTTCGTGGACACAGGAGTGCCCTGTTGCGTCCTCCACACAGCCACCGTGACACACACGCTGGCCAGCATATGCATGGCTGAGGACGCAGAATCCCACGTGGCCGTGGGACAGGGAACCAGAGGTCTGTCCAGTCCACCTCTGCCCCTGCTGCAGCCTCCAAACCCGCCTAGTTTGTCCCCTCACTCCCGCCCAGTTGGTGGCAGGATTCGCCATCACCTGCCCCACTGGGAACAGATCACCACAGATGGGTGGCTTTTGCAGATCGTTCAAAAGGGCTACTCCCTCCCTTTCGAATCTGCTCCACCTCACATCCCACCATCCTTCAATCACCTTCCGGAGGATCATTTGGCACTTCTCCGTCAGGAAGTCGCAGCTCTCTTGGCCTCTTGGCCAAGGGAGCTATAGAAAAGGTCCCTGTGCCAGAAGTAGGTCGTGTTTGTTTTTCTCGCTACTTTCTGATACCAAAGGAGGACAAGGGCTTACGTGCTATCCTAGAGCTTCGGGACCTGAACTACTTCCTCAAGAAGGAGAAATTCAAAATGCTCACCCTGGCTCAGGTTCTGTCTGCCTTAGAGCCAGGAGACTGGATGGTAGCGTTGGACTTGCAGGACGCTTATTTCCAGATCCCCATCCTTCCTGCCCACAGGCGCTACCTACGATTCATGGTAGGCCACAAGCCCTATCAGTTTACCGTGCTCCCCTTCGGCCTTACCAGCTCCCCTTCGGCCTTACCAGCTCCCCTCGAGTGTTCACGAAAGTGATGGCGGTAGTTGCAGCTCATCTGTGCATGTTAGGGGTCTCAGTCTTCCCCTATCTCGATGACTGGCTGTTGAAGGCGGATTCGCCCCAGAAAGTCGTCTCCCACCTTCAGACTTCGGCGAACCTCCTGCACATGCTGGGGTTCACTATCAAAGTGCCGAAGTGACACCTGACTCCTTCTCAGTCACTACATTTTATCGGGGCAGTTCTAGACACAGTGCAGTATTGGGCTCATCCTCCCGACAAACGAGTCCGAGACATTCAGGCTATGATTCCGATTTTTTGGCCTTGGTCTTGGGTTTCGGTAAGATTGACTCTGAGGCTGGTGGGCCTCATGGCCTCCTGCATCCTGCTAGTAACCCATGCCAGATAGCATATGCAGGCTCTGCAGTGGTACCTGAAGTTCCAGTGGGCGCAGCATCAGGGGAATCTATGCGACCTGGTCCAGATTTCGGATGGAACTGAAAGACCTGCAGTGTCGGCTTTCGAATCCAATATGGGTCCACGGCAGATCCCTCTCCCTCCTCCAACCAGATCTCTCTATAGTGACAGATGCGTCACTTCTGGGTTGGGGTGGCCACATGGGAGAGGTGAAGATCAGAGGCCTCTGGTCGCCGCCGGAGTCCGGACTTCATATAAATCTGCTGGAGCTCCAGGCGATCAGGCTTGCGTTGAGAGCATTTCTTCCCTTTCTCAAAGGGAAAGTAGTGCAGGTGTTCACGGACTACCACCATGTGGTACTCCAACAAACAGGGCAGAGTAGGGTTCTAGGCCCTTTGTCAGGAGGCACTACGCCTCTGGACATGGCGGGAACGTAAGGGCATTACCCTGATGGTTCAACATCTGGTGGGATCACTCAATGCCAGAGCAGACAAACTCAGCTGTCAATGCACAGCCGATCACGAATGGCATCTCCACATGGAGGTGTCGCAAGGTCTCTTTCAGCGGTGGGGAGAGCCTTCGTTAGATCTGTTCATCTCCGCAGAGAACGCGCAATGTCAGCTGTTTTGCGCTTTGGAGTTTCCAAGGTGGCACTCGCTTGCAGACGCTTTTTGTCTCGTGAGGAGCTCCGGCCTCCTTTACGCCTTCCCGCCTATCCCTCTTCTGCCCAGAGTTCTCAAGAAAATCAAGAATGACCGGGCCCAAGTCATCTTGGTGGCTTCGGACTGGGCTCGAAGAGTGTGGTATTCAGAGCTATTGAGCATGTCCATCGATCCTCCACTCAGACTGCCCCTTCGGGTGGATCTTCTGTCGCAGCAGCAGGGGACGGTTCTTCACCCGAACCTGTGCAACCTCCTTCATGCGTGGAGATTGAGCGGCAATAGTTGAAGGCTTTTGCCCTTCCACCCGAAGTCTGCAATGTTATCTTGGCAGCCAGACATCTATCGACTAAAACTGTACACGCCTGTCGTTGGAATATATTTGTGGCATGGTGTGCCAACAAATCTGTTGATCCCCTTTCTGCCCCTCTGTCAGAGGTTCTTCTGTTCATTCTCTCTTTAGCCCAGCAGGGCTCTGCTTTGGGCACCCTTAAAGGGTATTTATCTGCCATTTCTGCCTTTCTTAGGCTACTTGATCAGCCCTCACTCTTTAAATCTCCTATTGTGAGTAGGTTCTTGAAAGGGCTCACCCACATATTTCCTCCCACTTCATTTATCATGCCTCAGTGGGACCTTAATCTTGTACTCGCTTATTTGTGGTGTACCCCCTTTGAGCCAATGCATAATTGTCCCTTGCGGCTCCTCACCTTCAAAACTGTCTTTCTGGTCGCTATCACCTCTGCTTGCAGGATGGTTGAGCTTCAGGCCCTTTCCTCAAAACCTCCATACTTGTCTGTACATCCTGACAAGCTAGTGTTACGCACTAGAGCTTCCTCCCTTCCTAAGGTGGTTAAACCATTTCATGTAGGCCAGTCCATCGCTTTGCCTACCTTCTGCCCACCTCCACATCCTCCCCATGAGGAGGAGAGACTCCACCATCTGGACCCAAAAAGAGCGTTGGCGTTCTACCTCAATCGTACTAAAGATTTCTGGGTGGACGATCAACTCTTCGTTGGCTATGTGGGTGCAGAAAAAGGGAAGGCAGTGCTAAAGTGTACCATCTCTCGATGGGTGCTTCTTTGCATCACAATGTGCTACGCTTTGGGCAAGAAGCAACCTCCTGAAGGCCTGCATGCTCATTCCACCAGAGCAACTGCTGCTTCCACTGCGTTAGCACGCGGAGTTCCTGTCCTGCATATCTGCCAGGCAGCTACGTGGGCATCCCTGCACACGTTTGCTAAGCATTACTGCCTGGATAGTCAGGTCTGTCGAGACTATTATTTTGGTTGTTCGGTCTTGCAGGTCTTTCTAGTATGATCTTGGTTCGCAGCCCATCACCGAGGATGGCATTGCTTGGGTATCTATTCTAAGGTACGGAATCTGCAACTAGAAGTCTCTATCAAATTTACAAGTTACTTGCTTTCGGGAATGAAATATCTGGTAGGGACATATTCTAGTTGTAGATTCGTTACCCCCTCACCCATCCTCCCTGCTTGCGAACTGATTTCTAGGGACAGGTATTCGCCCTTTCAGGTCCTTAGCTCTGGTGCACCAATCTCAGTGGTGTTAGAGGCTCGGTGCTCTGGCGTGGAAAGTTGTTAAAAGAAACTGACGTCACTGCGCAAGGGTGGAGTCTGTGTACTACTCCCGACGTCATCACGGCAACCACAACGCCTGCGGAGTCGACCGACGCCACCTACCGACCCGCAAGGGTATTGCTCGAAGAAAAATCATCCGGATCCAGTCTGACGCCTGGGGGAAAATTCTAAGGTAAGGAATCTGCAACTAGAATGTCTCTACCAGATATTTCGTTACCGAAGGTAAGTAATTTGTACATCTAACAAAGTGATATAATCCATATTTAATATGCACCTATAGGTTGAAACACCAATGTAACCTTGGTGGTTCCTGATGGTGAACACCAGTCAATCACTAACAGGATACCCGATATGACGTAGCAATAAAATATCTAAACCCAAATAAATTTTTCTAGGAGTGTTCAATCACTACTTTTGTCTTGGTATGACAGTTAAGCAATATTTGTAGATGCTATGCTGTTCTGCAAAGCAGCAATTGTAACCCTATACTGTCAGAACCTATCAACTGATATTGCTAAAACGCATGCTGCGTCAGCAGTGAGAAATGGCATACTTGAAAGCTAACCTTTTTGAAGAACCTTCAGTCAGTTAGAACAATTGCTAAATGAAGCATTTTGCACTTAGTGAGTTTACTGAGGGCGACACCTCTCAGCTTAAATGGCCATGTTAGATCCCATTTAAATAAATGTATACGTGGTAGTAAAAACAGGACTGAAACTTAATAGATCGCATGCTGAATGTAAATACTACTGGATAAGTGAATAGCATGTTTCTCAGCGTGATATACACAAATAGAGTGAACATGTTGGACCCCGTTCTAATGAATGTGTACATGGTGGTGAAAATAGAAATTTCCATGTTGAATTTCACCTATTATCAATTAAGTAGAAAATCTGAAAGGGACTTCCAGCTGCAGATTCCTTACCTTTGAATTCCCTGGCATTGGCTTAGAATCCGGATTTTTTTTGCTAAGCAATACCTTGCGTGTGCTGTTTGGTGGCACCATTCGGATCCGCGTGCGTCATCAGCGTTGTTGGAGCCGTCTGTGACGTCACGGTCGCCTATAAAGACACCACCCGGGCACACATACGTCAGTTCTTTTGCTTCCGTACCGGTTAAACGCAGGTCTGGGATCAAGCTACCTTCTGCCTCTTTTTGCAGGCCTTTTTCGACCTTTTTGTTGAAGAATTTTTTGTGTCTGTGCGAGGATGTCATCAAGGAAGACTGGGTTCAAGCTGTGTGGTGCCTGCCATCGTGCCATGTCGGCGACGGTCCCCCACCAGGTATGTCTCTGGAGCCTTGACAGACAGACCACGATGCAAAGTCGTGCTTCCACTGCTGGGCCATGTCCCCAAAAGCTTTCAGTGAGCAGTCTCTGAAGCTCATGGTGGCCCGGCAGTCGATGTCGGTTGGCACGAATCCTAGGAGGTCACAGTCCCGCTCGAGGAGGTGGTTGCAGGACCGCTCCTGTAGCTCCAAGTCTCCTCCTTGTGCATCTTCCCCGAGTGCCCCGAGGACCTCTAGTGCGAAGAAGTCCAAACTGACTTCGACATGCCCGTCTGTCGACGAGGTGTAACTGGAACATAGACGTTCTGAGCACGGTTACATGGAGCCGATGCCAGGGCCAACTTTGCGTCTTTCCCCCTTTTCTGGGAGCCAGATCGACTCCCGCTCAAATTAAAGACTTTTACGAAGCCCTGTGCCTTGTATTAGAGCGGGCTGCCCCAGCAGGTAGGTCCCTGAAAACTGCAGAGTCAGCAGGTGCCCCATCGGATTCAACACCAGCAGCTTCGGCCTTGGCTCCATTGGGGACCCCGTGATCTGATCCGGACCGGTGCCGGTTCCACACACTCTGCCTCTGGCACTTGTCCCGACATCGACGCCCGACCGCCCACCCCCACCCACCGCCGGCACCCACTCGTGGTGTGAGCTTCATCCTCCTTCCAGATGATCTGAAGCCGGAACGACAACGTACGGCGCTGATTCAGATTGCGGCTTATTTTGAACAGCCATGTACAGGAGAGGAATGGGAGGGATCTCAGGACCTTTTAGACTATGGATTAGAGGAGCAGGACTGGTATGAGGATCCAGGGTAAGCCAGTGGACTGGATACTTCTCCAGATACTGGTATGCACTCACCTCCTTCTGTGGCTACGGAGGGAGTATTCTATGCCATGGTGGTGTGTAGAGCAGCTGAGGTCCTGGACCTAGATTTGCCTATGGTGCCGGTCAGGACTAATCTCCTGACAGGTGCATCAGCCGGGGTTTGCTATATCGGAGCCAATGTTACCTTTCAACAAAGCCCTTACTGATGAACTGTTCGGGACGTAGTCCAAACCCAGCACAAGAGCTCCTGTAAATAGGACAATCGTCTGCCGTCATCGACCAGCTCCTTCAGACCCTAGTTTCCTCACCCAAAACCCCACCCCGGCGAGCTTGGTGGTCCAAGCCTCTACTTCCCATGCTGTCTTTACGTCCGCTCCCCAGATAGTGCAGGAGACTGGCCTGGTTTGTAGTGGGTACCAAAGGTACTTGCACCTTATACCAGGTCCATTCATCTGTTGTCATGTGAAATCTAGACAGAGTCTAGAAACCAGGCTCTCTAGGGGTAGTGTGGATGAGAAGCCAAGGCCTAACTAGGAGACATGCTAAGCTCATGCAATACCACTGTAGTCACACAGTACTCACACACATGAAAGAAAATACTCAGTGTTGCAAAAATAAAGGTACTTTATTTTGGTGACATGCCAAAAATACCTTAGGGACTATTATCCCTTAGGAGGTAAGCAATATACACAGTATATACTCTAGAATGCAGAATTAGCTGTAAAAACACTTAGAAAACATTGCAAATAGTGAAAATCACAATAGTTAGAAATGGGCCTGGGGGAACACGAACCATACTCTAAAATAGTGGAATGCGAAAGTCGGTTTCCCACCTATGCAAGTGTAGTGTGTAGCCGGGCACTGGGAGTAGTAGGAAACACCAAAGATAAGTAATAGAACCCACCCCAGAGCCTAGGAAAGCAGGAGTAATTCACAATAACGTTCCTAGAACACACAAGAACACGAGAAAGATAATTATGCTGGAACCAGAAGAGACTGCAAGACACCAATAATGGATTCCTGGACCTGAAGACCTGTGGAAGAAGGGGACCAAGTCCAAGAAGCACCGCAGAGTCCAGGGAGAACAGGAGCCCCTGATAACCCAGATGAAGGTGCAAAAGAACTACCGGGGAGGAAGAACAGTCAGTACTGCACCGAAGAAGACTGTTGTGGATTCCTGGTTGGTGCAGATGTCCCACGCCAGATGGATGATTGCAGTCTGGTTTGCGTTGCTGGATCCCACCAACAAGCATTGGCACGTGCAAAGCTCACGGTTAGCCGAAAATGGCACTTCCCGGGACCAGGAGGGACTTAGTGGCCTCTACCCAGAAAGGGGAGACACAGGGGGCTGTGAGCAACTGTGTCCTCAGAAGACCAGGCATCGCACACAGGAGTCCCACAGCAGGGGGACAAAGACGGTGTAAAAGGAGGGCCATGCAGCACTACACAAAGGGATCCCAGGCTCCCAGAGAACCACGCAAGAGGTTGTGTGTCGCAGGAAGGAGTGCTGGGGGCCTGAGATGCACAGTGCACAAAGAACTTTGTGGAAGGATGCCAGCAAGCCTTGGCAACTGCAAAACACGCGGTGCATGGGGGTTCTGTCTGGCGTGGGGAGGCAAGCACTTACCTCCACCAAAGTTGGACGTCTGCACCGTCGGGACCACTTCAGCCCACCACCTGTTGCTGGATCTGCACACATCTTCAGGAGAGGGGCCGCACGCCACCAGTCATTGCTGCAGAGGGTTGCCTGCTGAAGCAGGGAAGTGACTCCTTCACTTCAAGGAGATTCCTTCGTTCTTCTGGTGAAGATAAAATGTTGCAGAAGTAGTCTTTGATTGTTGCAGTTGTAGAGTTGCTGGATGGTGCAGATGCAGTTTCTTCAGTAAGAAGGTGAAGTAAAGGATGCAGAGGATTCCTGCTAGAGACATGCAATCTAAATCTGAGGAAATACCTAGAGGAGAAACCCTAAATAGCCCTTAAAGGGGGATTGGTCAGCTATACGGGTTTAAGCACCTATCAAGGGAGGGCACTGCCATCAACTGCTGGCCCTGGGCACTCAGATGCTCCCAGAGTTCCCTACCACGTTGGAATCCAAGATGGCAAAATCCAGGGACCCTTTAAAGGAGCGCTGAGCACCACCCCTTGGGTGGTGGACAGAGGAGTAGTCACTCCCCTTTCCTATGTCCAGTTTCACGCCAGAGTAGGGACTGGGGGGGGTCCCTGAACCGGTGTAGACTGGATTATGCAAGGAGGGCACCACCTGTGCCCTTCAAAGCATTCCAGAAGCTCTGGGAGGCTACCCCCCTCATGCTTGTAACACCTATTTCCAAGGGGAGAGGGTGTAATATCCCTCTCCCAAAGGAAATCCTTTGTTCTGCCTTCCTGGACTTGAGCTGCTCAAGCAACAGGAGGGCAGAAACCAGGTGGCAGCAGCTTGGGCTGCCTCAAAAACCTCAGAAGGCTGTAATGGCAGTACTGTGGGTCCTCTAAGGAGCCCCCATAGTGCATGGAAATCATACAACCAATGCTTGCAAAATCTGTAGGGTATGATTCCATCGTGTTTAATACCAAACGTGGCCGTATTCAGAGTTACCATTGTGCAGCAGTACAAAGTTTGTGACCTATGTATCGTGCACGCGTAAAATGACGTCCCCACACTGACAAAGTCTGGTAATATTGTCCTGGATGACGTGGGGGCACCTCGCTAGTCCAGGGGTGCCCTCACACATATATACTCTGCACCCAGCCTTCAGGGTTGGGCGGCCTGACATATAAGTGACCTGGTGCATTGTAAATGGCAGTAAAAGAGTGCACGCACCATTTCACACAGGCTGCAATGGCAGTCCTGTAGAAGCCTTTGCATAGGCTCCCTGTGGGTGGCAAAAGAAATGCTGCAGCCCATACGGATCCCCTTGATTCGCAATGCCCTGGATACCTAGGTACCGTATACTAGGGACTTATAAGGGGTGATCAGTATGCCAATTTTGGATGAAATACTGGGTTACCAGTATGCAGTGACAATTTAGAGGAGGGAGAGCATAAGTACTAGGGTCCTGGTTAGCAGGATCCCAGTGACACAGTCAAACACACTGACATCATGCAGAAAATGGGGGTAACAGGCCAAAAAGAGGGTACTTTCCTACGGATGTGGAATCCAAAAGGCTGGATCATCTTGTGATGATGTTTTCTTCCTCTAGTCTGGCATTGAGGTCCGTAAACTCCTCATGCCTATTGGGCAAACCTAATGGACATGTCCTTTGATGGCTCACACCTTTTTGGAGAAAAGGCAGACTTGGTGCTTGAGCGGTTCAAGGACTCTTGAGCTACGCCCAGATCCTTGGGCCTCTTGGCCCCCGCTCACCAACAGTCTGCCTTTTGCCCCTTTCGAGGCTTCGGAAGAGGCAGGGTACCATGCCCACCCACAGGTCAGCCACCATCTTCCATCACAGCATCGAGTGAGAGGACGAGGTCATGGTAACTTCAGACACAGAAGGTCTACCCAGAGGTTGGCCGCCACCCAGCCCTCCTCTTCCAGAACGTCCAAGCCCTCCTAGTATGGTTCTGCAAGACCATATTTGTCCAGTTGGAGGGAGGATTCGATTTCATCTCCCTCACTTGCAGTCCATAACATCGAACAAATGGTCTTGCAGATCATGTAGAAGGGCTTTTCCCTCCACTTCCAGTCTTTCCCTCCCTCTATCCCTCCATTGAAAGAACAGCTGATGGAGGATCAATGAATCTTGCTCCACGAGGAAGTTACGGCTCTCTTTGCCAAGGGAGACATAGAAAGGGTCCTGATGTCAGAAGTAGGCAGTGGTTGTTATTCCCACTACTTTCTGATTCCAAAAAAGAACAAGGTTGTTCGCCATATCTTGAATTTAAGGGACGTCGATCTCTTACTCAAAAAGGAGAAATTCAACATTCTTACTCAGGTCTTGTCTGCCCTAGACCAAGGAGAAATGGATGGCAGTGTTGTACTTGCAGGATGCGTATTTTCACATCCCCATCCTGCCTGCTCACAGGCGTTAATTGTGGTTCCAGGTGGGCCACGAGCACTTTCAGTTTGCTGTGCTCCCCTTCGGTCTCATCAGTGACCCTCTGGTGTTCACCAAGGTAATGGCAGAGGTAGCAGCTCCTCTGCACAGTTTAGGGATTTCAGTCTTCCCTCTACCTCGACAACTGGCTGTTGAAGGCGCCTACGCCCCAGGCTCTCAACCCCCTTCAGACTTGAGCAGACGTCCTGCATTCGCTGGGGTTCACTATAAATATACCAAAGTCACACCTGACTCCCTCTCAAAAGCTCCCTTTCATCAGGTCTGTTCTGGACACACTGCAATTTCGGGAATATCCTCCCGATCATCGAGTCCAGGATATTCGGGTTATGATACCGATGTTTCGGCCTCTATCCTGGATTTTGGGGAGGCAGACTGAGGCTGTTGGAACTCATGGCTTCCTGCATCCTGTTAGTCAAACATGCCAAATGGCACATGAGGGCTCTGCACTGGGAACTGAAGTTCCAGTGGGCGCAGCATCATGGAAATCTTACCGACATGGTTCAGATCTCGGAGGGAACTGCAAAAGTCCTGCAGTGGTGGTTAGTGAACTCTCCCTTCCCCAACTAGTTCTTACAGTAGTGCCAGATGCGTCACTTCTGGGATGGGGCGGCCATCTAGGAGAGGCAGAAATCAGAGGCCTCTGGTCTCCGGCAGAATCCAGGCTCCATATCAACTAATTAAAGCTCCGGTCGATCCGACTGTCATTGAAAGCATTTCTTCCTGTTGTGAAAGGGAGGATAGTGCAGGTGTTCATACACCACTGCAGTGTGGTACTGCAACAAGCATGGCAGTGTGGGGTTGTGCACTATTTGTCAAGAGGCTCTGCGTCTTTGGATATGGCTGGAACAGCTGGGCATAACCCTGGTGGTTCAACATCTGGCAGGTTCTCTGAACGCCAGGGCAGATGAAGTCAGCCGCTAAGCGGGTCACAAATGGTATCTCCATCCGAAGATGGCACAGGACTCTTTCAGCAGTGGGAAGAGCTTTGGTTAGCGCTTTCTCTGCGGAGGCGAACAGATCTGTCAGCAGTATTGCGTGTTAGAGTTTCCAAGGCGGCAATCGCTCAATGATGCTTTTCGTCACGAGTTGAGATCAGGCCTCCTATACGCTTTCTGCCCATTCCTCTCCTGCCCAGAGTTCTCAAGAAGTCCAGAACGACCGGGCCCAAGTCATCCTAGTGGCTCCAGATTGGGCACAGAGAGTCTGGTATCCCAAGCTCCTCAATATGAGCATCAGTCCTCCGATCAGGCTGCCCCTTCGGGAGGATCTTCTGTTGCAGCAGCAAGGGAGGGTTCTCCACCCGTGCCGGTCAACTCTGTGCCTTCATGCGTGGAGATTGAGCAATGGCAGTTGATGGCTTTTGATCTTCCTCCCGAAGTCTGTAAAGTTATTTTGGCAGCCATGAGTCCCTCCACTAAAACGTTATACACCTGCTGTTGGAAACACTTTGTATATTAATGTACAGAACAGTCTATTTACCCTATTTCTGCTGCTATTTCTGATATCCATCTCTTTATACTTTACTTTGCTCAGCAGGATTCTGCCTTGGGTACTCTCAAAGGCTATCTTGCTGTTGGCATTTCTTCGGCTGCCTGATCAGCCATCTTTGTTTAAATCCCCCATTGTACATATATTCCCCAAAGGGCTTGTACATATGTTTCCGCTCCACGCCCTTCGTTATGCCCCAATGGGACTTAAATCTGGTCCTCACATTTCTTATGTGTGCTCCCTTCGAGCCTTTACACAACTGTCCCCTCCGGCTGCTCACCATCAAGATAGCATTCTTATGGCAATAACATCTGCCAGGAGTGTGAGTGAGATGCAAGCTCTGTCTTCAAAGCCACTATATCTCACTATCTATCCAGACAAGGTGGTTCTCAGAATTTGTGCCTATTTCCTCCCCAAGGTGGTGACATCCTCTTGGTCAGAACAATACCCTGCCCACCTTCTTTGCACTGCTGCAACCCTCCATGGAAGAGGAGAGTCTCCACCGACTGGACCCAAGAAGAGCTTTTTCGTTCTACCTTGACCGCACAAATGAGTTCTGAGTGGATGACCAACTCTTTGTGGGGTGTGTTGGAGTGCAGAAGTAAACCATTTCGTGCTGGGTCATTCTCTGCATCAAAATATACTACACATTGGCCAGGAAGCAGCCTCCTGAGGGCTAGAGGGCTTTTTCTACCAGGGGCAAAGCTGCTACCACTGCGCTAGTATGGGGCGTTCTAGTCCTGGAGATTTGTCAGGTGTCAATGTGGGCATCTTTGCACACGCTTGCAAAACATTGCTGCCTGGACAGTCTGGTATGGAGAGACGGACACTTTACCCATTCAGTCAGAATGGACTTTTTAGTGTAAAGGAGAGTTAGCTGCAGCCAACCGCTAGGAGGTTATGGCTTGGGTATCTGTTCAAAGGTAAGGAATCTGCAGCTGGAAGTCTCTATCAGATGAACAATTTACTTACCTTCAGTAACACATTATCTGGTAGAAACTCTTATCTAGCTGCAGATTCCTTACACCCACCCATGCCTCCCTGCTCTGTGGCTATGTCTAGTAGGTCAGGGTTTATCCTTTTCAGGGCCCTAGTTTTACACAGACAAAATGTTGGTTGTATCCATGACTCTGCACTTTTTGCTTGGAAGGTCGTGGATAAAAGAACTGACGTAAGGGCGCCGGGGTGGCACCTATATAGGTGACCGTGATGTCACAGACCGCTCCAACGATGCTGACTACACCACACAGCGCCGAATGATGCATGCAGATACAACCGTCACCACCTGACAACACGCTCAGGGTATTGCTCAGCAAGAAATTGTGGATTCGAAGTGGATGTCATGGAATTCAAAGGTAAGGAATCTGCAGATAAAGTCTCCACCAGATAATGCATTACCAAAGGTAAGTAACTTGTTCTTCATAGTGCTAGAAAAGTATGATCGCCCGGTGAAAATATCAAAGCATTAAGAATAAATAAAATGTTTCCAAGCTTGGTTATTCCAATCTGCTGTTATGGTGTGTAGGAAGATGCCACTGTTGGCATGGTCATCCCCCACTTTTTGCCTAGTGTTGATACCAGATTTTGATTGGCTGCTAACCAGGCCCCAGCACCAGTGTTCTTTGCCTAAAACTGTACCTTTGTGTAAGGAAATGCCTCCATGGCATGGTTACCCCTGACCTTTTGCCTTTGCTGATGCCAAGTTATGATTTGAAAGTGTGCTGAGGCCTGCTAACCAGGCCCCAGCACCAGTGTTCTTTCCCTAACCTGTACCTTTGTCTCCACAATTGGCAAACCCTGGCATCCAGGTAAGTCCCTTGTAACTGGTACCCCTGGTACCAAGGGCCCTGATGCCAGGGAAGGTACCTAAGGGCTGCAGCATGTCTTATGCCACCCTGGGGACCCCTCACTCAGCACAGACACAGCTTGCCAGCTTGTGTGTGTTGGTGGGGAGAAAATGACTAAGGCGATATGGCACTCCCCTCAGGTTGCCATGCCAACCTCACACTGCCCATGGCATTGATAAGTCACCCCTCTAGCAGGCATTACAGCCCTAAGACAGGGGGCACTATACCACAGATGAGGGCATAGCTGCATGAGCACTATGCCCCTATATTAAGTATATGGCCTGGGAGTTTGTCAAAAACGAACTCCACAGCTCCATAATGGCTACACTGATTACCAGGATGTTTGGTATCAAACTTCTAAGCACAATAAACCCACACTGGTGCCAGTGTGGGATTTATTAAAAAATGCACACAGAGGGCATCTTAGAGATGTCCCCTGGATGTTAGCCCAACTGCTAGTGCAAGGCTGACAGGTCTGTGCCAGCCTGCGACTTTACGTCAAGTTTCTGACCACATGGGGTGAGTGCCTTTGTGCATTCTGTGGTCAGAAACAAAGCCTGTTCTGGGTGGAGGTGCTTCACACCTCCCCCTTCAATAACTGTAACACCTGGCAGTGAGCCTCAAAGGCTCAAGCCTGATGTTACAATGCCCTAGGGCACTCCAGCTAGTGCAGATGCCCACCCCCATGACAAGCCCCCCACTTTTGGCAGCAAGTCCGGAGGGATAATGAGAAAAACAAGGAGGAACCACCCCTCCAGCCAGGTCCACCCCTAAGGTGACCACAGCTGAAGTGATCCCCCTCCTTGAGAAATCCTCCATCTTGCTTTGGAGAATTAGAACCAATAGGGATCGGGATGTGCCCCCCCCTCCCCAGAGGGAGTGGGAATAAGGAGGGTGTAGCCACCCTCAGGGACTGTAGCCATTGGCTACTGCTCTCTGACCCTAACACTCCCCTAAATTTAATATTTAGGGGCAACCCTGTACCCAGCTCTTCAGATTCCTGATGACCTCACAAGAAGGAGGACTGCTGAGCTGAAAACCCAGCAGAGAAGAGAAGGAGACAACTGACTTGGCCCCAGCCCTACCGGCCTGTCTCCTGCTTCAAAGACCCTGCAACCGACAAGTGTCGCGCTCTCCAGGACCAGCAACCCCCTGAAAAGCCTCCAGGGGACTGCCTGCAACACCGAGGACCAAGAACTCCTGTGGGCAGCATCTCTGCCCATCCAAAAGAAAAGACATCCATCTTTAAAGGGACTCCAACCTCACTCCAGAAGCGTGAGTCCCCACTACTCTGCACCCGGCCCGTGTCCAGAGAAACCAACTATCCAGAGAGGACCCCCAGGCAACTCAGACGGCGTGTCCACCGTGGGCTGACCTCTCTGCACCCCCACGACACCTGCAGAAGGAATCCCGAGGACCCCTTTGACCGCAACTGCCCGGACGAAGATATGACACCTGGAGAAGCACTGCACCCGCAGCCCCCAAGTCCATGAGAAACCGGCCACTGGTGCAGCCACGACCAGCAGACAGCCCTCACCCTTGCCCAGTCAGTGGCTTGCCTGAGCGCACCCCCGTGACCAGCACCTAAGTGACCTCCGGGTCCCTCCATCGAGTTCTGTTGAGAACCCAAAACCCTGTTGGCGCACTGCACCCAGCTGCCCCCGTGCAGCTGAGGGTGTGGTTTTTGTGCCTACTTGAGGCCACTCTAGTTCTCCAAACCCCCCCTGGTCTGCCTTCCTACAACGCGTGTACTTTACTGCAAGCAGACTGGAACCGGAGTACCCCCTGTCTCCATAGGCATCCACGTTATTTTGGCTCCTGTTTGACCTCTGCGCCTGACCAGCCCTCTGTTGCTGGTGCAGGGTGCTTGGGGTTGCCTTGAACCCCCAGTGATGGGCTACCTATGCCCCAGAGACTGAACCCCTAAGTGTGGTACTTACCTCAGAAACTGTGCTGTACTTACCTCCCCCCAGGAACTGTTGAAAATTGCAGTTTCCACTTTCAAAATAGCATTTTGCCATTTTAATGAAAATATTGATGTGATTCAAAGTCCTAACTATTACCATGCAAAGAGCCTTTCATTTGATGTACTTAACTTCTAAATTAACCTTATGGTTCTAGAAATAAATTAACAAAATAATATTTTTCTATATAAAAACTTATTGGTCTGGAGTTAAGTCATTGAATGTGTAGTTTCACTTATTGTTTGTGTGTGTACAACAAATGCTTAAGACTACCATCTGATAAGCCTAACTGCTCGACCACACTACCACAAATAGAGCATTAGTATTATCTATTATTGCCTGTGTCAAGCCTCTAGGGGAACCCCTGGACTCTGTGCACACTGTATCTCATTTTGATATAGTATATACAGAGCCAGCTTCCTACAGTGGTCTTGAACATTAATTGCTCTAAAATGCCTAGATTAGACTTTTAAGTAAAAAACACAGTGTTAGTTGGAACCCACCAATCTTATTGTTATATTTAATGGATGTAATACACGTTCTAAATAATAGAGTTAACCCCCAAGGATTAAATACTGTGTATTCATTTATGATCCCACCACTATCCCCAGTGTATTTTGTAAATACATTCCATATTCTGAACAATCACTCAGTCCTTTGGGGTCATGGAATCCAATTTAATTCTAAAAAGTTATTTTAGACAACTGTGTTTTTGTTGTCCACAGCATCCCATTGTTTGACCGCTTGGTCTTTGTAGATCATCAGGTTCTGCTTGTCTGGTGCCAGGAACTGAATTTAGGGGTGTTAGGGGTGTTGGGGTTGTGTATGATAGTAGTGTAGGAGGCTGGCCTGGTTTGTAGTGGGTACCTTGGAAACTTACACCAGGTCCAGTTATCCCTTATTAGTGAAGTAGTAGTGTTCTAGCAGCTTAGCCTGATAGAGGTAGCTATAGCAGAGCAGCTTAGGCTGAACTAGGAGACATGCAAAGCTCCTGCAATACCACTTATAGTTACACAGTACTTACACACAAGTAAAGACAATACTCAGTGTTACCAAAAATAAAGTTAGTTTATTTGGGTGACACAGTACCAAAAATATCTTTGAGGCAATACTCCTTCTGGAAGTATTATACACAATATATACACTAGACACCAAAATAAGGTAAGTAATTAGACATAGGATAGTGCAAACAATAGGAAATGCTATAGATTGCAATGGGAGAAAATAGGTCTAGGGGCAACACAAACCATATACTAAAAGTGGAATGCGAATCACAAATTTTACGCCCTAGACAAGTGTAGTGTGTGCAGAATCGCTGGGAGAGTAAGAATACAGTAAAGGTAAGTAAAGTAACCCACCCCAGAGCCCAGAAATGCAGGAGGTAAGTACTGCAAGTTTCCTTAGGACACACTACAAGTTATGATTAGAGTTATTGCAAGAACCAACTGAGTCTGCAAACAACAATTGGTGGATTCCTGGACCTGAAGACCTGCAAAGAAAGGAGACCAAGTCCAGAAGTCGGAAGAAGTTCCAGGAAGGACAGGAGCCCCTGCCAAACCAGAAGAGGGTCCCCGGTTGGACAAAGACTGCAGAAATGCACCCTAGGAAGATGTCAGCGGGTTCCTGCGTGATGCACTGGATGTCCCACGGAGAGAAGTTGGATGCAGGTGAGTTTTGGCGCTGGATTCCTCCAACAAGCCTTGGTTCTGGCAAAGTAGTGTTTTGCGTCAAGTAGGCGCTATTTGGACCCAGGAGGGGCCTGGGGGCCTCTCCTCTGTGTGAGGAGGAAGAGGGGGCTCTCAGCACTTCAGAGAACCCTCAGAGCACCAGATAGCACCCACAGGAGTCCCAGGACACGGGGACGAAGGAGGTTCAAACTGCGGTTGGTGCAGCACTACAAAGGAAGGTCCCACGCTGCCGGAGAACAACTCAGGGAGATAGCAGGATAGAGTGCTGGGGGACATGGGCCAGGCTGTGCACAAAGGAATTTAGCAAATAGTGTAGAGAGGCCTCAGGAGGTGGAGAAGACTCAGTGCACAGGGGTACTGTCGTTCTTGGGGAAGGCAAGGTCTTACCTCCTCCAAATTGGGACAGCAGGACCTTAGGACAGTCTGTGCTGATGGGGTCCACCCTCTGTGTTCCAAGGAGCACGCTTGTCGCTAGGAGAGGAGTACAAGAGAACAGGTTGTCGATTTAGAACGTGCCTGCTTGAGCAGGGGAGTGACTCAGTCACTCCACGGGAGATTTCTTCAGTCCTTCTGGTGCAGGGTGAAGACAGGGAGTCTTCAGAGCGTGCCCACTGTGGAAACTGTTGCAGTTGCTGGCTGGAGCTGAAGTTGCAGAAGAAAAGTATCCCTTGTGGATACTTTGTTGCTGTTACAGCGGTTCCTGAAGCAGGCTGCGGTTGATCCGAGGTCAGAGAATGAAGTAGTAGTTGCAGAGGATTTCTGCTGGAAACTTGCAAGTAGAATTTGAAGAGAACGCACAGGAGAGACCCTAAATAGCCCTGAGCGAGGGATTATCAGTTATGGACCTATCAGGAGGGGTCTCGGACTTCACTTGCTAGCACTGCCACTGAGAGGCCACCAGAGTGTCCCCACACCTTGCAAAGCAAGATGGCTGAAGTCTGGGTGTAAGGAAATGCCTCCTTGGCATGGTTACCCCCTGACTTTTTGCCTTTGCTGATGCCAAGTTATGATTTGAAAGTGTGCTGAGGCCTGCTAACCAGGCCCCAGCATTCTTTCCCTAAAACTGTACCTGTGTCTCCACAATTGGCACACCCTGGCATCCAGGTAAGTCCCTTCTAACTGGTACCCCTGAGACCAAGGGCCCTGACGCCAGGGAAGGTCTCTAAGGGCTGCAGCATGTCTTATGCCACCCTGGGGACCCCTCCCTCAGCACAGACACACTGCTTGCCAGCTTGTATGTGCTGGTGGGGAGAAAATGACTAAGTCGACATGGCACTCCCCTCAGGGTGCCATGCCAACCTCACACTGCCCATGGCATAGCTAAGTCACCCCTCTAGCAGGCCTTACAGCCCTAAGGCAGGGTGCACTATACCATAGGTGAGGGCATAAGTGCATGAGCACTATACCCCTACAGTGTCTAAGCAAAACCTTAGACATTGTAAGTGCAGGGTAGCCATAAGAGTATATGGTCTGGGAGTCTGTCATACACGAACTCCACAGCACCATAATGGCTACACTGAAAACTGGGAAGTTTGGTATCACACTTCTCAGCACAATAAATGCACACTGATGCCAGTGTGCACTTTATTGTGAAATACACCCCAGAGGGTATCTTAGAGATGCCCCCTGAAAACATACCCGACTTCCAGTGTGGGCTGACTAGTTTTGCCAGCCTGCCACACACCAGACATGTTGCTGGCCACATGGGGATAGTGCCTTTGTCACTCTGTGGCTAGTAACAAAGCCGGAACTGGGTGGAGGTGCTTCTCACCTCCCCCTGCAGGAACTGTAACACCTGGCGATGAGCCTCAAAGGCTCACCCCCTTTGTTACAGCGCCACAGAGCATCCCAGCTAGTGGAGATGCCCGCCCCCTCCAGCCACGGCCCCACTTTTGGCGGCAAGGCCAGAGGAGATAATGAGAAAAACAAGGAGTCGTCACTGGCCAGTCAGGACAACCCCTAAGGTGTCCTGAGCTGAGGTGACTCTGACTTTTAGAAATCCTCCATCTTGCAGATGGAGGATTTCCCCAATAGGATTAGGGATGTGCCCCCCTCCCCTCAGGGAGGAGGCACAAAGAGGGGTAGCCACCCTCAGGGCTAGTAGCCGTTGGCTACTAACCCCCAGACCTAAACACACCCCTAAATTGAGTATTTAGGGGCCCCCAGAACCTAGGAAAACAGATTCCTGCAAACTGAAGACAAAGAATGACTGCTGACCTGAAGCCCTGCAGAGAAGACGGAGACACCAACTGCTTTGGCCCCAGCCCTACCGGCCTGTCTCCCCACTTCAAGAAAAACTGCAACAGCGACGAATTCTCCAGGGTCCAGCGACCCCTGAAGCCTCAGAGGACTACCCTGCATCTAAAAGGACCAAGAACTCCCGAGGACAGCTGCCCTGTTCCAAAGAAACTACAACTTGCAACTAAGAAACAACTTTTAAGGGACTCCACGTTTCCCGCCGGAAGCGTGAGACTTTCCACTCTGCACCCAACGCCCCCGGCTTGACCTGTGGAGAAACAACACTACAGGGAGGACTCCCCGGGGACTGCGAGCCGGTGAGTAGCCAGAGTTGACTCCCCAGAGCCCCCACAGTGACGCCTGCAGAGAGAATCCAGAGGCTCCCCCTGACCGCGACTGCCTGCTTCAAGGAACCCGACACCTGGTAAAGACACTGCTCCCGCAGCCCCCAGGACCTGAAGGATCCAACCTCCAGTGCAGAAGCGACCCCCAGGTGGCCCTCTCCCTTCCCCAGGTGGTGGCTACCCCGGAGGCCCCCCCCCCCCCGTTGCCTGCCTGCTTTGCTGAAGAGACCCCTGGGTCTCCCATTGAAACCTATTACAAACCTGACGCCTGTTTGCACTCTGCACCCGGCCACCCCCGTGCCACTGCTGGTGTACTTTTTTTGCTGACTTGTGTTGCCCCCCCCCCCCCCCTTGGGTACCCTACAAAACCCCCCTGGTCTGCCCTCCGAAGTCACAGGTACTTACCTGCTGGCAGACTGGACCCGGGGCACCCCCTTCTCCATTGAAGCCTATGCGTTTTGGGCACCACTTTGACCTCTGCACCTGACCGGCCCTGAGCTGCTGGTGTGATAACTTTGGGGTTGCCCTGAACCCCCAACGGTGGGCTACCTTGGACCCAAATTTGAACCCTGTAGGTGTTTTACTTACCTGCAAAAACTAACCAAAACTTACCTCCCCCAGGAACTGTTGAAAATTGCACTGTCTAGTTTTAAAATAGCTTATTGCCATTTGTGCTAAACCTGTACATGATATTGTGTTGATTCAAAGTTCCTATGATACCTGAATGTAATACCTTTCATTTGAAGTACTACTTGTAAATCTTGAACCTGTGGTTCTTAAAATAAACTAAGGAAATATATTTTTCTATATAAAAACCTATTGGCCTGGAATTGTCTTTGTGTGTGTTCCTCATTTATTGCCTGTGTGTGTACAACAAATGCTTAACACTACCCTCTCATAAGCCTACTGCTCAACCACACTACCACAAAATAGAGCATTCGAATTCTCTTTTTGCCACTATCTTACCTCTAAGGGGAACCCTTGGACTCTGTGCATGCTATTTCTTACTTTGAAATAGTACATACAAAGCCAACTTCCTACACTGGGGCACAATGGAGGAGCTCTGGGCACCACCCCTGGGGTGGTGATGGACAGGGCAGGGGAGTGGTCACTCCGCTTTCCTTTGTCCAGTTTTGCACCAGAGCAGGGACAAGGGGTCCCTGAACCAGTGTAGACTGGATTATGCAAGGAGGGCACCATCTGTGCCCTTCAAAGCATTTCCGGAGGCTACCCCTCCCCACCTGTAACACCTGTTTCCAAAGGGAGAGGGTGTAACACCCTGCTCTCAAAGGAAATGCTTTGTTCTGCCTTCCTGGGACTGAGCTGCTCAGACCTCAGGAGGGCAGATCCTTGTCTGTGAAGTGAAAGCAGCTGTATCTGCATTGCAAGCCTCAGAAAGCTGGTTTGGCAGTACTGGGGATCCATGGTGGAGCCCCCAGGATGCATGGAATTGGCTCCCCAATACCAGATTTGTAATGGGGAGGGGGGAACAATTCCATGATCTTAGCCACCTTACATGGTCAAATTCCGGGTTACCATTGTGAAGCTACATTTAGGTATTGACCTATATGTAGTACACCCATGTAATGGCGTCCTGCACTCTCAAAGTTCCGGGAATTGGCCCTGAACTATGTGGGGGTACCTTTGCTAGTGCAAGGGTGCCCTCACCCTTACTAACTTTGCACCTAGCCTTCATTAAATGAAGGGTTGGTTGAGCTCCTTATGGGTGGCAAAAGAAATGCTGCAGCCCATAAGGATCTCCTGGAACCCCAATGGCCTGGGTACCTAGGTACCATATACAAGGGACTTATAATGGAGGTCCAGTGTGCCAATTTAAATTGGTAAATAAAGTCCCTAGCCTATAGTGACAAATGTAAAAGCAGAGAGCATAAGCACTGATGTTCTGATTAGCACACAGTTAAGCACCACACACACACACACGTGAGGCAGACAAAAACATACAGGCATAAATGGGGGGTAACCTGCCAAGAAAGATGGTACTTTCCTATAAGTAACCAATGGCTACTGACCCTAGGGGTCACTATGACCCCTAAATTTACACTTCCTGGGGGAAGTGATCATAACCCTGTCTCACAATTCCTAATGTGCCATCACAAAGATGGCTATCTCTGAAATGTCATGTCCACCTCACAGTAGCCCACTGTAGGGGTGGCACTAGCCTGGAGTTGGCACACCTAGCTGACAAGCTAATTTTACCACTTGTGCAGGTGCCAAGTTGGTTCTCGGCAGGGTAGTGGCTTTCCCTCCTCTGAAGGTAGCCTGATTCACATTTCAAAGGTGGCAGTCCTTCGAGGCTTGCAGCCATAGGAAGGTTAATCAGCAGATCATCCTGTGGGAGGAGGTGTTACACCCTCTTCCCGGGCAAGCTTTTGTTCTTGGCCTTCTGAGAGCAAAATTTTCTGACCCTAGTTGGCCAGAACCATGTCTCAGGTGGCAGTCTGTCAGAAACCAGTCCGCAAGCAATCCAGAGGCTGGTAGGGCTTGAAGATGAACCTCTAAGGTGCCCACTGGATGCACGGTCATCAGTGTTGGTTCACCAATATGAGATGTTTGATAACAAAAATCCCTATTTTCAGTGAAGCCATCCTGTAGTTGGGAAACCTGTATGTACCAGTGCCAGCACATGCCTTCAAATTGACTTTCCTGGCCACTTAATCTGTCTGAGAATTGATAAAGACATACCAGGGGCATATCTGCTCTTGGAGATACTCCCTCACATGTAATATGATGCACCCTTCCATAGGGCTGTAGGTCCTGCTGTAGGGGTGACTTGCATATATTGCATGAATTGTTAGGGGGCATGGCACACAGGCAGTGTGCCATGTCGTGTTTTCATTTTTGTCTGAACCAAGAGACCCAGCCTGCAATAGCAGCCTGTCATGTGCTTGGTGAGGGGGTCCCTTAGGGTGGTACAATTCAAGCTGCAGCCATTAGGGGCCCTCTTTAGCACCTAAGGCCCTGGGTACCGAGGGTAGCAATTGCTAGAGACTTACAGTTGGTGCTAAAGGTTTTGTCAATTGGGGAAACAATTGTACATTTTAGGAAAAGAGATCTGGCACTCGGTCCTGGTTACCAGGAACCCAGTGCTCTTTCTGTCAGTCACATCTGATACCAGGCAAAAAGTGGGGGATAACCATGTCAAAAAGAGACACGTTCCTACAACCAGTTTCTGGATATTCCTCCGAGAGAGAGAATTTCTTGAAAATTATTAATTAAACAATGATCACATCTGATAACTCAATTGGGGTATGTAGGAAGCTGGACTGGTGTGTGGTCGGTACCTAAGGAACTTACACCTTATTCCAGGTATCCCCCCCTTAGTTAAGTGTAGACCGTGTCTAAAAGCCAGGCTCTCTAGAGATAGCTGTGGATGAGCAGCTAAGGCTTATCTAGGAGACATGGAAAGCTCATGCAATACCACTGTAGTCACACAGCAATTATACACATGGAAGAGGAACACTCGGTGTTACAAAAATAAAGGTACTTTGTTTTTGTAACAAATCACCACAAAATACTAGAAAGGTAACCTACCCTTAGGAGGTAAGTAATATACTAAATATACACACTAGTAATCAGAAACGGGCATAAAAAAAGGTTAGAAAACTTTTCCAATAGCAATAACCAATATTGACCCTAGGGGGAGCACAAACCATATCCTGAAAAAATTGAATGTAAGTAATGTACCCCCACCTAGGTAAGTAAAATGTGTAGAGAGGAGCTGGGAGTACTAGAAAACCTAGGAGGTAAGTGTTGCAGTCCCCCCACCCCCGCAACCAGGAATACAGGAGTAAAACACTGGATTTTCCCAAACCACCCAAAAGGAGGAAAAGAAGAGAAGACACCCAAACAAGCCTGCAAGAAAACCAGCGGTGGATTCCTGAAGAAAGAAGACCTGTGGAGACAGGGGACAAAGTCCAAGAGTCACAGTGGAGTCCAGGAGGAGTAGGAGCTATGACCCACCCAGATGTGGATTCAGGAGTTAGTCGACGGTAATGAAGAACAGGTCAGCACTGCAGCCCTCGAGCAGGAGAAGAGGTCCTGATGAATGCAGATGAAGTCCCACGCTGGAAGGAATATTGTAGACAGGTGTTGGTGCAGGAATTCCACCAACAATCCTTGCAAAGGGAAACTCGCGGTTAGTGGAAAAGAGGTGCTGCCATGGGCCAGCCAAGGCCCAGGAGGACTCAACCCAGGAGGGGGAGTCACAGGGGATCCTCAGCGTTGCAGAGAGTCCATAGGAATAGAGGCAGCACCCATAGGACGGGGACACAGAAATTTCAAAGAATCCCACACAGCACTACAAAAGAGGATCCCACGCCGTAGGAGAACCCCACGCAGGAGGTTGTGCTTTGCAGGATGCAGTGCTGGTGGCTGGAGCTACACGTCGCCTGAAGATCCTGTTAAGGAAATACAGAGAAGCCTTTGCACCTACAAGGGATGCGGTGCACGGCGGTACTGTCCTGCGTGGGAAAGCAAAGGCTTACCTTCCATCCAAGTTGGACAGCTGGCAAAGAGGACTACTCCGGACCACCACACATGATGCAGGATCCCGTAGCTCAAGATGAGAGGAGATCCATGCAGCCAGTTGTCGCCTGCTATAGGTGCCTGCTGTTGCAGGGGATTTACTCCTGCACTCCAAGGGAGATTCCTCCTTCTTGTACAGGCTGAAGAGTTGCAGTCTTTTGAGGATGCAGAGCCCGGGAAATGTTGCAAAGCAGGCAGGAGACGTGGACCCAAGTTCTTCTTTGTTGTAGCAGCGTTTGTCAGTTCCTGAGGGTCCAGTCGCAGTTCCAGTGGCCAGAAGTCGAAGCAGAGGTTACAGAGGAGTCTTGCTGTAATATTGCAAGCCGAATATGAGGACCCACCCAAGAGAGAGACCCTAAATAGCCCTAAAAGCAGGATTGGTCTCCTAACCACGTAAGCACCTATAAGGAGGGGGCTCTGATGTCACCTGCCTGGCCACTCAGATGATCCCAGAGTTCCCTGCAAACGTTGGAAACAAGATGGCAGAACCCAGGGATCATGTGGAGGAGCTCTGGGCACCGCCCCTTGGTTGGTGATGATCAGTGGAATGGTCACTCCCCTTTCCATTGTTCAGTTTAGCGCCAGAGCAGGGACTTGGAGTCCCTGACCCGTGTGGACTGGTTTATGCATGGAGGGCACCAAATGTGCCCTTCAAAGCAAACTAGTGGCTTGGGGGGGGCTACCCCTCCCAAGCCAGCCACACCTATTTCCAAAGGGAGAGTGTGTTACCTCCCTCTCCCAAAGGAAATTTTGTTCTGCCTTCCTGGTCTTGATCAGATCAAGCAGCAGGAGGGCAGAAACCTGCCTAAGGTGACACAGCAGCTGGGCTGCCCTGAAGACCATGTAAGACTGATGGTAACAGTGCTGGGGATCCTCTAAGGAGCCCCCAGAGTGCATGGAATCATACTCACAACAGTATTGGGGTATGATTCCGATATGTTTGATATCAAATATGCCCAGGTTCAGAGTTACTATTATGTAGCTGGACATAGGTAGTGACCTATGTCCAGTACACGCGTAGGATGGCGTCCCTGCACTCAAAGTCCAGGAAAATGGATCTGGAGTTTGTGGGGGCACCTCTGGTAGTGCAGGGGTGACCTCACAAACAGGTACCTGCACCCTGCCCTCTGTTCAGAGAGGGCCTACCATAGGGGTGGCTTATAGTGACCTGGTGTAGTGATCTGTAGTGATTACGGCTGTATGCACCTGTTTCACACAGGCTGCAGTGGCCGACCTGCAGAACCCTTTGCATGGGCTCCATATGGGTGGCAGAATAACTGCTGCAGCACATCGGGATCCCCAGGAACCCCAATGCCCTGGGTACCTAGGTACCATATACTAAGGAATTACATGGCGGGACCAGTATACCAATTGTGGGACGAAAAAGGTACAATTTAAAGGAGAGAGCAAAACTAGTGGGGTCCTGGTTAGCAGGAACCCAGTAAACACAGTCAAACATATTGACAAAAGGCATAAAATGGGGGTAAGAAGGCGCCAAGAAGGCGTGTACTTTCCTACACAAACTCCCCCCCCCCTTCAAAAAAACAAAGGACAAGAAAGATAACCTTGCTCAGATGAGTCAACATTGTCTAAATGTATATATCTGGAGAGTCCATCTGCACTGGAGTTGTTATTCCCAGGTCTATGTTCCTCTGAATAATCCATTCCCTGTAAGGATATGGACCACCTAAACAATTTGGGTTTTTCTCCCTTCAGCTGTTTGAGCCATAGAAGGGGCTTGTGGTCTGTCTGAACAATTAAGTGAGTGCCATACAGGTATGGCTTCAGCTTCTTCAAAGCCCAGACCACAGCAAAGGCCTCCCTTTCTATAGCTGACCAACACTGCTCTCTAGGGGTCACCCTTCTGCTTATAAAAGCAACTGGTTGATCCTGGACCTCAGTGTAGAGCTGGGAAAGAACTGCCCCGCCCCTACCTCTGACGCATCAGTTTGGACAATGAAGTTGGGAGTAATCAAGGCTTTGTTACCACTCCTGCCGAGCACATGGCCTGATTAAGGTCCTCAAAAGCTTTTTGAAAGCTAGCTGTCCATAAAACCTTTTTATGGTATCTTTTTAGATGCGAGGTCTTTAAGAGGGACTACAATGGATCCATAATTCCTGATGAACCTCCTGTAGTACTCAGAGGGCCTAGGAAGTCTCTCACTGGGGTCTGCGTGGTGGGGGAGTAAATTCTGAAACAGTCTGGATCTTCCCCTGCTATGGTTGAATCTGGCCTCCACCTACAGGTGGACCAGATATACAACCTTCTCCTTCCATATCTGGCACTTACAGGGCTTGATAGTGAGGCCTTCTTTTTGCAGAGCCTCCAAAACATTCTAGAGGTGGACCAGGTGGTCATCCCAGATGGCGCTAAAGACACCTATGTCATTGAGATAGGCTGCACTATAGGCTTCCGAATCTTGGTGGACTGATTCCCAAGCCTCTGAAAAGTGGGAGGTGCATTCTTCAAACCAAAGGGCATAACAGTAGATTGATAATGTCCTCCAATGGTTGAGAATGCAATTTTTAGTTTTGCATCCTGTGACAATTTGATTTGCCGATATCCTGCAGTCAAGTTCAAGGTGCTTAGATACTTGGCAGATGCCAGTGTATCTATTAGCTCATCTGCCCTAGGAGTAAAGTGAGCATCAGGCTTGGTGACAGTGTTGAGCCCTCTGCAATAAACACAGAACCTCATATCCCTTTTCCCATTTTGGGAGTGAGGTTTTGGTACCAGCACCACTGGGCTAGCCCAGGGGATGTCAGAGTGCCAAGTCACTCCTAGGTGTAGCATCCTTTGCACTTCAGCTTTGATGCAATCCCTAACATGATCAGGTTGCCTGAAAAGTTTACTTTTAACAGGCAAACTGTCCCCTGTGTCAATGGTTGTGTGACCAGGTGTCCGAGAACTGGCCCAGGGGGTTCCTGCAGTCCTCTTTCTGAGATTCAGAAAGGCAGTCTGCTAGAACAACTCCATCCACTGAGCCATCAGCTGCAGTGGTGGTGAAGAGGTCAGATTGAGGGTCAATCTCTTCTTCCTGTCCTTCATTAGTAGCAATGAGCAGGGTCAGATCAGCCCTGTCATAGTAGGGCTTAAGGCAGTTCACATGAAACAACCTGAGGGGGGTTCTGGGAGTGCCAAGGTCCACCAAATAGATTACCTCACCCTTTTTCTCCACTGTGGTGTGGGTTACCACTCCACTTGAATTGGAGTGCCCTGGGAGCCACAGGCTCCTGGACCCACACTTTCTACCCTTGCTGGTATACAATTAGGACAGCCTTCTGGCCATGCCACTGCTTTTGCAGTTCTTGGCTGGCCTGAAGGTTGTTAATTGCCTTTTTCATATACTCTGCCATCCTTGATCTGAGGCAGAGTACATAATCCACAATGCCTTGTTTAGGGGGTTTTAGAGGTTGCTCCCAGCCCTCCCTTATAAGTGCAAGTGGACCCCTAACAAGGTGTCCACACAGAAGTTCAAAGGGGCTGTAGCCCACTCCCTTCTGAGGAACCTCCCTGTAGGCAAACAGGAGGCATGGCAGTCGGACATCCCATCACCTCCTGGGTTTTGCAAAGAGTCTGATAATCACGCCTATGAGTCTTCTTGATTCTCTCAACCAAACCATTGGTGCTGAACTTGTAAGTTACACCACATTCTTTCCACATGGCCTTAAGGTATGCAGACATGAAGTTTGTACCGGATACCACCTCTTTTGGAAAGCCCAGCCTGGAGAAGATTCCCAGAAGGATCTTTGCCACTGCAGGAGCTGTAGTGGTCCTTAGAGGTATAGTCTCTGGTTATCTGGTGGCATGGTCCACCACCAGTATGAATCTGTTTCCAGAGACACTTGGTGGGTCTAGGGGGCCAACAAAATTCACTCAACCCTCTCAAAGGGAACCCCAACCACTGGTAGTGGAACTAGGGGGGCTTTTAGAGTGCCACCAGTCTTGCCACTGGCTTGACAGGTGACACAGGACCAACACAATTCCTTTGTATCTTCAGACATATGGGGTCAGTGAAAGTGTGGCACAAGTCTGTCCCAAGTCTTGCTTTGCCCCAGGTGACCTGCCAGGGCTGTGTCATGTGTAAGGGTCAACACAAATTCTCTATACTGTAGAGGTACTACCAGTCTCCTGGTGGCTCCAGGTTTGCGTTCCCTTGCTCCCGAGTATAAGAGGTTGCCTTCCCAATACACCTTGTGGGTGCCACTGACCTCTCCTGCTTCCTGAAGGACAGTTTGCTGTCTTAAGGGGCAGGTTTGCTGTGCCCTACTGAACTCCTCCCTGGCAGGCCCCATTGCACCTTCAAGGTCAGTTGTGTCAGCTTTCAACTCTTCAGGTGTAGGTTCTACTAAGGAAGTGGATGATTCCTCCTCAAAGGGGGAATCCTCACTGGAGGGTGGGGTAGGGGGCAACTTTTTGCCTTTCCTACCCTTTGCTTTGTAAGCCTCTTGGGCCATTGTTCCAGACTCCAAGATTCCTTTTTCTTTTTGCTTATTGGGCTGAGCCCTGGTCAAAGCACCAAATAAGCCCTGGGATGCCCGGCATTGCTGCATGGGCCTCCACCTCCACCTCCACTTCAGCTCAAGCTGAAGTCTGTTATTCCCCAAGAGACACACTACAGGTAAGTCTGTGGACACTACAACCTTCTTTGTGCCAGTAACCCACCCCCAGCTGAAATCAATAACTGCCATGGGGTGGCATACGGTGTTGTTCTGGACGTCAGTCACTCGGTATTGATGACTAAGTAGGTGTTGTTCAGGGGACACCAGTTTTTCATTCACCATAGTGACACTGGCACCTGTGTCCCTGGAGGCATCTGCCTGAATACCATTTATCAAGGGCAGCTGCCTGTTCTTACCCATGTTAAGGGGACAGGCAGAAAAGGGTGGAAAAACCAATTCCCCCCCCCCCCCCCCCCCCCCCCCCCCCCCCCACCCCCATTTGAGACTAAAACTGCTTCAGAATCTTCCATAACTAAGCCAGCCCCCAACACACTTCCTAAAGTGAGCCCAGCTGCACCCTTGAAATGGCTATTATTGCCTTATCCACCACTACTGCTGTTACTGGGGCACTAGTGGTAGAGGCAGGGGTTGCAGTGGTGGGTGGTTTGGTGCTTTTCATTGGGCAGGAGCTGTCTTCTAGCATATGGCCCTTGTTCCTACAGACACAGCACCCAGGCTTTTTGCTATTGGAAGAGGAAGAATATTTGGACCCACCCCCAGAGGAATTTTGTGGGCCTGATGACTCTTTTGGTTTGTGTCTCCCCACTGTTGTCCTGAGACTTACCTGCTTTCTTTGTCTTCACTTTGTCACCCCCTGTGTGAGCATTCTGCTCACCTTTGTTATGAACCATTTGTCTGCATTCTTTAACAATTTATGGGGAGAAGTCAGATCGAAGTCTACCAAGTACTGGTGCAACAAATCAGACACATAATTATTGAGAATATGCTCTCTCTGAATTAGATTATGCAGGCCCCCAAAGTCACTGACTTTGCTACCATGTAACCAGCCCTCTAAAGCTTTTACAGAGCAGTCCACAAAATAAATCCAATCTGGGAGGACTCTTTCTTGGTCTCTCTGAACTTGATCCTATACTGTTAAGTACTGATACCAGATGCTTCTAGCAGAGAAGATTTCAGGACTGCGTAGTTATCAACATCCTCCTCTCTGGAAGAAAGGAGTCTATCTCTTCCTTGTCAGTGAAGGAGAGCCAAAGAATCGCAGCCAGCTGTCTCTGGGGGACATTTGGAATTTTACAAGCCCTCTCCGGAGCAGCAAACCACTTCTGGATGTCATCCCCCAGCTTGTATGGGGGAACAACCTTGCTAAGGTTTCTAGAATCAAAGGAGTCCTCCCTGACCCTAGGTTTCCTTAAACCAAAGCTGCTGTCACCATGGGGTGCTAACCCCAATCTCTGCCTCTCCCTACTGCCAAGGCTTCCCTGTCTAGGGCTAGATGTTGCTGTTGCAGCCTCAGCTTGGCCTCCTTCAGCCTGTTTCCTGAGCTCCCTGTCTAGAGAATCTTCTTCTGGAGTTGAGCAGTTTTGTCCCCTCAGATACTGAGGTGCCATGAGTGGCAGATGAGGATCTGTGTCCCTAGGCTTACTAACCCACTGAACTAGTCATCTGGGTAAAAAGGGACGCCTACTAACATGCCCACCTTGGGCAGTACCTGTAGTGCTCGCAGCTACACTAGGTGGTTTACTATAGACCCTGAGAGTTCCCTACCTACCTTGGAAACAAGATGGCAGAACCCAGGGACCCTCTAGAGGACCTCTGAACACCAACCGTGGGGTGATTATGGACAGGGGAGTGGTCACTCCCCTTTCCTTTGTCCAGTTTCGCGCCATAGCAGGGACTTGGGGGGTGGAGGGGGTCCCTGAACCGGTGTAGACTGGATTATGCAAGGAGTGCACCAAATGTGCCCTTCAAAGCATTTCCTGTGAAACCTTTTTCCAAAGGGAGAGGGTGTAACACCCCTCTCCCAAGGGAAATCCTTTGTTCTGCCTTCCTCGGCTCGAGCTTTTCGAGCAACAGGAGGGCAGAAACCTGTCTGTGTGGTGGCAGCAGCTGGGTCCCCCTGGAAACCCTTAGAAGGCTGTAATGGCAGTACTGGTGGTCCTCCAAGGATCCCCCAGTGTGCATGGGATCATACAGTCAATGCTTGCAAAAGCATGAGGGTATGATTCCAACATGTTTGATACCAAACATGCCTGTGTTCGAAATTACCATTATGTAGCTGGACATAGGTAGTGACCTATGTCCAGTACACATGTAAAATGGCATCCCCACACTCACGAAGTCTGGGGAAATGGTCCTGGAGGTCCTGGGGGCACAAATGCTAGTAAAGGGATGCCCTCACACACAGGTAATTTGCACCCTGGGATGATTTATAAGTTACCTGGTGCAGTGTAAATGGCAGTGAAAGGGTCCCTGCAACTTTTCACTCAGGCTGCAATGGCAGTCCTGCAGAAGCCTTTTCACGGGCTCCCTATGGGTTGCAAAAGAGATGCTGCAGCCCACAGGGATCCTCTGGAACTCCAATGCCCTGGGTACCTAGGTACCATATACTATGATTTATAAGGGGTGACCAGTATGCCAATTGAGAGTGAAATATAGATTTTTGGCAGGGAGAACATAATCACTGGGGTCCTGGTTAGCAGGATCCCGGTGAACAGTCAAGCACACTGACAGGCAGAAAATATGGGTAACCATGCCAAGAAAGAGGGTTCTTTCCTACACCTACCACACATCAGGCCAGCCTCCTACACACAGTTTTAGGGAATGAACACTGGTGCTGGTGCCTGGTTAGCAGGGTCCCAGCACACTTTGATTTAAAGTTGGCATCAACTGTAGGCAACCAGTTTGGGGGAGTGGGGGGGAGGGGTAGCCATGCCAACAGTGGCACTTTCCTACAAAGACCCTCCATTTACAAAGTAGAGAGAGACCATACATTTTTTTTTTTTTTATCCCCTCAAGCAGGATGTGGTGGTGTAAATAGGGTACATTTTCCCCGAGGGTAATTATCAGAGAGGAAAAAGCAAATACTCTGGATCGTCGTTTGTTCAAGATTACACCGGGAATTGGTGAGCAAGACTGCCTGCACAATCTGTAGTTGGCTATTCACATATATTTTAATTTTTTACTGACTTTGTTGATTTCAGAGGCTCCCCTGGTTTTTGCCTAGCCTCTACTCATGTGGCTACCCGGTTCTCAATGTCTCATCAAGTATAGTTAGTGATATGTGGATACGCTTGACAACCACCTTCATATCTTCAGAGGTATCAGTTGGGGTCTTACTTGTAGTTGTGGTTTCTTCTAGTCTTAACTGTATCCAGATACCCATTGGACCTACAGACTGGGCAACTTGTCCTGGCCGCTGAGCTTCTTGGTGTGAATGATCATCCCCAGAACCCTTGCCAGGGCAATATCATGTATCATGCGTTTGGCATAGATAAATGGGGTTTCCCCTGTGCAGTGAAATGAGACATTATCTTTTAAATTAGAGATTTGCCCTAGCCATTTAGAAGTGCTTGTTCTTCAAAGCCTTCCCCCCTTCAAAGCAGTGATCAAGCTAGTAGTACAAACTGGCCAGGTATCTTTTTGACCTAAACAATGTTTGCGCAAACATTGTTTAGGTCAAAAAGATACCTGACCAGTTTGTACTACTAGCTTGATCACTGCTTTGAAGGGGGGAAGGCTGTGCTCTGACTGTCGGGCAATGGCTCCGAAGGCCTTGAGAGAGAGATCTCTCAAACTTCTAGCGGCCCGGCATCCGTCTTCAGTCTGCTCGACTCAGAGGTGATCAGAGTCCCACTCTAGGAGGTGGTTGCGGCACAGCTCCAGGAGCCCCAAGTCATCTTCCTCGCATTTGAGGTCCCCTGGGGCATTCAGCTAAGAGGCACAAAAAGTTGTCCAAGTGGACTTCAACTTTGCTATGCCCGACGAGGCGTCCAGGGAACGTCGTCGTTCCGTGTGTGGAGCAGTTGCCAGGGTCGACTCTGCGTCTACCCCCCCTTTCTGGGAACTGGAGCGACCCTCACTAAAATTAAGGAATTTTATGAGGCTATGCACCGTTTGTTTGAGCGAGCTGCACCCTCGGGTGGTTCTTCGGGCCCGCATGGTCAGCAGCGGCCCCATCGGATTCGACATCGGTGGCTTTGGCCTTGGCGCCGTTGGTGACCCTAGGATCCGATAGTGGATCCGGACCAGAGCTGGGTTCTCACAGTTGACCTCCAGCACTGGGCCTGACATCAATGCTCCCGCCAGCTCCGGCCCCCACTGGTGGTGGTAGCCCCATCCTCATTCTGGATGATCCGGAGCCGGAACGACGCGTGTGATGCTGATTCCGACTTCTGTGTCGATTAGGCCCGGCCCATTGCCTGAGACTTAATTAGAACAGGCAGGCATGGGTGAGGAGTGTGAGGGGTCTCAGGACCCTTTGGAATATCGATTTGGAGCATGAGGATTAGTATGTTGAACTAGGGGAAGCCAGTTGTAGGAAGCTGGCTCGGTATATACTATAGCAAAATGAGATATACTGTGCACAGAGTCCAGGGGTTCCGCAAGAGGCTTGACAGAGGCAATAATTGATAATACTAATGTTCTATTTGTGGTAGTGTGGTCAAGCAGTTAGGCTTATCAGAGGGTAGTATTAAGCATTTGTTGTACACACACAAGCAATAAGTGAAAATGTACACTCAATGACTTAACTCCAGACCAATAAGTTTTTATATAGAAAAATATTCTTTTGTTAATTTATTTCTAGAACCATAAGATTAATTTAGCAGGTAAGTACATTAAATGAAAGGTACTTTGCATAGTAATACTTATAACTTTGAAAGTAATCAACGATGTACACAGTTTTCTTTAACATGGCAAACAGCTATTTTAAAAGTGGACTGTAATTTTCAACAGTTCCTGGGGGAGGTAAGTAAAGTACAGTTTTTGAGGTAGTAAACTCACGGGTTCTATCTCCAGGGCATAGGTAGCCCATCTTTGGGGGTTAAAGATAACCCCAAACACCCAGCACCAGCAACACAGGGCCGGTTAGTTGGAGAGGTCAAACAGGAGCCAAAATAACGTGGGCCCCTATGGAGACAGGGGGTACTTTGGTTCCGGTCTGCTTGCCAGAGGGCAGACAAGGGGATTTGGAGGAGTACTGGAGTGGCACCAAGTAGGCACAGAAACCACACCCTCAGCGGCACGGGGCAGTGTGCAAACAGGATGTCAGGTTGTCAATAGAACACTATGGAGGGACCCGGTGTTCACTTAAGTGCTGCAGGCAGGGCACAGGGGGGTCTCTTGGGCATGCCACCAACATGGCAAGGGTGAGGGCTGCCTTTTGGTAGTTGCTGCACCTGTGGTCGGTTTTTCACGGGCTTGGGGGCGGCGGGTGCAGTGCTTCTCCAGGCGACGATATCTTCGTCCTGGGCAGTTGCGGTCAGGGGGTTCCTCGGGATTCCCTCTGCAGGCGTTGTCATGGGGGTGTAGAGCGATCAGCCCAGAGTGGACATGTCTGAGTTACCGGGGGTCCTCTATGGCTAGTTGGTTTCTCTGGACATGGGCCGGGGGCGTCTGCTGCAGAGATGTTGGACTCACGCTTCTGGAGTGAGGTGAGTACCTTTAAAGATGGTTTCTTTTTGGACAGGTCTGCTGTCCACAGGAGTTTCTTGGTCCTCAGTGATGCAGGCAGTCCCCGGGAGGCTTTTCAGGGGTCGCTGGTCCTGCAGAATGCGTTGCTTCTTTTCTTGCTTCTTTTCTTGCAGCTTTTTGAAGCAGGAGACGGGCTGGTAGGGCTGGGGCAGTCAGTTGGTGTCTCTTTCTCTTCTCTGCGGGGTTTTCAGCTCAGCAGTCCTTCTGTCTTAAGGTCGTCAAGAATCTGAAGAGCTGAGTTCAGGGTCGCCTCTAAATACTAAATTTAGGGGTGTGTTTAGAGTTGAGGGGCATTAGCCACTTGTTACTGTCGCTGAGGGTGGCTACACCCTCCTTGTGCTCACTCCCTCTGGGGACGGGGCATATCCCTACTGGTCCTAATCCTCCAAAGCAAGATGGAGGATTTCTCAAGACGGGGTCACTTTAGCTCTGGTCACCTTAGGGGTGGTCCTGGCTGAGGGGGCGTCTCCTCCTTGTTTTTCTCATTAACCTGCTTGACTTGCCGTCAAAATTGGGGTCTCGTCCGGGGGTGGGCATCTCCAATGGCTGGAGTGCCCTGGGGCATTGTAACACCAGGCTTGAACCTTTGAGGCTTTCTGCCGTGTGTTAAAGTTCCTGCAGGGGGAGGTGTGAAGCACCTCCACCCAGGACAGGCTTTGTTTCTGACCACAGAGTGCACAAAGACACTCACCCCAAGTGGTCAGAAACTCATTGAAGTGGCAGACTGGCTTAGACTGGTCATCCTTACACTAGCAGTTGGACTAACATACAGGGGGCATCTCTAAGATGCCCTCTGTGTGCATTTTTCAATAAATCCTACACTGGCATCAGTGTGGGTTTATTGTGCTGAGAAGGTTGATACCAAACTTCCCAGTGTTCAGTGTAGCCATTATGGAACTGTGGAGTTCATGTTTGACAGACTCCCAGACCATATACTCAGTATGGTTACCCTGCACTTACAAAGTCTAAGAATGGAGTTACACTGTAGGGGCGTAGTGCTCATGCAGCTATGCCCTCACCTGTGGTATAGTGCACCCTGCCTTAGGGCTGTAAGGCCTGCTAGATGGGTGACGTACCTATGCCACAGGCAGTGTTTTGTGTGCATTGCACCCTGAGGGGGATGCCGTGTCGACTTTGCCCTTTTCTCCCCACCAACACACACAATCCTCAGTGGCAGTGTGCATGTGACATGTGAGGGCTCCCTTAGGGTGGCACAACACATGCTGCAGCCCTTAGGAACCGTCCCTGGTCACAGGGCCCTTGGTACCACTGGTACCTTTAACAAGGGCCTTATCTGTGTGCCAGGGGTGTACCAATTGTGGAAACTGTGGTACATTTTTAGTGAAAGAACACTGATGCTGGGGCCTGGTTAGCATGGTCCCAGCGCATTCTGTCAAGCTAGCATCAATATCAGGCAAAATGTGTGTGTGTGTGTGGAGGGGGGGAAGTTAATTGCAACAAGAGCCATCCTACACAAGCCCCCCCCCCCCCACTGCCCCACCCAGCCCACAGGTCAGGAGACTCAACCAAACCTGGGAGAGTCTTCCTAGTCTGTCAGGCGAGGAAGAGCAGGGAAACAGGCTGTTTTGTTGCAGGACCTACTCTGCCTTACGTCGTCCTGTCTAGGTCATTCCCTCTGGGGAATGGACCTACCTCAAAAGTGATAGGACCCAATCTGAATTGCCTCTTGTCTGTGTTTTTAGTGTCTTCACCCAATCTTTTTATTTTGGGGCTAGAGGTATCCACCTCTGCCAATCCTATCTTGGCCAGGGTCACCCCTAGCTTACCCAAAGAGGATAACCACAGCTGGAGTAACCACACCATGACCAACAGGTCAGGGGGGCCTACCTTGCTATTTGGCATGGGGTCAGACCACCATGCCAAGGACAGTGTACCCATAAAGGCTAATACCCAGCAGAGGCCACTGACAGCTGTAAGTGCCCCGAACCACACCTTTAGCTCCTCACCAACAGGGGAAGGGGCTAAGTTACAGGCTTCTTTGGGTTCAGGGTGCCTGTCTGCTGTGGTAGAGTGGGGGAGTTCCTACATCTTGGAGTATACACCCTTCTACCACTCTTTCTTCTGTTAGCTGAGGAGCTAACCACTCATGCTTAACAGTTGCCTGACTAGTCAGGACTTCTTGTGGGTGAAGTTGGACTATACCAGTGTCACTTTTGGAGCTCTCCCCTACTGGAGCAGAATCTCCTTGGTGTACTACAATGCTGGCTAAAGGTTGTCCACCTTTCCTGCACTGTTTTCCCTTTTTTCTCTTCTGGGGCCTACCTTTAGACACTACAGGGGCAATACCTCCAGAATCCATGGGAGAGGGCTGGTACTGGACCAGATCCTCTTTTGGGCTCTGACTAACCTCTGGGTAGTCATTTCCAAGGAGGCAATCAAGGGGGAGTTCTGTACTGACTACCACCCTTCTCCAGCTAAAAGTCCCACTCACTTCTAGGGGCACTAAAGCCACAGGCCTATTAGTGACCTTGTCTGGGTTAACCCTTACTCTGGCAGTCTGACCTGGGAGGCCCCTGTTTGACAGCACCAGCTTGTCATGCACACTAGTGTGACTGGCACAAGTGTCTCTCAGGGCAGTGGCTGGGCTTCCATTCACCCCTAGGTGGTGGAAGTGTCTACTTCCCTCTGGAACCTCCAACTCTCCTATTGGGCCCATTTTCCAGTTGAAGGCTATGAGGACCTCCCCATCTGATGAGTTATCTCCAATGGCTACACTGATCACCCCTGGGGTTTTGCTAGAGGTTTGTTTTCAGGACAAAAAGTGTCCTTGGTGTGGGGCCCGGTCTGTCTACAGTTGTGGCACCATGCTTTAGAGGCATCTCAGTTCTTACCGTGGTGCCCACTTTTGTTTTGGAATGTGTCTTGGGGCCTACCCACCTGGACAGGTTTTGGGGGGCCTATAGAGGACTATTTTTCTTTATTTCTAGTGTCACCCACTTTCTCCTGGGGAGGCTTTGTAACCCCTTTCTTTTGGTCCCCCCCAATGGAAGTCTTTGTTAACCTAGTCTTGATCCCGTGGTCTGCCTTCTTTCCCAATTCTTGGGGCGAAATTGGACCTAAGTCTACCAGATATTGATCAACTTTTCATTGAAGCAGTTACTTAAAATGTGTTCTTTTATAAACAAATGATAAAGCCCACCATAGTCATGCACTTCATTTCCAGTTACCCAACCATCCAGTGTATTCACTTAGTAGTCTACAAAATCAACCCGGGACTGGCTTGAGGTTTTGTGAGCCCCCCCCCCTGAACCTAATTCTGTACTTCTCAGTGGTGAAACCAAAGCCCTCAATCAGGGTAGCCTTCATGAGGTCATCGGATTCAGCATCTGCACCAGTGAGTGTGAGGAGCCTATCCCTACACTTACCAGTAAACAGTTCCCAAGGCAGAGCTCCCCAATGAGACTTTTTTTTAATCGTCTTGTTCCACAGGCCCCTTCAAAGGCTATGAACCTCTTGTTGATGTCATCACCATCCTCCTATTTGGGGAAAATCCCTTTAGGGATTTTAGGGATGCCAGAATACTCTCTGTCACTAGTTATTTTGTTGTTGTCACCATTTATGAGTTCTAAACGCATTTCCTTTCTCTCCCTTTCTAGAGCCAGGAACTGTTTCTCCAAATGTAATCTTTTGGCCATCCTTGCTAAAAGGATGTCCTCTTCATTGAGGCTGCCCTCAATGTTCTCATAGAAGCTGGACTCCCCTGTAGAAGATCCAGATCCTGTGAGTACTATCTTTGGAGACAGGGAACTTTGAACCCTGGTCTCCATAGTTAAGTTAGGAGGGGATAGTTCTCCCTCCTGATCATTAACTTCATCCCCATCTGAAGGGAGGTATTCCCCCCTCAATAGGGTGGTCCCTTGCATACTCTGCCAAGAGGTCCTGGAGCTTGGCCTTGGTAGGGTTGGAACCTGTTTTGATTTTTCTGAGGCTGCAGAGATTCCTTAACACACTCATCCCAAGATGGAGGTAAGGGGTGAGGTTAAGTTGCATCACCATGTCCTATGAGCTACTCATTTTGTTTCTAAAGTTGGGGATTACTTTTAGGAACTAAAACGTCTTGTAGTTATTAATCCCTAACTTTCAATGACTTTTAAATTTAAAAAGAAATGCTAAGGTGACTTAACCAAGGCCCTAGCAGGACTTTAAATTTTTTAGAAAAAATAGTCAAATTAAAAAATCAGTTTTCTAAAGGCAATTGTAGAATTTAGTAATGTGATCAGCTATTGGTGGAGTTGTCTAGCAAATGCAAAGTCGTAGACCCCACTGCTGATCCACAAATGTAGGAAGCTGGTTTTGTATATACTATATCAAAATGAGATATAGTGTTCAGAGTCTAGGGGTTCCCCAGGGACTTGACAGAGGCAATAATAGATAATACTAATGCTCTATTTGTGGTAGTGTGGTCGAGCGGTTAGACTTATCATACGGTAGTGTTAAGCATTTGTTGTACACACACAAGCAATAGAAGAAACACACACTCAGTGGCTTAACTCGAGGCCAATAGGATTTTATATAGAAAAATATATTTTTGTTACTTTATTACTAGACCCACAAGCCTCAGTTCAGAAATCAATACTGTTGCACGTAAGTACTTAACATAGACATCAATGTAACTTTGTTTGACTTTAGTCAAGTAAACAGTTTTTAAGAAAACAGAATATCTATTTTAAAAGTGGACACCGTGCATTTTCAGAACAGTTCCCTGGGAAAGAAAATAAAATACAATTTTAGAGGTAAGTACACGACTTACAGTTCCAGTCTCTGGGTTATAGGTAGTCCACCATTGGGGGTTCAAGTAAACTCCAAACACCCACCACCAGCAACATGGGGCCGGACTGGTGCAGAGGTCAAAGTTGAGCAAGTTTAAGGTGGGCACCTATGGAGACGGGGTTCTCCAAATTCTGTCTGCCAGCAGGTAAGTTCCTGCGGCTCAGGGGGCAGACCAGGGGGATTAGTGGAGCACTAGAGAGGCCCCAAGTAGGCACCAATCCCACCCCCTCAGCGGCACTGGGGCAGCAGGGTGCAAACAGGGTTTCCAATGAAACTCTGAGGGGGGGGGGGGGGTCACTCAGGCGCTGCAGGGTAGGTCGGTGGGGGGTGTCTCTGGCACACCACCAGTCATACAGGGAAGAGGGCCGCCTGTTGATCGCCGCTGCACTGGGTGTCTATTTCTCCAAGGCCTGGGGGCAGTGGGTGCAGTGGGTCCTTTGGCGTCTGTTATCTTTGTCCTGGGGAGTCGCGGTCAAGGGGGTCTTCGGGATTACCTCTAGAGGCGTCGTTGTGGAGGGGTGGAGAGGTCAACCCAGGGTGGGCACTTGGTCGCCTGTGAGTCCTTTCTGGTCAGTTGGGCCACCTGGACTTCAGCTGTGGGCGTCGGGTGCAGAGTGGTTAGGACTCGTGCTTCTGGAGTGAGGTGGGAGTCCTTTAGAAGAGGTTTCTTATTTGCTTCTTTGGACAGGGCTGCTGTCCATGGGAGTTGTTGATCCTCTGTGATGCAGGCAGTCCTCTGGAAGTTTTTCAGAGGTCGCTGGATCTGCAGGACACGTTGCCTTTCTTCTGCAGGTTCTTTGAAGCAGGGGACAGGCCGATAGGGCTGTGGCCAAGTCAGTTGTTGTCTCCTTTCCTTCTCTGCTGGGGTTTCAGCTAAGCAGTCCTTCTTGTGAGGTCATCAGAAATCTGGTTCAGGGAGCCATTAAAAACAAGATTTAGGGGCGTTTTTAGGGTTAGAGGGCAGTAGTCAATGGCCACTGACCCTAAGAGTGGCTACACCCTCTAGGTGCTCACTCCCTTTGGGGAGGGGGAGCACATTCCTATCCCTAATGGCCCTGATCCTCCAAACCAAGATGGAGGATTCTGCAAGGAGGGGCTCACTTCAGCTCTGGACACCTTAGGGGTGGTCCTGGCTGAGGTGGTGACTCCTTGTTTTTCCTAATTATCCCTCTGGACTTGCAGCCAAAAGTGGGGGCTTTGTCCAGGGGCAGAGCATCTCCACTATCTGGAGAGCCCTGGGTCATTGTAACACGAAGCTTGAGTCTTTGAGGCTCACCGCTAGGTGTTATAGTTCCAGAAGGCGGGAGGTGGGAAGCACCTCCACCAAGTGCAGGCTTCGTTTCTGGCCCCAGAGAGCACAAAGGCTCTCATCCCAGGGATGTCAAAAACTCGTCTTTCAGTGGCAGGCTGGCACACACCAGTCAGTCTTGCACTCAATGATTGGCTAAAATACAGGGGACATCTCTAAGATGCCCTTTGTGTGCATTTTTTAAAATAAATCCAACACTGGCATCAGTATGGGTTTATTATTCTAAGAAGTTTGATACCAAACTTCCCAGTATTCAGTGTAGCCATTATGGAACTGTGGAGTTCGTTTTGACAAACTCCCAGACCATATACTTAATATGGCCACACTGTACTTACAATGTCTAAGCATGGACTTATACACTGTAGGGGCATATTGCTCATGCAGCTATGCCCTCACCTGTGGTATAGTACACCCTGCCTTAGGGCTTTAAGGTCTGCTAGAGGGGTGACTTACCTATGCCACAGGCAGCGTTTTCTGTGCATTGCACCCTGAGGGGGATGCCGTGTTGAGTTTGCCTTTTTCTCCCCACCAACATACACACACTATAATGGCAGTGTGCATGTGTTAGGTGAGGGGTCCCTTAGGGTGGCATAACACATGATGCTGCCCTTGGGGACCTTCGCTGGTCACAGAGCCCTTGGTACCACTGGTACCTTTTACAAGGGACTTATCTGTGTGGCAATTGTGGAAAGAATGGTAAATTTTTAGTGAAAGAACACTGGTGCTGAGGCCTAGTTAGCAGGGTCCCAGCACACACAGTCAAGTCAGCATCAGTATCGGGAAAAGAGTGTTGGGGTGGTCTCTGTAACTTCAAAAAGGGCCATTTATCTAGAATCTGGTAGAGACATATCCTGGTTGCAGATTCCTTACCCGTCCTCTCTGCTCTGCAAACTGATTCCTAGGGACAGAGACTCCCCTTTAATCCTCCTAGTTATGGCGCACCATTCTCAGTGTTATTCATGGCTCCCCGCAACTGGCATGAAAAGTCGTGAAAAGAAGCTGATGGCAGCATGCCGGGGCGGTGCCATATATGACCGCGACGTCATCACAGCACTAACTACGCACGCGGAGTCGACTGACGCCACCTGGTGGCATGCAGGGGTACTGTTGAAAGAAAAGTCTCCGTATCCAGTCTGACACCTGGAGGAATTTCTTAGGTAGAGAATCTGCAACTAGAATGTCTCTACCAGATACATTGTTACCGAAGGTAAGTAACTTGTTCGTTAGCAAACAATGTAATTGGAACATTCTTAATTGTGAAGATATTCACTGAATTGTTCATATAGGAATTCTGGAAAAGATATTAGGAAATAGGGAACTACAGATCCTGTGGAAATGGCTCACCAGTAGCATGTATTCCAAGTCTGTGTTCCTCTTAGAGAAAAAGTCAGCAAATACTCTGCATTGGACCTTCAAAGCAGTCACTAATGAAAGTGAAACTGTAAACAATTCAATGAAATATTTCAGAAATGATCCGTATTAAATATTTCGTAGAAAATGCTAAACTTTTGCCTCTCACTACGTCCCATTTAAATTAAGAGGAGACGCTTTTTCGATACCCTGCTTAAATGTATAGCTCAGGGCTTT